>NC_135433.1:3604170-4204170 GCF_051991255.1 Vanacampus margaritifer
ATTATGGCCAATGGATAACACCCGTGACACGTTTTGGTAAATGGAAAGCAGGACAGGAGAGGGTCTCCTCAACCAGCAAAGGTTGTCGTGAGTTAGCCGCCTAGACGGGTTGTGATTAGAAGAAAAACGGGATGTAAACTTGAAGACTATTTGTCAACCGTTTCCAAAGTGCTTGTCCTAATTGGTTGCAGGCTACCACCGCTGGTCCGGGGGCTGGAATATATTCCACCAGGTGGTCTCAGAGCTAAAGCCCTTTTCACACTGCATTTGCTCAATGTGAAGGAGTCACGCGGCATTTTGAAATTACCAGCTTCCAGTGTATCCATTAGTGTTAATTTTTCCGCCATTTTTAAATTTAGTCTCAGTTTTGATCCAGTTTCAATCACATCATAGTCAATAGGGGTGTGAATTGCCTAGTACCTGGCAATTCGATTCAAATCACGATTCATAGGTCACGATTCGATTCGATACCGATTAATCCCAATCCAAATCTATAAATTGATTATTGCTGTAAGATTTGTATGAAAATGTATTTATTTATCTGAAAATTCAGACTTATAACTGAGCCACTGCATTTAACAAACAGGTCTGTTTGATGTCTGAACAGCACTGAAATAAAATATTAAGGCTTAATGTTCCATTAATATAACATTAATCCTAAAGCTAAATGTGTGAATCCTAACTTTAAGTAACAATTTTGTTGAATATTCCCATTAAAAAAAATGTATGTTTAAAAATCGATTCGGCCGCATATCGAATCGATTCAAGAATTGCGCACTGTAATATCGCGATATATTGCCGAATCGATTTTTTCTAACACCCCTAATAGTCAACCTTATCCTGCTTTTATTTAGTTCTCTTTTAGTCAACTATAAATCTATCCATTTTAGTCTTTATTTTAGTCCAAGAAAACATAACTTTATTCGTCTAGTTTTAGTCAACAAAAACTGTCAACATTTTAGTCAGGACAATCATTTTACCCACGAATATTTTTGTTGTCAGATTATGTTGAACATTCTAAAACTGTTTCACATAAAAATTTCTCTCATCTTTTTGAAGAAAAACTTAACACACAGTTACAGCATATCAACAAGTGGCTACTATGGCTCCATGCTATGAGCTAGTAAATTAGCCAGCATTAGTTAGCGGTCAGATTAACTTTATTGTTGGAACGTTAAAGACGTTGGATTAACGTTATGTTTTTACCTTTCATTGTAAATCCACCTCTGTCTGTCCTGTGTTTATGCATGTTGCACTCGCTAGTTGCAGATTTGAAGGGTCGGGGGGGGGGGGGGGGTCACTGTGTGTCACAGTGACAGTTAGCAGAGACACGATTTTACTAAATCATTATTAATCATAATTTTCATCTTGTTTTTGTTCATGAACTAAAATGTCAACAGATTTTAGTCCAGTTTTAAGTGAAGTACATTTTCGTTTTTATCTTCATTGGTCGCCAAAAATGCATACTGATTTAGTCCCAGTTTTTGTTTATTAATGAAGGTTTTAGTCTAGTCTAGTTTTAGTCCAATGAAAACTGCGCATTGACAAAATTATTTTTGTTTAGTTTTCGTTGATGAAATTAACACTAGTCCCCATATTTGGAAGTGCTGACGTCGCAGCCTACCAGGAAGTAAAAACGGAGATTTTGCCGCTGGTTAGACTGCATTTCGACAAGCTGTATCGTTTATTGTTGCAAAAGAATGCCCTGACTGCTCATTTTGAGGAGGACTGAAATGTGAATGTTGAGTGTTAAACTTCCCAGCCAGGTGCCAGCATCAGTTACGGTTCCGACACAAGAAGGTGGAAAATTAACGTTCGACTTTTCGCCTGCACCCGGTCGCCCTCTTACGAGCCAACTCGTAAACGCCTCTTTAGGATATGGCCTCCGGTGCAGCGTAAGTTACTTTGATGAGGCCCCGTGAGGCCACTTGAAAAACCACCCGCCGGTCCATCTACTCAGTCGGCACAGCACGTATTATCCTCTTGCTGTGTCTTCTGGCAATATTTCCTATATTGCTCTAATAGTAAACTCAGGGACAACACAAGCCTTATCTTGTTTTTTTATTGACTTTTTTTTTTTGGGGTTGCTATGTCCATCCATCCATTATCAGAACTGCTTTTCCTCTCAACATTTATATAAATCATTTGTGAATGACGTTTGAAGCGAGGAAATACGGATTGTTTTTAAATAAACAGTTGCCCACGCGGCGCTAGCTAGCAGCTAGGCTCAAAACAATCCCTAGTTATGATGCATACTGTCTAGTAATTGCTTATTTTCATACACATTTACATTTTTTATCTTTGTGCTGCTGGGAAATGAAACTAGAGACATCAAAGAGGCTATTTGTGGAGAAATCTCAAAATCACCATTTTCGTACAAACTGTACATTTTGGTGAGTAACTCGATAAACATCCTTCCGACATGTGGTGGACCATTTTCCACTCGTTACATTGGATGTTCACGTCGTCACTTCAAAACGCATACAAGTCAAAAGTTTCTTGAAAAGAACTCAGAACATTTTGTCTTTTTAGATTTCACATTCTTGGCACTTCATTTTCTACACAAGGACATTTTCTAATACTTAACTACAGTTAATACGAAAGTGTGGCCTCAATGCCACCAAGATGTCGTAGTAAACAGAAGGTGGCAGATGTGCGTGCTGAAAGAAATACGTTAGCTCATTCAAACCCCAAAATGAGTAAAAATGTTTTTTTTTAGTACTTTGTCCTTCACTTTTGTATTTTTTTATATGCAAGAGCACACAGGTTTTGATGCAGAATCTGAAATGAAGAGATGGCTTAAAGCAATGGTAGATGAAAAACTGTAAAAAAAAAAACGACCAACGGGTGGCAGCAGAGTATAAGAGATCAGCCAGAGCCATGTTGCAACAAGCTCTTTTGAGTTTTCACCAAAAATATGAATATCGATTAAACTTAGCTATATTCTAATGCTAATTGCTGCAAAACGGAAACAGATACAATTATACTTTTTTTCCCTGATGAAAGGAGAAATGGTCCCTCGACCACAGGCCGATCCAGGTCGAGAGCTCTGTTAATTGTGATGCTCTCTTTTCTTTCTTTTTTTTCTCCCTAACAATGACGTCACGTCATTGCCGCGCGTAATAAATGAACCATCTGCGTGGCTAAATGACTAATATCACCTATCTTTATGCTTCATGCTTCAAGTGGGATTAAATTAAAGACGAGGTCCGGAGTTTTGACCATTTCTGTTTGTAAAGAAACCGTTTCTGATTGTAAACAAACAATTCAAAACGGACCCCTCCCCTGGTTCAACCCATACGAGCTCAACGTTTATGCCCCCCTGCCTCTGACCGTTCTCAGCCAAGCAAGCTGCGAGTGTGAGTGACGATGTATCTTGCATTATTGATCCGAGACTGTGCACAGGCGATCTACGACAGGGATAATAGTTCAAAACGACATTCGCCTTGTAGCGATGGTGAACTAATCAGGACAAGTGTGGAGCTAACAACAGTTTTCAATAACAAAAGAGCAGGCTCAACTACCACAACACAACAGCCAATAGCGCGCTTAGCTTCCCAAACAAACGGTCTGTGATGCTTTCCAGAGCGTCTGAAACTACCCAACCCGCAACCCACATCCAAAGGTTGCCACAGCCTTTTGGCTTAGCTTCACTTATTGCCAGGTGTAAATATAAGGATATAAAAACCCTCGTTCTACATTGCCGAGTTACCCTTGTCAATGTGACTTAGCCTAGCATGTCGCTAAATCAGCAAGCTAACATTTTATTTTCTCTTTGCCACTTATCTCTTCGAATAGCAAGCAGGCCAAAATCACCACCACACATTAACAGAAGCCCAGAGGTGTAGATTGAGAAGGTGTTCATGTGTATAGATCCTGTATTTATCTACTGCTTATTTCTGAGTCAAAACGTTGGACGGTGCCTTTAAAGTCAAATATAAAGTCACAACTGTTTACCTGAAACAACTTTTCCGGTTCACGTACGTCTCCCGAGCCGTGCGGACGTCGCGGATGTGTCCAGCATAAATCAAGCTTAATGTCACCGCCCGCGCAGAGCGCATATTGGACTTTTGAAGGCGTCAAGGTCGGATATATGCGACCTGGCCTCAAACAAGAGCTTGTGGGGTGACATTTCAGAAGATATTGTTGGAAATGTTTGTGTATTTAGTCCATAAAAAAACATACATGCAGATGTACTAATAGGATAAAATCATTTAAACTGTAAAATCAGATTATAGATAATAGATAATGAAATGCAGATCTAGTGAGATTTCCAAAAGAAAACAGTCTTTCCCAGTCATTACATCATCTTAGAAGTCATATTTACCTAATAAAGATCTGAAAAGATCTCATCGGGACATTTAATTTGAGAGATGGCTCATCAGGTTTTGTATATATATATATATATATATATATATATATATATTTTAAATTTAATTTATTTATAAAATTACAAAATTATGAAATTAATTATTTATTACTTTAATAAAAAGAAAAAAATAAATTATGTTAGGTTTGGGCATAATGATTTCGGACCTTGTTACTAGTGATTTTTTTATTTAATTGATTTACTTTGAAAAATGAATGATTGATTAAATGAGTAAATATAAATTAATTTAATTACATAATTAATTTAGTAATGTAATTTTTTGTTTGTCTTTTAAGTTTGCACACAATGATTTCGGACCTTGTTACTAGTGATTTTTTTGTTTTTTTATTTAATTGATTTACTTTGAAAAATTAATGAATTAATTAAATAAGTGCATTTAAATTAATTTAATTATATAATTAATTAATCAATTAAGTCATAATTTTTTTTTGTTTGTTTTGAAAGTTAGGTTTGCACACAATGATTTCTGACGTTACTAGTAATTTTTTTGTTTTTAAATTCAATTAATTTACTTTAAAAAGGAATGAATTAATTAATTAATTAAAGTACATAATTAATTAATTTGGTAATTGAATTTAGTTTTTTTTTTAAAAGTTAGGTTTGCTGCACACAATGATTTCTGACCTTGTTACTAGGGAATTTTTTGTTTTTAAATTTAATTAATTATCTTGAAAATGAATTCATAAAATAAGTAATAATTTTAATTAATTAAGGCCTGAGCAGTGGCGGTGTTAATTTAGTAATTTAATTTATTTTTGTGTGTTTGTTTTTTTAAGCGAGGTTTGCACACAATGATTTCTGACCTTGTTTCTAGGGACTTTTTTATAAGATCATATTGACCTAATCATTAAATATCTGAAAAGGTCTCATCAGGACCTTTAATTTGAGATGCGACTCGATGAGGTTTACGCAAAACTAATTTTTGGCCTCCATACTGATGTGCTCTGATGCCATTTTGACTCACCTGTCCTTGCCCGTCTCTTTCTTGAAGACCATGTCGCAATAGTTCATCCTGTCATCGGAGGTGGCGTAGATGCGCGCGTGCGGGTAGCTGTCGGCCGCCTGCCGCAACATGTTGTACACCACGCCCTTGCCGTCGGTGCGCATGTTGCGCAGCGGGCCCCACACCACGTACACCGTGTCGTTGTGTTGGCCGAAGAAGTGCTGCGGCCTCTGCAGCAGCAGCGGCACGCTGGTGTGGGACACCACCCGCAGCGTGGTGCGCCGGCCCACGGCGCGCTCGAACCCCCTCGTGGGCGCGTTGTTCATGCGCCAGATGCACGGCGAGCGGTCGATGAGCGGCCCCGCCGCCTGGCCCAGCATCTGGCCCGAGCTGGACACCACGCTGCATAGCTCGCATTTCAGCTTCAGGGGCTGTCGCGGGAAACGGGACAAGGTTAGCGTCACATACTTTTTGTTTTTAAGTGACTTTTTCTAAACAAAGCACTTTGATTTGGATTCTCAAGCTATCCGCCATATGCTTGTTTATATTTTAACATTTATTAATACTGTTTGTGTTTAATGCAATGTTGTTACCTTCCTGCTCCCTATGTGGTAAGAGTCTTTAAAGGGACAGCACTGTACTTAACATAATCATACCCTCACTATACTTTTACTCCCTTTAATATGAGTGCAATGACAATATTATAGGGATGTTTTTGGCTAAGGAGGCTCATGAAGGAGCCCATCAAATATATGGATGCGATCATAACTTACATAGGTTTTAAGAGCGGTGTGTAATATCTCCGTCAGCGAGTACGTTAATTGAATGGGCCCCAGGAGGTTACGATGCAGAACGGAGAGGCGAGGAAGCGTCGTCGTTAAGTGGCTGTAGAACATTATAGCTATCAACCGGTTAGCTACACTTTCAGGTGCCACGAGGAGCCCTTCAGCCAGAGAACTTTACACGTTATAGTCCCAAAATAAAATTGACGTTGAACGTTCATTGTGCGAATTAAAATCTTCCTAAATTGGTTGATAAAAATGTATTCATTCATTTGTAGGCATTTTTAATTGATTTTTAGATCATTAAATAATTATTGGTGAATAATAAAATAAATATTTAACATATTTTTTAATAAATAGCTGAATTCAATTAATTATAAATAATATTTAAAATTACAATTATTTTGATAACGAATATAAACATAAATTATTTAATTCTATTTATTGCACTGAATAACTGGTTCGCTGATTTTAAATATTAATAAAATAGAGTGGCGTCTTGAGTTACAAGTTTCTTGACTTTTTTGAGATACAATCTGTCACTTGACTATTTTTTTTTAACCCTAGGAAAATCTCTGATACAAGTGTACTTCAGACCCCCACCACTAGATGGCGCTAGCAAACGTGACAACATCCAACCACCATCAATTCACATGGGCTTCCTTGCAGTGTAAGGACAGTATCAACTGCCGGCAGTAATACACCATTAAGATGAGTTGCCAATCATTGAAGAAGAGAGAAGTGAATGTCAATACATTAGGTACAGCTGCGCTCACATTTTCAATGTTTGTGGAGAGCAAATGTTATTGGATGGAAATGGGGAACGATGATTTGAGATACAAGTGTTGTCACAGAACGGATTAAACTCACATCTCAAGGCACCACTTAGTTTTTTTTTAAATTCCTCTGCAAATGACCAAGCCCATTTATCCATTTTAAAAATAAAATGTGGCCCTTGAGCACAATACTTTGCCCACCCCTGTTGTAAATACATCAAACATTAGCACCTACTGTAGGCATTTTTGTAATCCTCATAATCCTGCCACAACCTTTCAAAAGCGGAGAGTGGGCATTTGGGAAAACGCAGCGTTAATTTCACTAAATGGCTGTGTTGCTGTAAACTTCACATCGCCGTTGATTAAAATGCACAAGGCGGCGTTCATTAATAGGCCGTGATTATTACATTAGCACAATCGTTCCCGCTGGACGCCTCCACCTACGCAGAGTCATTCTCCTTGAAAGACGCTCTGTGTTCGTCTGTTAATGGGTGAGAAACGTCCTCTAAATTACCAATAATTCACTGATGCCCATGCATAACCGTCTTACTGCCCATAATTTGCTGAGAATGAGAGTCCTATTAACATAAACACAGGAAGTGGAAACTTACCGAAATAAAATAAGTAACATCACAAATAGTCTGGGACTCAAGATACTTCTCGCCAGTCACAGAAGATACAAATCAAAATGCTTTGTTCACACCGGCTGTGGATGTGAGTCCTATCAAGGTAACAAAAACAGGAAATAGAATCCTACCAAAATAAAACTGGTAAAAGCACAAATAAATGTACTAAAATGCAATGCACCATGCTAGTCACAGAACATCATAATCAAAGTGCTTTTTTCACAAAAGTTGCTCTGTGGATGTGAGTTCTATCAGGGGAACAAAAATGGGAAGTGGAAACCTATCAAAATAGAAGCAGTAACACCACAAACATACTGAGGAATGCATGGATCATGTCAGAAAAGACCCAAAACAAAAAAGTTGGTCAATACTGGATATGGCTAAGAGTTCCATCAAAGGTACCAAAATAGGAAGTAAAAACCTACCACAATAAAGGCAGTAACATATCCGCACAAATAACTTGACCAAAATGCATGACACACATCACAGAAGATCTGAATCTCAGTTAATTTTTTGACAACAACAAAAAGGTCAGTCCAGGCTATGACTGAGAGTTCTATCAAGAAACAAGAACAGGAAGTAGAAACATAACAAAATAAAAGAAACAGTCGTGTCACAAAAGACCCAAATCATACTTGAGTATATGTGAGTGTGTGCTCATTAATTCACCTAGAACCTATTAAAAATCCCATATCGTTCACCTAAACCGAATACTTCTGAATCCCGTTAGTCGTGAAGTTGTCAGGAGACCCGAGGAAGGATCAAAGAAAAGAAAGAATAGTGAAATCCAGCAACGACCAGACATCACACCGGGTCATCAACCAGAATCTTCTAAATCTAAATTTCAACAAATTAGGGAGACCTCAAGAGACCAAAGGAGAGACTGAGGAAAGGAAGGAAGGACAGATGAAGCAGAGTGAGATCCACAGACCTCAGCCTCCACCGATTCAACGACCAGCGGAAGAAGCAGATTGTGTTTGAATTTCGGTAGATGTTGGTGTGGTGGATCTGGCATGCATGAGAACCTCCACCAAAGAGGGGAGTCGTCGATCAGGACAGAGCAAGCGCCAGCCCCCAAGGGCCCCCCAGGCCGCGGCAACGCCAAGGCACAAGCCCTGGGCCCCACAGGGACAACCGGCCGGTGTGCCAACCCAGGAGCCCGGAGCACCCCCCACCCCAACACAGCCCGCGCCCAAAGCCCAACGCAGCAGAACAGGGCACGGCAGGCCCACCAGGCACCCCACTGGCCCACAGCCCAAACTCCCCCCACGACTCAGCCCCCGCCACCCTCAAACCCCCAGACAACCCACCCCCCCTACCCAGCAACCCGTACCACCACTAAATGACTCTTAAGGTCACATTGTCAAATGTATCGTCGTGATTGGCAGCAACCAGATTCCATTGAGAAAAGCAGTGATTTAAGCAACACTGTGTGTGTGTGTGTGTGTGTGTGTGTGTGTGTGTGTGTGTGTGTGTGTGCGTGTGTGTGTGTGTGTGTGTGCGTGCGTGCGTGCGTGCGTGCGTGCGTGCGTGTGTGTGTGTGTGTGTGTGTGTGTGTGTGTGTGTTAGCGTGTGTGAGCCATGCAACAGACAGTCAGGCGGGATGAAGATATTTCACACCTGGAAGAATCGGTGAAAAGAGGGATGCCGTCATGCATTAAACATGCGGGTGAGAAGTTTATAACCCCTCCAGTGACACCGCGCTACGCATGGCGGGAGATTACCATCCGGCTGAAATATGAGCGCCTGTTAAAGTGTCGCTGACGGGGCTTTAAGGGATGCTAACAGTCACCCCCACGCACCCCAACAACAACCTATTGGTGGCGCTCCCCGCCTGCTTGGTCCGGTTGAAGCGAAGGGATGGAGGGATGGAGGGATGCAAGTTCAGAGCGAGAGAATCCATATCTCGACATGAATTCGCCTTTTTGCGCCACGAGCGTCGCCGCTTTTCCCGGCTGCCTCCTCGGCTTATAATGTCTGGGAATTAAGGCGCTTTGATATTTCAATTTCCATCAATTGCGCGGGGAGTATCCAGCAGCGAGCCTTTTGAAGGCATCAGAATGGGACCGCGGAGCGAGCTACAAAAGCGACAAGCAAACATCAAACGAGACGCTTTTGCCATCCGGCGACTTAACGAATGAAGCCAAAGCTCGACGAGACACAACTAGCACATTCAGGCCCGTTTATCAGGGTTCGACGTTAAGCCTTTTTGGGTGGTGGCTCTGTCAGAAGAACTTGCCCGCATATATTCAATACATACGTCATATACACTCGGTTTGGTGGCCTCAGCATTGCATCTCTGCTTTTCGCAGATGATGTGGTGCTGTTGGCTTCTTCAAGCCGTGACCTCCAGCTCTCACTGGAGCGGTTCGCAGCCGAGTGTGAAGCGGTTGGGATGAGGATCAGTACCTCCAAATCCGAGACCATGGTCCTCAGTCGGAAAAGGGTGGAGTGCCCTCTCCGGGTCGGGGAGGAGGTCCTGCCCCAAGTGGAGGAGTTCAAGTATCTTGGGGTCTTGTTCACGAGTGAGGGTAGGTTAGAGCGGGAGATCGACAGGCGGATCGGTGCAGCGTTTGCAGTGATGCGGACGCTGTATCGGTCCGTTGTGGTGAAGAAGGAGCTGAGCCGAAAGGCAAAGCTCTCGATTTACCGCTCGATCTACGTTCCTACCCTCACCTATGGTCACGAGCTGTGGGTCGTGACCGAAAGAACAAGATCCCAGATACAAGCGGCCGAAATGAGTTTCCTCCGCAGGGTAGCCGGGCTCTCCCTTAGAGATAGGGTGAGAAGCTCGGTCATCCGAGAGGGACTCAGCGTCGAGTCGCTGCTCCTCCACGTTGAGAGGAACCAGTTGAGGTGGCTCGGGCATCTGGTTCG
Organism: Vanacampus margaritifer; assembly: GCF_051991255.1. Classification (NCBI taxonomy): domain Eukaryota; kingdom Metazoa; phylum Chordata; class Actinopteri; order Syngnathiformes; family Syngnathidae; genus Vanacampus; species Vanacampus margaritifer. The sequence goes on from NC_135433.1 coordinate 3,614,565, forward strand.
GATGCCTCCTGGACGCCTCCCTGGGGAGGTGTTCCGGGCATGTCCTACCGGCAGGAGGCCCCGGGGACGACCCAGGACACGCTGGAGAGACTATGTCTCTCGGCTGTCCTGGGAACGCCTTGGGGTCCCGTCGGATGAGCTGGCTGAAGTGGCTGGGGAGAGGGAAGTCTGGGCTTCCCTGCTAAAGCTGATGCCCCCGCGACCCGACCCCGGATAAGCGGAAGAAGACGGACGGACGGACGTCATATACATTAAGTTTGAGTGATTATTTCTTGTTTAGCAGCTTCATACTGTAAAATTGCATTCATTGCTATGATTCTTGTACCGAACTCATTCAAATCAAGCCATTGCAACTGCAAATATTAATATTAATTCTGCAAGGGCTAAATCTTTTACAAAATCATTTGAAATACTTACTTGGCACTGACATTACAAAAGTGCACAATATATTTTTATTACAGCACCTTTTTTTTTTAAGGCAGCATTCCCCAAACTTTTTTGTGTCACTACTGGGCATGACATATTTTTGTTCTTCTTTCGGGAGCAGTTTTACGACTTTCTAATTTTGTGGAGCATTTGAGTTTTATTTAAAAAAAAAAATAAAAAAAATAAATATATATATAAATTATTATCAAAATAACGAATTTTGAAAATTGTTTTGTTTTTTATCTAATCAACAATTTTTTTCCTGAACTGTATTTTTTTATGTCATGTCTTGAAGCAAAGCTAAATTGATTAAAAAAAGAAAAAAAAAGAAAAGATCTGTAATTTTGAGAACATTTATTGTACAGACTTCAAATGTCAAAGTTGAAACTCAAAGCAAATTTTCAATTAACATTACTGATATACTGATATAATATTTTATACTAACCCGGTAAGCCGATTTGTTTCCATTCTATCAGCTTGTTCAAACTACACTGGCTGCGTCTGCGCTGCGGATCGACTGCGGACCAGCTGCGTCGCACGGATAGACCTATTTTCTATTTTTGCCTTCTGACTTCACTCGTTAACTCACGATTAATCACAATTTTTATATCTGTTCTAAATGTAAAACATTTTTTTTAGGTTTTCCTACTCTTGTTAACAAAAGTGGGAAAACAATTTAACTATTAGAACTAGTTAAAATGAATTTTTGACGTCAATGGCAGTGAATGAATAAAGAAAAAAAAAAGAAAAAAATTTGGGGCATCAGGCGATTCAAGTTTTTAATCGCAATTAATCGCATGACTTCACTAGTTAACTCGTGATTAATCACAAATTTCTTATCAGTTCTAAATGTACAAAAAAAATCTAGGTTTTCATACTCTTGTTAACAAAAATGGAAAAAAATGTTTAACTAATAGAAATGGTTAAAATAAATTTTTTAAAGTCTATAGCTGTCAATGGCAGTGAATGAGTTAAAGTGTTTTTTTGGACCGTGTCGGCATGGCAGTTGATTCTCAGTTTTGCTAATCAATGTGTTTTGATGAGACGTAGAATACAGAACTTAAAAACACTCACTTCCTGTTTGGGGATGCTGACGTAGCCCGGGTGAGGTTTGAAAGCTTGGTAGGGCTGCTTGGACGCCGCCCAGTGGCCACCGAACGCCTCGCCCAACGCGGGCTGCCACGGGAAATAGGGTTTCTCGGCCAGGTGGACGGCCACCACGAAGAGTGACACCACCGCCACCAGTCCGGTGGCGATCACCGACTTCCTCTGCGGGGGCGAGAAAAGAACAAGGGTGTTTTACAGCACAGGTACTTAGCAACAATGGTAAACGTGAAAACGGGCTATTTGTGGGAGGAAGTCAAGAGCAAGTGGAGGAAACACGAGGTAACCAGGAAGGATTGAGATTAAGTAAGGGGGAGCCAGGGAAGCGTGACTAGATTGCAGGATGAATTTCGAGGACGTGAGAGAAAGTGAGAAAATGCCAGACGTCAACAAAATGTCCTTATTTGCTCAATATTATTTCCCGACATACGTGGAATCGTGGGCAATCAACAAGAATCCTTGCTCTAATGGTGAAAATGAGCTTGTTTACTGGCACATGATTGGTTGAAATGGACGTCCAAACGGGCGCTTGCGTGGGTGAAGCGGCAGTCCAGCTTCGTAAACAACTGCTTCATTGGGAACAGCTAATTGCGTTGGGAATTAGAATATATATTTTTAAAACTTATCTGTAGGCTGTTTGCCACTATTTAGGGTCTCAGGTGGGGGATGCATCCTCCAAACAGCCCAGGAAATAAAATAAAAAAACATGAAAACCCAGCAGTTTTTGACAACACAAACTAATTTCTGGGGCTGCTTGCTTACATCTGGAACAGGCTGTCCCCCAAAAATATAAAAAGTCACAACATTTATGCTTGCACTTCTTTCCAATGGCACCAGAGGGCGCAATTTCCTCAAGTTGTGGTACCTCATGTAGATTTTTTAATATATTCTTTATGACATGAGAGCAAAAATCCTTCAATCCAGGTCAAACGAGCGCTAATCTGCTAGCGTCGCTAAGGGAGCTTAATGTGCCCTGAAAAACAAAGGTGACCAGCCCTGTGTGTGCGCGTGTGTGTACGTGTGCATGTGTGCGCACGACCTTGATGTGAGCTCAGTGAGAAGCCATTAGGCTAATGCATACCTCACATCTAATGGAACATAATCCCCCAGAGGATAAAGCACTAATATTTGCCCGTTCTACTCTAAAAAAAAACACACACCACATGTTCATCTTAACATTATAATAACAACGAGCATACAAGTGTGTCAGAAAAATGTCCTGCTTTTACAACAAAGACGACACGGCAGTTTTCCACGATCAAAGGTTCTTCCACAATTCTGCAGTGACACATTTTCTAGGACATGGAATTGGTACTAGCATAATGCGAGGGTACTTGTCGCCTAAACATCATTCGGCATTTGTGTACCGTGGATAAGTTGGCAAGTTATAAACTTTTTATTCGGAAGAATGGGGTTCAGTGGTGTGAGGTCTGGCGCTAACGTTGACGTTAGCTAGCTGTGTGGGCTAGCAAGTTGATTACACTGAGCGGAGTTGTAACCAAAACACAAGTAGTAGTCTTGCTAATTTGTCGGCTTGTCGCCTAAACGTCATTCAGCATTCATGTACCGTGGAAAATTGTCAAGTTAACAAGTTATGAACTTTTTTTTCTGAAGTTTGCGGTTTAGTGGTGCGAGGTCTTGAGCTAACGTTGATGTTAGCTAGCTGTGTGGGCTAGCAAGTTGATTACACTGAGCCGAGTTATAACCAAAACACAAGTAGTAGTCTGGTTAAGTTGTTGCCTAAACGTCATTCAGCATTCATGTACCGTGGATAATTATCAAGTAATGCACTTTTTCTTCTGAAGTTTGCGGTTTAGTGGTGCCAGGTCTGGGACTAACGTTGACATTTCGCAAGTTGATTATACTGAGCCGAGTTATAACCAAAACACAAGTAGTAGTCTTGCTAAGTTGTCGCCTGAATGTCATTCAGCATTCGTGTACAGTGGATAATTGTCAAGTTAGCAAGTTATGAACTTTTTCTTCGGAAGAATGCGGTTCAATGGTGTGAGGTCTGGCGCTAACGTTGACGTTAGCTAGCTGTGTGGGCTAGCAAGTTGATTACACTAAGCCGAGTTATAACCAAAACACAAGTAGTAGTTTTGCTAAGTTGTCACCTAAACGTCATTTAGCGTTCGTGTACCGTGGATAATTGTCAAGTTAGCAAGTTATGAACTTTTTCTTCTGAAGTTTGCGGTTTAGTGGTGCCAGGTCTGGGGCTAACGTTGACATTTAGCTAGCTGTGTGGGCTAGCAAGTTGATTACACTGAGCTGAGTTGTAACCAAAACACAAGTAGTAGTCTTGCTAAGTTGTCGCCTAAATGTCATTCAGCATTCGTATACAGACGCTCCCCACCTTACGAACGAGTTACGTTCCGGACGATCGTTCGTAAGGTGAATTTGTTCGTAAGTTGCTTCAGTGCTATATTTTGTATTATAATTTATGTTTAAAGCCTATATAAGTATATTGAAGGTTTATATAAGTATGTTTAAGGCTTGTACAAGTAACCTGCATTGGTTTGTACTGAAAAAAACTTTTAATAAAATGGAGAGAATACGTACAGTACTGTACTGTACTACGTATGTTAGAGAGAGCGAGCGAGAGACACACACAGTATGTACATGTACGTAATAAGATAAATAAAATGAAGTTTAACTTACTTATGGAAGATGTACTCGATGCTTAAGGAGATGATGGAGGAGGAGGAAGAGGAGGATTTTATATCATGAGAGATTCTTCGTCGTCGCTGGAATCGGCTTCAAAAGTTATTTCCCCCTTCATGGGGACCGGCGTTTCTTCCTCCTCCTCCTCACCACGTTGCTGAGCCTCCAATGAGCTCTCACAGCGGCAAGCGTCGGTATTAGCGGCGGAAAGAAGCACTACGCGCAATACAAAATCTAACTTACAGCATCTCTTTCCAAACATTTTTCGACATACTGTACGCGCAGAAATGTTCGTATGTATCGTTGTTCGTAACTCGAATGTTCGTAAGTAGGGGAGCGTCTGTACCGTGGATAATTGTCAAGTTAGCAAGTCAACTTTTTCTTCTGAAGTTTGCGGTTTAGTGGTGCGAGGTCTGGGGCTAACGTTGATGTTAGCTAGCTGTGTGGGCTATTGAATTGATTACATTGAGCTGAGTTGTAACCGAAACACAAGTAGTAGTCTTGCTAACACAACACGCTAAAATGTTCGGAAATTAATGGGAGCAAACATACGCACTCTCAGCGTAACCAAACCCCTTGAAACAATGTCAGAGTTCGGTTTGTTTTGGTTATCTGACATTTTGCATTGTGTTTTAGCATTAAGCTCAACAGACTTGAGCAAAGTTATGTGGTTGCCACTTGTATCTCAAGGCACCATTGTAGCTATACATATTTGTGGGTTACTCTCATTTTTTTTTCGCTATTTGCAGCAGGGGTTCGTCCCGATCCCACGAGAATTGCCCAGATTCACTTTACTACTTGTTTTTATTTTCCTGATGCATAAAAGGGAAGCTGTTCATTCACTCAAGTAGCTTAAATGTAACACGTTCACATACAGTCTCGACGACGCTAAATCAGATAACGGGATTTTCCGCCAGCTCAGAGGTCCGCTTCAAGGACGCGGCAGGCTCGCGGTGAGCCGCTGCACAAAATAAGTCAGGAGTAAGGTGGGAAAAGCCGGTGAGAAAGTACACGGAGGATTACGGCGGTTTGACACCGATGAGGTGGCGATCCCACATTTGACGTGACGGGATCAAGCCGGGATTTGCCGGCTCGGACGCTTGGCCTCGCAGTGAATCATTTTGCCATTCGGACGGTCTGCGCAGAGCTTTTCACACAAGGTCGCATGTTGATTGGTCCGTTCCAAGGCTTAGGGAGCGCCATGCGTGTCTTGAATGCAAATCGGGTTTCCCACGCTCTGACACGGCGCAGCGTCATCCATCTGGATACTATAAAATCTTTAAGACGAACAAGTCAGACTTTGAAGGAAAACTGGAAATGGTCAGAATGACAACAAAATGTTTGTTTCAAACCAAGATGGCAAACTTCCTCTCTTTTCAGGGTTGGCGATTTACGACTTTTTTTTGTGGCTCGGCTCATGTCAAACATTGTTTTTCAATGTTATGTTACTAAAAGGAAGTGTCTTCAAATAACCATTTAAAAGGATCACATTTCTTTGACCTGAGAAGCTCTCGGTTGACACGAGTCTGTGACGAGTTGTGTCCCCTTTTTAGAAAAAAAATATCTGGCTGGGATTTTGAAATCATCCAAAAATGTATTAACATAATGCACCGTTGATATCTTACCACGTTTAGTGCAGGCTAGTTATTAGCTTATTAGCTAACCTGATATTTGGTTAACTACTGTTGAGCCAAGACATTTGTCCTCTTTTACCAGGGCAAATTCATGTTTTGGAATATGGGATTAAAAAAAAAAAAATCATCTGGTGTTTCATCTGAACGATCTAGTTAGTACATAACACACACTTCTGATACGACAAGTCCCACGATAGATGACTATGGTGGCCATTTAGGGACAAACATTTGAACAGATGTCCTCTTTTTCACGGGAATGGGCACTCTGGGGTGTCCTGAATTTGAAAATTATTATTTTTTAAATTATCCTTATGAAATTATGTTAACACACATTTATACAAGTCCCATAAATTACTGCAATAGCTGACTATGGTGTAATTTAAGGGACAAACTTTTTTTATCTACTACTTATGAACCTCAATCATATAGTTATGTAATACACACCACCACTGATACTCCAAATCCTACAATGCACTGCGTTATCTGACTATACAGTAGTCGCTTTTAAGCGCCATATGACCAGATATCCTCTAGTTATTATGAAAAGACCATTTATTATTATTTATTCATTTATGCTGGAACTACAAGAATTACGTACCAAGAATTTTGAAAGTCGGACGATGTGGTCCAGAAATGTTTGTGTTGGATTTTTTTTCTTCGTGTGATCTGGTCCAAAAACAACTGTAGCCCTCCTGTAGTATTTGTTTCTTAAGAACGTTCATGGGTCAGTGTGACACATTCTAATGTTTAATCACCCAAAAATTACACATAGCGCGATGCAATATTTTTATTTAAAAAACGAAGGTCAGCAGACAAGGTTGAACCCATGTTGCCCCCCCCCCCCACACACACACACACACATTATATTTTCTAAACAGGTCCATTTGACCTGCAACATAACAGGGTTAAAACTTTGATTTTAATTGCCTCTACACTTCTCCAATTGGCTGACATGTTTCAGTTAAAATGTCCACCAATTGGGCAGACCAAAATTCTGAGATGTCGACTTTTCAAAATTTCCGTGATGTTTTAGATGCCGATGCTTGCCCTAAACTCGACCTAACGAGCGCAAATGGAAGCTTATTGGTTAGAAATTATGACATATTTGATATGGAGAATTTTATCAACATTAGCATTTCAGTTTTGTTTTTTTTTTTTTTTTTTAAATTTCCACAAAAATGGTGGCACTACGGAGCTACTACAAGTCCCAAACCTTTTTGTCATAAACATTTTATTCTAACTAAGCCATTATATTTTTTTTATTCAAATTAAACATACAAATAATTTACATGTCGCCTTGAAAATAAATATGCATTTAAAAAAGTAATCAAAATACAGAATAAACCTGCCTGTGTTTTAAACAACTCTTGTAACATTTAGCACAACAAAAACTGGAGCTCCTTGAATACGTCACCTTTAAACAGGCGTTTAAACTTTAAATATCAGGAACAAAACACTAAACAAGAATAATATTCCGACCTACTATATCAATTTAGCTTTCTTTCTTCCATCTGAGCTGTAATGAGACACCTGAATTGACACTTGACACGCAGCTAGCTCTTGTGATTTTGGTACAGGTTACTCATCTGGGAAAATAGTAATACATTATTAAATGTTTCCATGTACCATGCATTGTTCTCGTGTACCCCTGGTTGGCAAACACTGCCTTAAGGGACAAAAAAAACAAACACTTAGACTACATGCCCCGTTTGTCTCGGACATTTAAACATGATCTGAGCTAGCTAGCATATATGTCACGCAAACGCACTGCTGATACTCCAAGTCCCACAATGCACTGCGAAAGCTGACTACGTTGGCTTTGAAGGGACAAATATAAGCATTTTAGCACCTATTTTTATATTGCGGTCCACTTTTTGGAAACTGAACTACCTACTGTAGTTTTAACGCACAACGCTGATACTACACGCTCCAAATACACCCCACGCTCACATTCCAGGGGCAGACCTGCAGGCCGTGAACTTAGCTCACAAATAAACCTTTTCATGATGCTGCCAGCCTGCCACCTGCTGATGTAAATCGACTAAAGTGATAAGCGAATGGTGACGACACGCATATACGCGTGTCACGTGATATGCAGAAATTGACACCTGTAATGCACAATGAAGCTTGACAGACAGCATGACAACAGGCCCACTTTTACGCTAATATTAAATAGACCACCCGTCAAATGGGGGTCGCGCTGAGCGGACCCCCGCCAAATGATGACTGCCGTTACCCGCGTTGTGCTTCACCTCCATCGGTTTACACGATATCATCTTCACGCGTTGTTTTCGTGCCCTATGAAGGCCGGGGAAAAACGCACAACGACCCCCCTCCCTTGCTCGTCGGTCTCCCTCCGTTCACTCGCTCACCTTCCACATCCAGGCCATGTTTATTTCCACGATGCTCTCAGCAGCACCGCGACGCCATCAAACGTCTTCCGGGACATTCAGTTCGGGAGAAAAAAAAGGCCGAAAACCAGCTCGAGGGTTGGTACCGTTATTCGTCTCCTCTGCAGCCCCTTCGTTTTTTTTCCCTTCCTCCCTCCTCCGAAATGGAGCTGCTGCGAGCAGAGGCTGCGCTGCGATCTTATTGGTTCGCACGGGCGAATGGGACACGCCCACTCACCCTCCCGCTTTCCTCTCGCCTGAGCGGGAGTCACGTGACTGTGGTGTCGGCTTTCTGGCCGGTGGTGAGGGATGTGACCAGGGTTGGGTTTCAAACCTTAACCCTATTCGATTACAGTTTTGTTTTAGCTACATTTATTTTCAGATATTTCCAAGTTATATTACCATATACAATAATAACTCATTTGTTTTATGTGTCAGACAATGAAGAGTACTCAGGTCAACAGTCACAGCGTGCAATCAAACAAGTTCATATTTTGTTGGAAATGAAAATAATGTGTTTTTTCCTTAAACAAATACAACGTTGTTTTTAAGTGAATAGCTGACCCTGAGCAGGAGGTTTCCTAACTTAAGTGGGAAACTTCATGCAAAATGCCAATTTAAACCAATGGAAAACACTAAAACATAGCCAACTACACTCGGGGTCTATTGGACCCCAAAAACGTGTAATGTAGGTTTTTCCTAACAACAAGAATAGGGTGAACTTGTCTTGATGCCCCATTTCGAAATGTAGAACCCCAATTGTGCGTTGAAAACCTCATTTGGCCCACAATAACCCTGTCTTGAAACCGTGGTTTGAATTTTGTCACGAAAGCCGAAATCCGCCCAAGTTAAACCAGTTTTTCAGTTTCCAGTTTTGAAATGCTTAATTGAAATTCTAACCAAATCTTGAAACCGTAATTTTGAAACCCTAACCCATGGCTTCAAACCCAAATCATGTGTAAAGCCCTTATTTGAAAATCCTTATCCTGATTTGAAACCCTAACCCTAATTTGAAAACCATCTTGGAAGCCTGACCTGCAGGAATGAAGCCATAGCTTTGTCTTCAAAATCTCATTTAAAACCCCAGTGGTCCTTGAACCAAAATTTTGAACCCTAACCGAAGCTTCAATCCCTAATGTGAAACCCTTACCCTGATTTGAGAACCCTAACATCAACTTGGAACCCTAATAACTTGGTTTTCGCGTCATAATTGGAAACGCGTTGATTTTAAATCCAATCATAATTTGAAACTCTAATGGGGTATTTGTCACAGAGGAGGCGGGACTTCCGACTTCCGGGTTTTCACACGTCTGTCTCAGTTGTCCGAATCATTTCGGAGAGCTGAATCGGCGCGTGTGAAACCCGGAAGTCGGAAGTCCGTGGCATCTACCTCATTTGAAGTCCTCGCCGTCCACTTTCAAGTTGTGTACTCGGATGCAAGCTAACACTTTTTACTTTGCTGCATGAAGTTTGAGCAGTCTGGCTTTTCTATTGTAAGATATTGAATTGCCGTATTGTTGCCGAGACAGCAAGAGGGATGGCTCGCTGTAATCGCTGGTGTTTGTCCATCGCAAACAAAGCCAAAGTGGACATCCATCCTCCCCTCCCTCAATAACCTGCCTCCGCCATTACTCACGCGCCTCATCCTCTTTCTCTTCTTCCTCACCCACTAATGAGAGCCGCTGGGCTTTGGCGGCAAGCATAAACACACACGCACGCACACACATATTCCAGTACACAAATAGTAAATAGCAGCAAGGAGGCCAGTGGCGCATATACACACTTAGAGCCTGATGCTGTAATTAGTGCACGGAGGTAATTATGTCATCATGTGGGTGACATTGTTATGATCAGTCTCGTCTTTCTGACAACTTGACAAGGACAACAATAGGAGGGAATTTAGAAGCCGGTAATTAGTCAGCCAGGGTTCAATGCGTCTGTACTTTTGTTCTCTTATTAGGCGAGGTAGCTTTATTTATAATTATATCGCGCATGTAGATACAAAACGTCATATATTATCATGTACATCTATTATCATCAATTATGTCCAGTAGTATCATGTCCTATTTCCAAAACCACTATTAATACTATCATAACTACTGTATTACTTACCTGGACTGTGTCCACTCCACTCATATCATTATAATGTCCATCACTACTATTATGATTATGTTCATTAGTATACTGTCCAATACTATCCTTGCTAAGTAATTTTACGCTACTGTATACTGCCCCCTAGTGCAGTATAGGGGTAATGGATTTAGTGCAGGAGTGTGTGGTGCATTCACAAAAAGTAACAGTGCCATCTGCTGGTGCATTGAGAAGCACATTTAAACATTTATTGCTTAAGCAAACAAATAAGTTACATATGCATAGTCACACTAAATTATTTTTGGACAGAAGACAAACTAAAATGGAGCGGTCCAGTTACATTTCACCATTTAAGTGGAAGTCAACCTTAAACATTTTTGACAATAATATGTTAAATGTGACCTCACTAATTTAAACTTGACATTCTGATTCATATTACATTCGTGGAATATGAGTTATGAAGCAAAATCCAGTCGTTTTTATCCATCTATGGGGCGGCCATTTTGTCACATGCTGTCGACTGAAGATGACATCAATAATGTTGGTGAGGGCTCGAGCAACGACCAATCACAGCTCACCTGTTTGTTTTATAGCTGAGCTGTGATTGGTTGTTACCTGAGACCTGAGCAACATTTATGTCATCTTCAGTCGACAGCAAGTGACAAAATGGCCGCCCCCTGATTTTGCTGCTTAAATCATATTCCACTAACGCAATATTGACCAGAAAACCGTATTTAAACTAATGGGGCTGCATAGAACATATTACTGTCAATAATTTAACCTTTTAGTAACCATTTAATCCATGTAAATCAGCCATTTTAGGGGAGGCGTTTGTTGACATGGATGGAAACAAGTCTTTTAATAAGTTTCGCATACAGGAATGTTGAGTGACGACAACTTCCGTTTGCGTCTAGCCGAGGAGCTCCGGCTTGAGCCCGAGCCTCTGCAGCACGTCCTCGGGCATGCACAGCACGGGATTCACTGCCTTGATCTTCTCGTCTCCCAGCAGGGACAGGCCAGCGATACCGAACAAAGTGTGGAAGGGGTCCACCTACGAGGAAGAACCATTTAGCACTGATGGCGCGTCCGAAGGGTGGATGGAGACGTCGCGGCTCACCATATCTCCGGGCCGGTCGGCGAAGCCTCCCGTCTCCTCGTCCTGGCAGGCCAGGATGAAAGTGCGCAGCTTGTCCTTGTCGATCCATTGGATCTTGCCGATGATCCGGAGGGACGCCAGAACCCACCACGAGTAGCACACGTCAGGAAGCTGAAACAGATGTCGATGGTCAAAATTTTTCTCTCTATTCTGTTTTGTTACAGAGTATGAAGTATTTTTTGAATCTCGTTTTTATTTTTGTATTTATATTTTTGTTGTTTTTATTTCCATTTATAGTTATTTTTCTGTATTCCATTTTAAAATTATAAAAAAAAAAATTAATACCTGTTCTTATTTTCACTTTTATTCATTTATTTTACATTTTGATCCTCCAAACTCATTGGACCGAACCAGTCATTGAATCATAATATATGCTAGTGCATTTTCTGCACTGTCAATTTGAAATTATGTCCTGTTTTTGGTAGAATAAAGAATGGAAATTTGGATAGAACAATTAAAAAAAAATCTTGATTCATCAATAAATTCCAAAATAACCACCGGATTTCTATCAAGTATTAAATTTCCTTAAAGGAGCAGCTCTAAAACTGAAAAATATGCTGCTACTCCATGTGATCGGTGGCATAAAACCTTAATCAGAACCCCCCTAATATTAAACTCCTTTGACACCCTTAATTAAAAAAATATATAATGTATATATATATATATATTTTTTTTTTTTAATTAGGGGCCTCAGGGGATTCATTTTTTTTATTTTAATTAACCACATGACTTCACTAGTTAACTCAAGACTAATCACAAATTTTATTTCTGTTCTAAATGTACAATAAAAAAAATTCTAGGTTTTCATAATCTTGTTAACAAAAGTGGAAAAAAATGTGAAACTAATAGAAATAGTTCAAATGAATTTTTGACGTCTATAGCCGTCAATGGCAGTGAATGAGTCAAAGGCTGACCATTATGTTTATTATAATTGAGAACTGTTCGTAATATTTTGACCCGTTACTTAAACGAAAGTAAGCAAACTATTAGCAACGGAGTCATTATCGTGCGCGTGATGCGTCCCAGATGAAAAACGAGAATTATGAAAGCAGACGATGACGCAAGAGTGAGACGGCGGCGGGAACCTTCTCGGGCCTCCCGTTGAGGCCGCCCGACGGCAGCTGCCTCTCGCAGAGCCACCAGCCCAGCAGGTCGGCGTTGAGCTGGTGAAGCTGGCCCGTCAGCGACAGGAAGCCCGTGCAGCAGTAAATCTGGGAAAAACGGGACACTCCGGAATGTTGGGAAACAGCCGGCTAGTGATGACCTAGCGCTTCCTTGAAGCCGACGAGGAGTTAGGACGGCGCTTACCTGACCGGCGTGAGACTCGGACCCGGGCCTGCAGCCGAAACCGCCGTCAAAGTTCATACAAGACAGGACGAACTCCACAGCCTTGTCCACATCGATGGCGTCCATCTTGCCCTTTATGGAGCGGAGAGAGACGGCGGCCATTTTGTGGATGAGGACCCGTGCAGGCATAAGAAGTTGAGACTGAAAATACGCACCAGTAATGAAAGGGTGGCCACTGCACAGAAGGAAAATCTTGTGTCGATTTCTCCTGAGGTGGCAAAAAGACATGAAAATGTCACAACAAGCTCCCGCAGGATCCAAATTGTCACAAGCTCAACAAAACAATACCACATTTATTCATGTGACAAACGGGCATCTAACCTTTTCTTGAAACCCTAATTTGAAACGCTAAACCTGTCTTGAAACCTCAATTTGAACCCCAAACTTAAAAACAAAAGCTTGGTTTAAAAGCCTAATTTGAAATCTTTACCCCCTCTCTTGAAACCCTAACCCTGTCAAACCCTAATCCTGACTTGCAACTCATTTTCGATACCCTAAACCCTGCCTTGAAACCTTAACCTTTTCCTAAAACACATTTTCATGAACCCCTAACTTAAAACTAACTCCTTCTTAACTCATTCCTTCCCAGCCATTTTGAGTGAAGCAACCCCCTTCGCTCCCGGCTGTTTTACTGGATTTTGACGGATTTTGCAAGGCCCACAGAATATTGTGTTCTATTGCTATAAAAACATGGAACCTACCAAAAGAAAGATTAGAGTCTCTTCTTTCATCAGGAAAAAAAGTATATTTATATCTGTTTCCGTTTTTGCAGCAATTAGCATTAGAATACAGCTAAGTTTTATCAAAATTTACATTCCTGGTGAAAACTATGACAAAAAAAGAGCTTTTTGCAACATGGCCCTGGCTGATCTCTTATACTCTGCTGCCAGTTGCTGGCCGTTTTTGTAATAACTGCCATCTCTTCAAGCATTCTCTTCAGTTCAGAAGCTGCATTAAAGCCTTTTGTATGCTCTAGCATAAAAAAAAAAACGTATAAATATGTCTTTGGGGGCATTGTAATATTTAAAATAGAACATATTTATACATTTTTGGGAGCAAATGAGCTAAAATATCTACCCTCAACTTGAAACCCTAATTTGAAAACCTAACCCTGCCCTTAAACACTTTCTGAACCGCTAACTTAAAATCACAACTTAAAACCTTAACACTGTCTTGAAATCCTAATTTTTAAATCTTTTTGTCTTTAAACCCTAATGTGAGCCACTTTTTTGTCTGGAATTCCCAACTTGAAACGCTAAGCTTGGCTTGAAACCGTAATTTAACTCATTTGCTCCCCAATTTCTTTTTATTTTTTTTATATTGCCATGGTCCCAAAAACATATTTATATGTTGTTGTTTTTTATTATGATAGAGCATACAGAAGGCTTTGATGCAACCTCTGACCTGAAGAGGTCGTTTAACAGGTTTGCGAATAATGATGAAATTTAGTTAGTATTCTAATGCTAATTGCTGCAAAACGGAAACAGATACAATACAGGATACAGATTTTTTTCCTGATGAAAGAAGAGACTTTAATCCTTCTTTTGGTAGGTTGCATGTTGTTTTAGCAATAGAACAGAATATTCTGTGGATCTTGCAAAATCAGTCCAAATCCAGTAAGGCAGCCGGGAGCGAAAAGGGTTGCTTCAGTGAAAATGGCTGGGAGTCAAAGAGTTAAAACCCCAAGTTTGAGTTTTAAGTGAGTTTGCTAATTCCTTCCACACGTGCTGATATTTTTGTTGATCTTATTTCGCAGCGTACCCCATTTATCTCCTGCAAATGATCCGTCGTCCTGCTGCAACCCTTTGACGTACTCCACAATTTTGTCCACGTCCAACGCGTCCACGCTGTCGTACAAGCAGAGAATCTGCCGAGAAGGACGACAACAACAAGCAAAGGTGTTGAGGGCCAGCGAGGGACCACGAGACCGCATGTGCGCGTTGTCGTCACCTGCACGGCGCTGAGCGTGTAGAGCAGGTGCGGGTCGTGGCCGATGCTGGCGCCGACACCGCCGCACTCGTGCTGACACGCTGTGATGAAGTCGATGATCTCCTGACGATTCATGCGCGGCAGCTGATACATCAGGTCCATCACCGTCAGACCCCAGTAGATGCCGCTCATGCGCAGGTACTCGGACAGCGTGTATTCCTGCGCGCATACATGTGCACAGTAGTTGTTTTTTTTTAATTAAATAAAAATGTATTTGATTAAGGAAATAGATCGCAACCTCATTTAAACATATGCCCTCTAGTGGCCAGGAAGACCAACAACAAGGAAAATGATCCAATACTGAAGCCTTAATTTGATATCCTAAACCATTGGTGTCAAACTCCGGTCCTTGAGGGCCGCAGACCTGCAGATTTTGGATGTTTCCCTTCTCCAACACAGCTGATCAGCTCATCAGCCTGATAAAGATCCTGTTGATTGGAATCCGCTTGCGTTGGAAGAGGGGAACCTCCAAAACCTGCAGGACTGCGGCCCTCGAGGACCGGAGTTTGACACCTATGCCCTAAACCAGAGGTGGGGGCAATCTCGGTCCTCGAGGGCTGGAGTCCTGCAGGTTTTGGAGGTTTCTCACTTCCAACACAAGCTGATTTTAATCAACAGGATCGTTATCAGGCTTATGCAGAGCTTGTTGATGAGCTGATCATATACCAGCTGTGTTGGAGACGGGCAACATGCAAAACCTGCAGGACTCCGGCCCTCAATGCCCACCTCTGCCCTAAACCTTACTTAAAGCCCTAATTTGAACCACCAATCCTGTCTTGAAACCTTAATCTGAAAACCTTTACTGTGCTTTGAACCCTACCCTTTGAAACCCTAACCCTGGTTTGAGACCTAATTTGAAATAGGAAACGTTTATAGAAACTAGGAAAAGCCCTGATTTGAAACCTTAAACCTGACAGGAGCCCTAACTGCGTTTTGAAACGCTAATCAGAGGCCCTATTATGAACCTCTAAACCTGACTTCAAACCCTAATTCATAACCTTTACACTTGTTTGAAACCATAATTCCAAACGCTAACTAAGCCTTTATTGAAACTTCAACCCTGATTTGATACCTTAAAAGCCACAGTGTACAACTATTTACAATGCGAAGCTTATTAAAATGCTTCATTTGAAACCACTATGTCTGTCTTGAACTCTAATGGGAAAAACCCCAGTCTGAAAACTAATACAAATTACAGGAAAATGAGAATGAAAAACCCATCGAAGTCCTAACCCGGGCTCAAGACCCTCATTTCAAATGGTAGATTCGATTTAAACTGTCTATCTTTTGTGACGCACTTCTTATGACACGAATGGCGTTGAACACTCACATAGTCGTCCTTTTTGGAGCCATAAGCAGCGATGTAGTCCGCATGTTTGTCCAGCAGAAGAATTTGGGGGGCGTCAGGGCTAATAAAGACGTCTTTCACATGAGTACCCTGAGATTAAAACACACGAGGGGGGAAAAAAGTATTTAAAAGTACAGTACCGCTTAAGTATAAACATGTCTAGCTCGAGCATTTCGATGTAAAAGCTGAATGGAAATTCGCATTATAATGCTGAATTGAGACGGCATACAAAAACATAAGGGTGAATTATGCTATCATTACAAGCTAGCTCAAATGCTAACTATTTTTAGCTGCAGGGTCAAATTTCTCTTGACGGGGCCCGTATTTGTACTCTCTGAGCAATACCAACGCATTTATTCACTTTAGCTACACGTTGCCATTAAAACTTTACAACAGGATAGACAGATAAAAGCTGTTTACCATGCCGAAATTTGACGCATGATCATAATAATTCGTCTGCCTGTTCTTCTTCGATGATTGTCAACAACAGTGACAGACAGGCGGAAACCGCTGAAGACGCTTTTCTGCCGCTTGCAGCTTGGAGGGCGAAGTGCAGCTGTAACAATCGTATTTGAGGCACGGCCACGCACACACAAAAATGAATGCGCTGTGATTTTTATGTGATGGAATGTCGTTTGACTATAACAATCTGTCTGGTTTGTATGCTACTAGCCACAGGCAAAAGCAATACAATACGATGTTTGTTTTCACTGTGTAAAAGGTAGAGTTGCATTGCGGAAATATCGAAAATGCCCTGATGTTCGGTTTGCTCACTCCTGCACAGTAGGGGGCGGTATGCTCCAAAGAGATACAATGCGGCAGTAAATTAAACGATAAAGAAGCACACTAAACTGAAACTTTAGTTTTCGTGCTGTCCAACTGACGTGAAAATGTTGAAAGAGTTGGTGAGGGATCGACTTCTAGCGGCCGCCGACGAAATCTTCGGTCTGTTTGAAGAAACGATAAAGTCATACGAGGAGCAGCTTTGCCGAGCGAAAGATGAGATCGAACGACAAAGACGCGAGGCTCAAATTGTGCTCCGCGTCGAAGGTCTGCTCTAAACGTCTACTTTCTTGTATCGAAAGTATGTTTGTGTAGATATATGGCAATTGCTTTTCAAAGCAAGTGCTACAAAGAGTTTGATTCTTGGCCAGCTGCTCAGTGTGTAACGTGCCATCAGCCTTTTATTCTGAAAAGGGCATTTATGTATCTTCGTTTGTGCGTTTCATCCACGTGGGTTTGTCCGCGGCCGGCTGCGCATGCGCCCCACCCCACTTCAAGAATCATTGCTCTAAATTCTGTGTCGCTTGTTTCCTGCAGATGTCCAGGTGCTGCGTGGGCACCGGGAAAAACTTTCTCCTCAGCCGCAGCAGCTAAGCTTCAGTCTAGAGGAGGAACATGTTCCGCCCGCTCTTGTTAAAAAGGAAGAGCCACAGCTCTTCTATGTTAAGGAAGAAGAGGCGGCGGCCGATATCAGCAACTTCCCACTGATTGGATTCTCTGCACAGAGTGAAGATGGTGAAGATGAACCCGGAGTTGGGAGTAAGTCATTGTTTTGGAAATCGCAAGTCTCAAGTCTTTGCCCTCAAGCCCCGAGTCAAGACTGACGAGTCTCAAGCGATTCACAAGTCGTACACTTTGAGTTTCAAGTCCTTTCGAGTCATTTTAACAACATCCTAGATGATATTATTTCGGGTGACCATCAAAGTGGGAGTCAGGTACTCCGGTAGCGTACAGAGGTGGGTGCAACAGATTGTCGATAAACAACTGACATTAGTTGAACAAAGTTTGAAGTTGTTGCCTCTCTGTCAGTGATCTAATCTTAGACATTTTCTGTTGACCACCTCATAGTTTTTGTACCCAAACAAATAGTCGTTCAGCAGATCACAAGCCACGGATCGGATTGTTTTTCACAAAAAAAAAGAAAAGAAATTAGATAAATAGAGCTTTGTCTTAATTTATTTTATAATGCTTTTGCCCATAAAAAATATATATATATATATATATATATATATATATATATACTAGGGGTGTGCCAAAAAATCGATTCTCATTTTGCATGATTCAGAATCGATTTTAAATGTCCCAAAATCGATTTTATTTCAATTATTTTATACCGTCTTGCCTTTGTCTGTGTGTGCCTTTTATTTGGAGCGCTGTTCATGTTGTACCCAATTTGGCCACTTAGGGGCAGTGTGGTTCCACGCGGTCTAATACACTGTTAAATTGTAGCCACATGAGATAATGGAAGTTATTCCAATAAAAGTAGTTAGTTTCTAAAGTTGTTTTACAGAATTAGTCACATATTTCCGGTGGAGCTCCACTTGCCCAGCGTCTGCAGCTAGACCAGGGGTGTCAAACATACGGCCCGTGGGCCGTATAAGACCCGCAAAGTGGTTAAATCCGGCCCGGGAGATGATTTCGTAAAGTTAAAAAAAAAAAATACAATCCATGTCAGACCAATTAATCAGGCTGCCACAATCAAAACCTATAAATTTGCAATTTCAAAAGCAATCCTCAGATGAACAATGCAACTTGTACATGGAATTGCCCTGCATGCCATTATTCTGCAAATAATCTAAAGTTACGGTTTGTTTTGGAAAAATAAAAAATGAAAATATAGACGAACTGGAGGCTGTTTGCAAGACTCACCTTGTCCTTGTTTGCTGCAGATGTCCAACTTTGTCCTCAGCCGCAGCAGCCAAGCGTCGGTCTGGAGGAGGAACGTGTCCCGCCCGCTCTTGTTGAAGAGGAAGATCCACAGCTCCTCCACGTTAAGGAAGAAGAGGCGGCGGCCGATGTCGGCAACTTCCCGCCGACTGGATTCTCTGCACAGAGCGAAGATGAACCTCCCGACTTGCCACAGCTTCGTCCTCACGCCCCGAGTGGAAACCCCTCCGAAGGACCGCCCTCCGAAGGACCGCCCTCCGAAGGACCGCCCTCCGAAGGACCGCCACCCGATGGCGTCTTTGCTCCGTTGTCCGGCGTGGACGAGACCAGCGGCGAAGAAAACTCGGGTACGTCGCAAAGCGGTCCAAAACGATTCCCGTGCTCAGTTTGCGGTAAAATATTCTCGAAAAGAGGATGGCTGATCAAACACGAGAGACGCCACAAGCCGGAACGTCTCGCCACCGCACACATGAGAACACGCAATCGGCCGAGAGGCTCGAGCTGCTCGCCGAGCGATAAAACATTCATTCAAAGTCAAGATTTGGTGTCAGACATGAAAACGCTGACTAGAAAAAAGTCATTTCGTTGCTCATTTTGCCCTCAAAGATTCCGTCAAGAATCCAAAAGGGATTTGCACGTGAGGACACACGCGAGAGACGACAAATATTTCCCTTGCTGGTTCTGTGGCAGGTCGTTCTCGAAAAAGTCGAAAATGGTCAACCACGCCATTAGGCACATGGGAGCAAACTCCTTAAACTGCTTAACTTGTGGCGAAACCTTCGCCCACAGGCCCAGCCTGCACGCGCACGTGAGAACGCACACAGAAAAAGCCCATCATTGCTCATTGTGTGGCAAAGGCTATCGTCGGAAGCGAGGCTTGAGGCAACACGTGCAGAAAATGCACAAAACCGGCTCGGTCTGATTGAGGATTATTTTCCTTTGTATGAACCATATTCAAAAGTACACGTGCACAATGTTGAATAAACACATGCACGTGCATTCAAAGTAGTTCAAATACTGATCACTTTTAAAGCCTTTTTGTTCAGTGAGGAAAGTTAGTTTTTTGGTTGCTGTATTTGCGTTTGTGGAGAATTTAGCTAAGATATTAAAGCATACATCATTTGTTTGTTTTGTATAATAAAATAAAAAACGTTCTCCCATTTGAAAGTTCTTGTGTGGCTTTGATGTAATAAATCTTCAAAAGTCCTTCCCAAAAGTTGTAAGCAGATCCAGAAGAGCTGCTGGACGCTTTCAGGATGACTTCCACAGAAAGAACAGTTGACGCCAATGTCCCTTTTTGAATTGCTGTTCGTACTATAAGACTTTTCTTTATTCGCCTTTTTCCTTTAACGTCTTTATTCAACGCAAAATTTCGGATTTCACAGGAGTACGATTCAAGAGCGACTTATTTAATTTCTAATATGATGATCTATTGGTATTATTTGTACGGAGCCCCTCTGGTGCCAGGATGTGAAAAAAACTTATTTTTGCCAATCTGTAATCTAGATTACCTGTTTTTGTAATCTTTTGCGTGTTCAAATAAATCAGAGTTGAGATCTCGTGAAGAGGGTCCTTGCAAGGTTTTTTAATCAAAGTTTCTGATGACACAAAGGAATTTCCCCTAGCAGTGTTTCTGTCCAAATGTATGTCTTCTCTTGAAGACACGGCATTTTATTAGAAAAACAGTGATTCACAGGAAAACACCTCTCCCCTCCCTTGAGGTGCAAAAATCAGATTAGACTTTCTTTGAGTATCCTAGCTCGTCCGCGAACTTTCAAAAAACGTATTTCTGACGAACAGAAACTAGACTCCTTCGATAAATTAAAGAAACTTATTAACTATATAATTTCTAGGAAAAGAGAACAAAGATAAAGGGGACAAAAGCATTACTCATCAAGCTATATTAAGTTAACATAACTAAACTATAACTAAATTCAAAACAGGTAAAATATAAAATGAAATAGTAAAATGTTAACAGTACCCAGTTTAACACGTCAATAACAAAGAAGAGCACTCAAATATAGATACAATTTTGATTTATTGGAAAACTGGAGAGGAACTCCATGCTATTTTGATTTTTGTGGAAATGAGAGCAGGTTAAATTCAGTGCGCTTTTTTTAAATTGAAGGCAAGGAGGAAATCTGCGTCGTCACCAATGCAAAACTGAAAACACTGCCATCTAGTGATGGGCATGAATAGTTATTTTAAGTGAACTGAATCTTTAGAATCAGTTTATTCAAAAGATTCGTTCCTTCCTGGGCGCTTGGGGCCAACGCGCCGGAGAGACAGGGTGAGACGGGTTGATATGGAAACTTATCCGCCAATTCCTCCGTCCTTGGCAGGGTGAGCGGAAACATTCGTATCATCGTGGCAGTTGTCAATCAGCGGGTTCACACTTGCGCTCGCGTTGCTAGCATTAGCCGTTAGCTGTAGCTTCGTTCTGGAAGAGCTCGATCTTTTGCCGTCGCGGTTCGACATTTTGCTACTTGACTTGCCAAAAGTCAGCGCTTCCTCAACTCAACTCAGAAGTCAAAAACTGAAAAAACTTTTGAAAAGTCTGAATTGATACGATGTTTTTACCATTTAATCATAAACTTGCCCCGCTTGGTAGTAAGCGTCTACTTAAGTCGGCCATCTTGGAACATTTTGTTACGTGATAATTTGTGGGGAAATATTTGAAATGGCTGTTATGTTCCACTAAACTCACTGTATTGTTTAAAAATGGAAGGAAATAAATAAAAGTTTTGTGTTGGATGTGTGTGCTACGAGAGTTAGTCTGATAGGATGGTTAGTTAGTCTGCGTGGGAGAATTTCACCAATTCTAAACTCCACCTACAAGCGATCAACAGGTTTGTTTTCATACGGAAAGCTTTATTGGCACAAGTTACAGACAGCAACAGCAGACACCTTTTTTAGCAAAACGATTATATGATTTCCTCATGATGGCATTTGTACAAAGGACTTTGATCATTTAACTCGGCCAATTGTAAGGTTACAACAGGATGATCGCTCCCCCATTTGAAAACCATTTAGCAAGGCAGTCAGGTGATATCAAGTCGAGTTAAATGAAAAGAAAATGAGTTATGTTGATAGTGTATTTCTTTTACAAATCCCTGGTGTTGGGACAAAACCTCATATGTCACAATTAGGCAAATTTTATATTTTTCAAAAAGCTATACTTTTGTTCAGTCCACCCGTGGGTGTCATTTTTTTTTTTTTTTTACAAATTATTGACCAATCTAGCTCGCTCTCATTGATGATGCAATGTTAATGTTTGAACAGTTTTTGGAGACAATTTCAGAGGTATAAGGTTTTTGCCTGGCACCAGCAATATGTATATTTAAAAAAACTAGTTTATTTCTTGGCTTTTGCCAAGTGTTCGCGGGCAATAATAAGCCTCTGGATCTGAGCGGTGCCTTCGTAGATCTGCAAAAGAGAAAGCAGCAGTTACAAAATATCAGGTGGCCGAAGCACTCTGCTCCGTCTTAAAAAAAAATAAAAATTTAAATAAATAAATAAATAGTACATTTGTTAACTCAATTCACTAGACACAGTAGCAAAATAAGCTAATATTTTGGGAAGCGCTCAAGAGAAGAAAAACGATCTCAAATTAATCAAGATGTCAACCTAACAAGGTTTTTCTCCATGTCGTAAAAAACAAGCATATTTTGACAAAAGGATTAGAAAGTACAGATCTGTTTAACTTTTTTACCGCCAAAATCGTTTAATGACGTATAGTAAAATCCAAATGAATGCCGCCAAAAACGTGAATTGACGTTTAACTATGTTTTTTCCCCCCTCAATGGGCAGGGCAACGTCAGTGCAGCGCTGCCTTGTCATTAGGCTTGTAAAATTCCAAAACACCCACTTACAATGGCCAGCAGATGGCAGCATTGTATCTCTTTTCAATGGTCTCCCGGTAATATGGATAATATGGACTTTACAATGAAACGTCATCAATATGATGAAATGGAACGTTTTCAAGGATGACGCGAATGGTCAAAGCCTTTGTCACATTAAATCATATTCACAGAGCGTCACTAAACAAAAAATATTTGTGTCAAAGTCACTATTGTGCAGAAAATTATCTTTACAGAAAGCTTCTTTTCTCTTTTCGCTCAATGTCACTCAAATTACCTATTTTCAAATCGTGATTACTAGGGGTGTGCCCAAAAAAAAAAAACGATTCTCATAAGAATTGTGATTCTTATTTAGTACGATTCAGAATCTATTTTAAATGTCCCAAAATCGATTTTATTTAAATTATTTTATACGGTCTTGCCTTTATTTGGAGCGCTGTTCATGTTGTACCCGGTTTGGCCACTGAGGGGCAGTGTGGTTTCACGCGGTCTAATACACTGTTAAATTGTAGCCAGATTAGATAGTAGGAGGAAAACGTTACGATCAAGTTATTCCAATAAAAGTGGGGGGGGGGGGTTTTGGCGTGGAGCCGTTCCTTTAAGTGATAAAAGTGCCGCGAGTAGCGCGCTAATTAGCATTAGCGAGTCAGACTGGAGTACATCATTACAATTCCTTGCACATCTACAGATTGAAGCAAAAATTGTCAATCAAATCATTTTGAAGCAAAAATTGATTCTGAATCGAATCGCACACCCAAGAATCTAAATCAAATCGAATTGTGAGACATTCAAAGATTCCCACCCCCAGTGATTACCAAAGAACGGAATAAAGTAGAAACATACTTTTTTTCTAATGAAAGAATGGAACGTGATCTTTTATTTGGTATGCACCTTGTTTACGCCGTGACAGCACACAAGATTCTGTTTAACAAATCATTTGCAATCGGCGCCCCCACCTGGTAGATTTTGGCGTCGCGCATCAGCTTCTCCACCGGGTACTCGCTGTTGAAGCCGTTGCCGCCGAACACCTGCACGGCGTCCGAGGCCACCTGGTTGGCGATGTCGCCGGCGAAGGCCTTGGCGATGGAGGCGTAATACGTGTTGCGCCGGCCGCAGTCCACCTCCCAGGCGGCGCGCTGGTAAGCCATGCGCGCCAGCTCCACCTTCATCGCCATCTCGGCCAGCAGGAAGGAGACGGCCTGGTGCTGCCGGAGAAGATGCCCGTGTCAAAGAGGCGACGAATTCCACAATTAAGGATATATTTTTTTGACAACCAACCTCGGCAATCGCTTTGCCAAACGTTTTCCTCTCCAAGGCGTAAGCGGTGGCTTCGTCGAGGGCCCTCTGAGCCAACCCGGTGGCTCCTGCTGCCACCTGCGGGCAGATCTCATGAGCGACACGTCACGTACAAAGAACGCCGCTTGGGTGTCGCGTGACTTACGGGCGGCCGGGTTTTGTCGAAGGCGCCCATGGCGATCTTGAACCCGGCACCCTCGCCGAGCAGGACGTTCTCCTTGGGAATCCTCACGTCTTCAAAAGTGATGCCTCGTGTGTCTGAACACCTCTGGCCCATGTTTATTTCCTGTGGTTACGAGAAGAAGAAAAGAACCCGCTAATGCAGCGTTTCGCACCTTTCAAGCAAGGCACATTTTATTTACTCATTTGCTTCCAAAAACGCATTTATACGTTGTTGTTTTTTTTTTTGCTAGAGCATACAGAAAGCTTTGAAGCAGCCTCTGACCTGAAGAGGTCGCATAAAGCAATGGTAGTTATTACAAAACAGGCCAGCAAGTGGCAGCAGAGTATAAGAGATCAACCAGGGCCATGTTGCAAAAAAGCTCTTTCCCCACGGTTTTAAACAGATTTGTGAATAATGATGAAACTTAGCTATATTCTAATGCTAATTGCAGCAAAACAGAAACAGATACAAATATACTTTTTTTCCTGATGAAAAGAGACAGAGTCTAATCTTTCTTTTGGTAGGTTCCATGTTTTTATAGCAATAGAACGCAATATTCTGTGGGCCTTGCAAAATCAGTCAAAATCCAGTAAAACAACCGGGTGCGAAGGGGATTGCTTCAGTGAAAATGGCTGCGAGTGAATGAGTTGAAACCAGCGAACAAAAAATAAGAAGTTTCTTTTCAATTTGGCTGACATATGACCTGAATAGTAGCCAAACTAGCAATTATCTTTTTTGCACTCTCCACATTAGCAGTTGAATAAATTACCTCCACAATTACCAGAGTAACTTAGAGCTGTCAAAATTAAATCGATTATCAAATTCATCTACAGCTATTTTAATAAATGAGTAATCGTTTGTAACCATTTTTTCATTTCAAATGGTCCAAATCCTCTGATTTCAGCAAATCAACAGTAATTGTTCACTGATTTCTGTCGTCCTTCATTAAAAAGAAGACTGATTATCTTCTGTGTTTAATAAAAAAATTTATTTTTTTGCTAACATCTGTTTTTACTTTGGAAAACAAAGAGCGAAACGGTAATATAGTACATCATCAATCCACTTTTTAAATTTATTTATATATTTTTTTATTTATTTCACTATATGAATATGAAGTACAAAATAAACACCAATGACTGGTTAATAAAGAGTAATCAGAGAAAAAAATGCTTTTATAATACAATTTAATGTAAAATTAAAAGAACTCCGATAAGACGATTAATGGATTGAATAATCTATAGATTGATCTATTCTAAAAAAAAATAGTTGATAGTGACAGCACATAACTCTTTGACTGCCAAAAACATTAAATAACGTTGAGTAAAATCCTATGGAGGAGTGCCAAAGACGTTAAAAGACGTTTGTTTCAAAACAGAGGTGAAACTAACCATTTTCTATTGTTGATTACTCAAAAACGGAATAAGGTAGAAACAAACTTTTTTTTCTGATTAAAGATGAGAGTCCAATCTTTCATTTGGTAGAATGTGTGTTTCCATAGTCCAAACACATAATTTTCTGTGGACCTTGAATAATCAGTCAAAAGATCAGTCAAAATGCTTAAATCGGCTGGCACCCACGGCATCCCTTTTCTGAAAACGTCTGGCAGTCAAAGAGTTAAGTAACTACGAGTCGGAAAAACGCAGACCTTACCTTTCGTCCTATTTGAATTCCGGGCGTGTCGGCGTCCAAAACGAAGCCGGTGAAAGCCTTGTTGGTAGGACACTTGGGATCCGGGTCGGTGCGGGCCAGCAGGAAGTACCTGGCAACGCAACAAGACATTTAACTCAGAGAAGGTGGATCTCACACACAGCGTCATTGCTGGAGCACACGATACACACCAGTTGGCTTTCCCGCCGTTGGTGATCCACATCTTCTGGCCGTTGACCACGTACTCGTCGCCAGTCTTCACCGCCCGCGTTTTGATGCTCGCCACGTCCGAGCCCGCCCCCGGCTCTGTGACACAGTACGCCTGCAGGACATCGCAACATACAAAATAGTACAGTCAACATTTTGAGGTCAAGATGTGATTATCTATAAAAATAATGTTTTTTAAAAAGTATTAACTGCAAATGTTTTTGGTTTGGACCACAAGTGGAAAAAACGGATGACCAATATTTATTCCATTCCAGTGGTTAATCTCTTTTTATTTGTTTATTTTACAGCTTTATAGCAGTTATGATCATTAATATATTATGTAAAACCAGGGTTATTTTAGAGTTAAGATTATTATTTTTTTAATTACATTTTGAGTTTTGTTTTTTAAATGTAATTTTAATTAGGCTTCAGGGGGGTTCTGTCAATTTTTCATTTTAATTACTTTTAATTTCATTTTGAGTTTTGTTTTTTAAATTTTATTTTAATTAGGTTTCAGGGCGGTTCTGTCAATTTTTATTAGTTTTTTTTTAGTTATTAAAAAAATGCTCCGTTTGAGTTTTTTATCATTTTATTTATCCCCCCCCCCCCCCCCCAATGTGTATTACTTGTACGCAATATTTAACTCATTCACTGCCATTGACGGCTATAGACGTCAACAAGAGTATGAAAACCTGGAAAAACTATTTTTTTTATTGTACATTTATAGATATAAGATATATAATTTACAGATAAAGATCTAAAATGTGTGATTAATCGTGAGTTAACTAGTGAAGTCATGGGATTAATTATGAAAAATTCCTAATTTTTAATAATCTTTTCTTTTTTTGTATTTATTTTTATTTTAAAGAAAAGCTTATTAAAAATTAAGGGCGTCAAGCGATAATTTTTTAAAATCATAATTAATAGCATGACTTCACTAGTTAACTCACGATTAATCACAGATTTTATATCTGTTCTAAATGTACAATAATAATTTTTTTTTTAGGTTTTCATACTCTTGTTAAACAAAAGTGGGAAAAATGTTAAACTAAAGAAATAGTTAAAATTATTATTTTTTACCTCTATAGCCGTCAATGGCAGTGAATGAGTTAATAAACACCATGGTAAAATGAAAAAAGTAACACATTTCTTACATAGCGTTGCATTTCGGCTGAGTTAAACGAAAAAGCAGCGAGACGCAAAATTGGCGCCGAGGAGGGACGTCACTTGAAAAATGCTTTTTTATTGGCTCCTGCTAGATGACATCACTTCTGTGTGAAACACTTTCAAACGGCCTTATTCCGGTTAAAATCTAAATTAATACTTAAAATCACATTTAAAATCATCCCCAAATGCTCATGGCATTAAATGAAAGACTAAAATGAAGCATATTTGGGCTATAATTATAGTTAGTTTTGTAAACATAAAATGTAGTTTCAGTTTTTTAAAAAGCATTTTCGTTTTAATTTTATTTTGTTCACAAAACTGTTTGTTCTTTTTATTTTAGTCTTCTAAAATAACCTTACAGGACTCCCCCCTGCATTATCGGTGAATGAAATCAAAATGTACTTACACACATGAGCGGCTCCTCAGTCATCCTCCCCAGATATTTCTTCTTCTGTGCCTCATTTCCCGCAATAATAACAGGCATTTGCTGCAAGATTTGGAGAGGCTTAATAACCCGCTTTATGTTCCAAAACCATACATTTGAATATGACACGGCGGCAAGTCCTCACTCCAAGAGAATTTGCCTCGATGGCCGTTTGGATTCCCGTGCAGCCGTAGGCCAGCTCTTCCGTGATGAGGCAGTTGTCGAAGATGGACAAGCCCATTCCACCTTTAATTTTTTTTTTTTTTTTTTTAAAGAACAATTAAACCATAAAGGAAGATTAAAATGCACCATGCAAACGTACCGTACTCCTCTCCGATGTGACCATTCATCAGACCCAGCTCCCATGCTTTCTTGATGATAGGTACTGGGTACTGTAAAAGCAAACACAAAAAAAAGTCCATTTGCAGGGCGATAATTCACCTCGCAAGCAACAGCATCCAGAAAGAGACTCACCTCCCCACTTTTGTCGTACTGCGGCGCGTGGGGGACAATTTCCTCGCGCGCAAACTTGCGAGCCAGCTGTTGGAACTCTCGCTGTTGATCCGTGAACTCTGCGGGACCGAGACAGCAACAGGATTGTGAATGTGTAAAACCAGCACTCCCTCAGTGAGAAACTTCTTCTACCAATGGACACAATAGAGAATTTTGTCTACTGTGCAACTTTCTGATGCAGATCAAGTATTTATTTTAAGAAAAAACGATTTCCATGTACATAACATTGGGGCCCCACAGAGAGACTAGACTCTGCTAAAAATTTAAACTATTAATAAGTACACAGCAGTTAGTTCCAACCAAGCAATTTGATTATGCAAGAGTCATTCCATGAGCGATGATAAAAAAAAAATGGGGTCGTTGTATATAAAACCACACAGAAAGTTGGGTCAAATTGACCCATAAAGCGGATCGGTCCATTTTTTGATCCATAATTGGGTTACTTTTGATCCACTTTTGTCAACTGGCTCCATTTTGCATTTTCAGACTATTTTATGTCACTTACTTTTGCCTGTCAAAACAAACTTAGTTAGTTTCTTTCTTTGTCAATGTTGACACTGACGCTTTGGCTAATTAGCATGCTGTGCTAATGTTTGCGAAACAATTTGAGTTGGCGAGCCAAATAACTTTAAATTCAAGTGGGGTAATCCTATCAAGGTCTTATGCTGCAGATTGAAATAATAAATGAGCGAGATCTGGCCAATTGATCAGAGGACTTGTGAAACCAACTCGTGAATTGTCACGTATTAACTAATAAATGGCATGCAGTGCTGTAGTTCAAATGTGTAATTAGTGAATCAGTTGTTCAAGTAAAGTGGATAAATATTTGTTAACATATTTTAGTTTCTCTTAGGAAGACAGTTTGTCTACTTTGTAGATCTCAACCGTGTGTTGTAATCTTTTGATTTTCTAAACCACTGCACAATTCATGGCGAGAAATGTCTTTGTTTAAATTATTAAGATGCTTCAACATTTTAGGGGACCATTACTTGCATATTTCCACTATTTGCATTGAGGTGTATTGTATTATATACTTTTTTTCTTTCTTTTTTTAAACCGGACAATTCATTTTTTTCCAGTCCTGTTGAAAATATTTTCTTCAGGCTTCTGATTGGCTGCTTCAATGTTGGAGTTGCGTTTTCCTAGTTGTCACTGGACAAATGCGTTTCTGAATGAACTAATTGCACATGTCATCCAGTAACAAAGTCGACAAAAGTGAAAATGTTGAGACTACCCACCAAACGCGAAGCCGTTAGCGGGTGCCGTTTTCTCGCCGGAGATTTTGGCGGCGGCGGCACTGGAGCTCTGAAGCCGAATGGCACCGCAGCGCACCCCGGCTCTAAGTACCTAGGAGGAGTAGTGGTACAATTCAGTCCCATAGTAGCCATTAAGGGCAATACAACAATAAAGAGATATTAATGCACGTAGGACGCGCTTGAACATTGATGAATGCCGTTAAAACAAACGTTAAAAACAAGCTAACATTAGCCACTGACGTACTCCGTTAGCTAGCATGTCTGTACATTGACGCGTCATGGGACAATACTGACAAGGACAAGCTAGCTGGACGCACTATATTGTCTTGTGCTCTCTATACAAGTAGTTAACGTTTTAAAAAAGGATTAACACTCACCTTATTCAAGAGCATCGTTGCTACAACTCAGACGACACCACAACAGACAGTTTGACCCCACTCGAATATGCCAGCCTGCTCGTCCAATCACGGCGAGGCGCTCAGTCACGTGACGCACAGTGGACAGTGAACTTTTACCTAGTACTCGAGCGTTATCTAATCCTTTCCACCCTTCAAATGCCTTTTTGTCATACTTTACCCGCAGCCAACACAAACCGGGAGGTTTGTTGGAGGGTGGGAGTTTGTTGCACATTTAGTGGTAAATGATAGGATAAACATTATAAACTTAACGTTTGTATCTGTAAAAAAAAATATATATTTTAACTGACGTCAGAGGTTGTTTTGTAAGTCACAAGTCCCGAACAAGTCCCAAGTCAAGACCGACTAGTCTCAAGCGATTCACAAGTCCTACACTTTGAGTTAACGTCCTTTCAAGTCATTTTAACAACATCGTAGATTATATCATCTCAGGTTTCAGGGGGTGAAAGAGCTGTGCCGCGTTTGCAATGTGTTACCAGTGAGTTTACATATGCAGCTAGCAACGACAATTAGCCAATAAACTGACATTAGCTTACTTGCCGTTCTTTGTGCATTTTCAGATGTTGAACGAAGTTTGAAGTTGTTGCCTCTCCGTCAGTGACCTAATCTTGGACATACTGCAATTCATTTTTTGTTGACCACCCAAACAACGAGTGGTGCAACGGATAGCAAATAAAATGAAATCTGATACATAGAACTTTGTCTTAATTTATTTTATAAAATGTTTTTGCCCATTAAATAAATAAAAAAACTCAAAATGTCTAATATGGCAGTTAGGATTTATGAACACAACTTGAAGTGCAATATAAATAATTATTCCATGTATAAAATATCAACAATAAGATATCCTGCCATACGCTATACTGCACTTGTAATGCACTTGAAGTTGTGTTCCTAAAATCAAAATGGCCGTATTGGACATTTTGAATGTTTTTTGTTTAGTTTTTTAACTAGTGTTTTATAAAATAATAATAAATGAAGGCAACATTTCTATTTATTTAGTTTTAATCATTAAAAATAAATTTAAGTGTAATTTAAGATACATTCCCTTCATTTAAACAAGGGGAGTGGATTACAAAGTAGCATAGATCCACAATATTGAAAAAATAAGAAAAGCAAGCGAGCCAAGCAAAAGCTGTCAAACTACTGCTGCCTGGCAGGCACCCGATACTAACGCTAACAGCTAGCTACGAACGCCGGAGACTTGTACCGCATCATACAATAACTGCGTGATTAACTTGCGGTTCCTTCGCGTCCTAAATTAGCTATTTAATATACTTAAGGGGTGGCATTATGATAATGGTGGTAGAAAATATGTAATTTTAATAAAAAGGTCGCTAATGCAAGCCAAAATGTGAAAGGGAAGTAGTCAAGCTGGCGTCACGCCACCATGCAGACCGACTTCAAAGTAAAATCCGCCATGGCTGTTTGCATTGGTGTCAATGTATTATTTGGTCAGCTTTATTTTGAAGTTTGCCTTAGCGTAGGCGGCGTGTTTGCAGCTAAAAGGCTCAAGTCGAAGTGAAGTCACAAGTCTTTTTTGTCAAGTCAATTCTAAACTCGTCAAATTCATGACTCTAGTCCAAGTCACATGACTCAAGTCCACACCTCTGGTAAATACTGCATTACGAAGCAAAGACAGGAACACGAATAACTGACGAGATGGAATATTTCTATCGCACATATTAACGGCATATAAATGGAGGTGAATCAGAAGCAACACATTTTAGGTGTGTGTGTGTGGAGGCATGGCTCACTGGTAGAGTGGTCATCTCACACTCGTGAGGTTGTGGGTTTGATCTTCAACCCCGGTGACCATTTCGGTGTCCTTGAGCAAGACACCGAACCCAGATTTGCTTCCAGTGGACCTGGCAGCAGCCGACCACTGGTGTGTGTGTGTGAATGGGAGGCTTCGTTTCTTAAGCGCTTTGGGCCGCATATTGTGTAGATAAAAGCGCTATTTAAAAAGCAATCCGTTTATCATGATGTTGGGACAAGGTGCCAGGGTTTATGGTTCCATGGCAACAAATATGTTATTTAGCAATATTTTGGCACATTTGATTTTAAGGATATTAAATTCTAACAATACATTCACCACTATAAAATCTTCCATAAGAAGGCGCCTAACAAGAAAAATGATTGTATGAAGGACAGGTGTTATCCAGACAATAAAAAACAGGACATTTAAGACTTTTTTTTTTTAATTATTGGCATATGAAACATTTATTTGCCTTTCTTGGCCTTGATCTTCCTCAGGTAGAACTCAAGTTCTTTGCCTTCAAGGATGTATCCGTCTGCTCGGCCACACTGGCCCGGTCTGGAGGCGATGCAACCTGCAAATGGACATTGACTTCAGGCCACTCAAGTACATCATTTTATTTTGACCATCAAAAACAGTACGACATTGCCTCGTAATGGGAAGGGCTTCTCTCTCTCTCTCTCTCTTTTTTTTTTACTCAACTGTGGAAAACCCACCAATCAGGGACATTCCATTTGTGAAAATGTCTCTTATTAAAAATCACTACTCAATTCCATGTAAGCAATCTATTACATGTCAGTACCACATGGAATACAGCAGATACTTTTTTTTCCCGAACTGGGACTGAGTGGTAGTTTTAATGTGAAGCCTTTCTTACACCACCATTTGAAACGACACTCTTCTCAAATACAACACAATGTAATATTCTGTAAAATTATATTTAGCAGCTGTTAGTGCCCTTAAATTTTAGAACTACTTCCCACGTTTGCTAACCTGGATATAAATGTTTAGATGCCAAAATTAGTGCGTTAATTTTGAGCTAATTTAAAGTTCCCAAATTTTTTTACTGCGCGATTAATGACCGCTCCTTACTGGGGGAATTCCGGTCTTAACGCAGCAGACACATTCAGGTCAAACTTTAGCACTAATAAATTTAATAATTCATATATTTGTGGAGATTTGGGCAAATTTGTATTTTATAATTTTAAAAATGTGCAGAATTCCGCAAGTTAGTTCATGTTAAAGATTTGCTCTTAATATGAAAAGAAAAATGCACTGAGTGGTCACGAACGTTTTACAAACAATAATGCCATCTAGTGGCAGGAAAATGACCTCAACACATTATCACACTCATTTTTAAAGTACAGCCTTTTTTTTAATGAATTATAAAAAATACCGTATCATTGACTAAAAGATGCAGCCATATTTATATTAGTTCCACTTTTGTTAACAAGAGTATGAAAATTGGGGGGAAAATACTTAATTGTACATTTAGAACAGAATGAGGCTTTGGTATAAAACAAAGCCCTGAATGACTCACCAAGCAGTTTTCCTTGCAAGAACTGTTCCTCCAAGAGAGAGCTGATCTTGGCCATCTTTTTACGCTCGTCAAATTTCTTCTGGATCTTCTTGGACCTCTTCTTATTCAAGACCTCTTCCTCCTCAGGAGTCTACAAAACAAAGGTTGGCGACAAATTTAGCTCTAAAGCATCACAGTATGACAGCCCTCAAGAGCGACATTTTTGGGATCAAAGGCCTTTCTCAGAGTCTTCATTAGCATCACTTTTATTCAGTAGCAGAACTGGACAAGTTATCTTCACAGAAAAGCGACAGGAATTATTTGGCCGTCAAATAAATGTGGTCACTCACCAGCTTGGCTCCCTTCTTGCGTCCTAGAGGAGTGGCGTAGTGACCCTCATACCACTGCCTGTAGGGGAGGCTGTCAACCAGCACGATGCAGTTCTTCACCAGGGTCTTGGTTCGGACCAGCTCGTTGTTGGAGGCGTTGTAGACCACGTCGATGATCCTGGTCTTGCGTGTGCAGCCTGTGTAAAATGAAACGATTTGTTTTCATGCCCCTTCCTGGTTCATGGCTAACAGTTGTTACGATCGGCATGTTCTCAGAGTCTATACTATCAGCACTTGCATTCAGTAGCAGAACTGGACAGTTATCTTCACTGAACATCTCAGGAACCTTAACCACCTTGTATTGGAGACTTACACTCAGAGCCCCATGAGAAGTTGCCAACGTCCAATCTCAGGGCGCGATACTTCTTGTTCCCACCACGGACCCTCACGGTGTGGATACGGCGAGCGCCGATCTGCCAAAAAATATTTTTTGTAAGTTACCGACAACAACTTACACTCACATTTCACCTTACTTTTTAAATGGCGTGTCAGTGTAACTATGACAAGGCCTAGCACTGGTAGGTCCCAAACTTTGCACCAAGACAGTGCAAATAAGACCTACCTAAGGTCAAGTTTTCATCACTCACAAGGCATTTAGGAAGAAACCACAACATTTGGCATTTACCTTTGTGTTTGCGGGAGGTCGTCCGAGCTCATACTTCCTCTTCTTGTGGTAGGGCTTGCGTTTGCCGCCAGTTTTACGGCGCTTGTGCCAGTTGTCCCTTGAGATACCTGGGAAAAGGTGACATTTTTAAGGAGTGGCAAACATACAGGCACGTACACGCTAAACTATAATCAGACTATGCTTGAGAAATCAGTTCTCCAAGGTAGGTTGTCCACATTGTGTATTTGGATTCTGTAAAAGCTTCATCATGTCACTCAAGCATAGTCATACAACTACAGTACTTGCTGGGCTGCACGGCACTATTTAAACAAAAACAAGATTAGAAGCAGTATTTATATCTGTAGCAAACAGCGGACACAAAATCGACGATTATTGCTTAATTAATTCAAGACATTTTAACCAGCACGTTGTAGCTTTACGAAGCTACCTGACTCGTCACCAATGCTAACATCGACTGTCCAGTTAGCCTGGTTAAAATTACTATCTAGATTTACCTACCAGCTTCTACATGACAAATAAATATTGAGCGTCATGAACAAACTAAGATAAAATACCTTAACCTCTTCCAAAAAAACACAACCACGCGTGCTTTGCCGTAATTCGGCATCAAAAGCTGGAGACGCGGCTAGCGAGGAGCCATCTTGGGAGAATTCACACGTCCACGAAAAATGACTTCCTTAAAACATTGGAACCGGCCCGCGCATACTCAAGTTCAACATGTATCGACTCCATTTATGTTTCGCCTTAATATATTTGTAAGCAAGTTCAAAATTCCTGTGCTAACACGACAGATGCATAAGGATTCGCCTTCCCACCCGAGCATGAAAACACGTACCCATTCTCAGGCGCCGGCTAGAAAGAGGAACAGCAAAGGATCATGGGAAGGTTTGAAGCCATGTTGTCTCGCGAGATTTCACATCGAACAACGAGGTTTGACGTTTGTTTTTCAGTCATTGAATGTTTAGTTATACTATATATATATATATATATATATATATATATATATATATATATATATATATATATATATATATATATATATATATATATATAACGTAGAAAATATATGTGTGTGTGCGTATATATATATATATATATATATATATCTACATTCTGAACGTAACAGGATTGCTTTGATCAGAATAACTTTTTGCTTTTAACTATCAATTAAGAAAAATATAAATATAATAACAAATATAAAATAATATCTTTAGAACTGATACTAGGGGTCGTGGCCAATATATTCATTTACCAAATGGTGGTACATGAAAACAAAAGAAGTGACTAAACAAAACTATGTATAATCTAATGTTCTTAACAATTTTTTTTGAAATAACTGAAAACGTTTTATATTATAGATCCTTCAAAATAGCCATCCTTTGCTCTGATTATTTTTTTGCATACCCTTGCCATTCTTACATCTGGGAACTCCTTAAAGACTGTTGGAAAACCCTTTCACGTGACTACCTTTTGAAGCTCATCGAGAGACGGCCAAGAATTTGCAAAAAAAGTAATCAGAGAAAAAGGTGGCTATTTATTTATGTATTTATTTTATTAATTTCACCTTTTTTTTGGTTGAGTACATATCTCCGCATATGCTCGTTAGTTGTCGTCATAGTTTTGATGCCTTCAGTGAGACTCTACAATGTACATAGTCATGAAAATAAAGCAATGTATTGAATGAGAAGGTCTGTCCAAACTTTTGGCCTCTACTGTATACTTATGAAAAAAATGTTTTTGATTCAATAGAATTTTAACTACTGTTGCTTATTGTTCAGTGTACTTAAAAAAAAAAAAAAACTCCAAAACAACAACAAAAAAATACTTACATTTTTGAAAGGCACTTGAAATAGTCTTATTTCAAACAAGTGTAAAACCTTTTTTTTTTTTAAGTATTATGTCACGTTGAATAAGAGTATTAAGCAAATATTTAAATAATGATGTAACTTAACAGATGTACCTGAAACAAGTGAAGTTGAATAATTAAAAAATCCAGACTTTTCTCTGGGCTCTTGACAGCCGGCCTGGAAGCACGTTTGTCCACTGTGCCACTTTCTCACTTGGGAAATGGAGTAACAACACAGACATTTTCTGTATATTGTGGCCTCCAAGAAGATTTATTTTTTTACATTTTTATGTTACTGTAGCAGCACGGTGGCTGACTGGTTAGCACGTCCGCCTCCCAGTGCAGAGGACGTGAGATCGAGTCCGGGCTTCGGCCTTCCTGGGTGGAGTTTGCATGTTCTCCCCGTGCTTGCGTGGGTTTTCACCGGGTACTCCGGTTTCCTCCCACATTCCAAAAACATGCATGGCAGGTTAATTGAACACTCCAAATTGTCCCTAGGTGTGAATGTGAGTGTGGTTGTTCGTCTCTGTGTGCCCTGCGATTGTCTGGCAACCAGTTCAGGGTGTACCCCGCCTACTGCCCGAAGCCAGCTGGGATAGGCTCCAGCACCCCCGCGACCCTAGTGAGGAAAAGCGGCCAAGAAAATGGATGGATGGATGTTACTGTACTCTGTTCTTCCTCATTACAGTTCATGTGACCTTGAATTTTGGAGACTGGTCATGAGTCATTCACATGCATATTACACAACCATCCATCAATAAGTCACAGTTAAAATAGTATAATATTAATCACGTTATCGAGATTGTCACACCAACAATAATGTCCAAAGGCCACAAGACAGAAAAAAATAAAATTTCATTATAGATTTCTTTATTATTTTCCTTTTCTCTATTATTTACAGCTGAGATAACGTGGCAGTTCTTCCTTTTCAAAAGTGATGCATGTGCAGCGAATTTCATCAGGGGGTCACTCTTCCCAAGGGCTCACATCCGTGTCGATGGCCACGCAGTTGTAAGCGGCGTAGCGCAGCTTCTCCTCGCAAACTTTGGCGCTGCGGTGACAAAATCCCCACATGCGGCATTGAGTCGAGCTCTTGTAAATATAAAATGCAATCAAAACACACGTTTTAGAAGGCTTTCCGCCTACCTCGGGTAGTTGGGTAAATACAGTGTGCTGGAGCACGTGGAAGACTGCGGAAGCGCGTCGCTCTCAGAGCTACAGCAGGAAGTTAAAGCAGTTTAAAGAATAAAACGTAAGATATAAATGTCACGGAAAATTAGTATTATACTTGCCAAAATACTTGCTTGTCAGAAAAGACGTATATAGGGGCGGGAAGACGACTTCGACCCGTCACAAACCTCAGAAATCTGCTACGGTCCTCTGAAAAGATGAAAAAAAAAGTCATCAAGTTTCATTTTGGATTCATGCGTTGAGGATGAAAAGAGCGAGTTGACTCACCATTGGTGAAGTTGGTGAGCGCCTCCCACAAATACTGCACACGAATGTCATTTTGTTCCAGGTCCTCATAGCCAGCTGGCAAACAAATTAGAAATATATTACATGAGCAATATGGGGGGGGGGATGGCATCTTTCACAGTCATTAGAGTACGATAAAAAAAAAATATTATATGTGCAGTCAACTCACTAAGCCGTTTGAGGGCTTCCACGCTGATCTCCGGGTCTCCGCAAACCTTCTTCTCCACTTCCTGCCAGGTCAGCAGATCCAGAACCGCTTGCGGGACAACTTTGAGCAGCCCTG
The DNA here is from genome assembly GCF_051991255.1 of Vanacampus margaritifer. NCBI lineage: Eukaryota > Metazoa > Chordata > Actinopteri > Syngnathiformes > Syngnathidae > Vanacampus > Vanacampus margaritifer. Next base: position 3,652,227 of record NC_135433.1, read on the forward strand.
CTTGTAACGCCGCGATCTGCAATGCCATAAACAGACGGATGACGCATAAAGCGCAAAAGCGAGCGCGTCAGGGGGAAAAAGCGTCGAAATGGACCTGCTGCTTGCTTTCCTCCAGCCGAGCCTTCTGCACCAGGCGGATGAACTCGCGACGGTCCTCGTAGCGGACGGCCACGTTACCGCCGCCTGGGACCAGCTCCACCATCTGGCCATCGCTCAGCAGCGTGGTGTACACCAGCTCCTCGCCGAAACGGAACTCGAACGTCTCGCGGTCCATGTTGTCCATGGCGTCCAGGAGGTTGACCTGACAATGTAGCCAACATGATGAGTGACCTTTAAGCGCAATCTGGACCAGATCTGGATGAAAACTGGATTTAATGTTCGAAGAACTACAAAGCATCCATACAGTACATAATAATTTGGTTTAAAATATAAATGATTTGAGATTATCTTAATTTTCAAACTTGAAAAAGGGGATTATTTAGGAAGGCGCGTCGGTGAAATTGTGGAGGTCTTCAAAGTATTCTCCCCACCGATTCACAATGTCCCGAGTTGAGGTCAGCAGTACCCCATCTCCACTATATACAGTGTTAATGGTGCACTGCTTTCTTCTCCTGGGACGCCGGATGGTGGACCAAAATTTCTTCGAAGCCGTCCGGAAGTCGTTTCGAAATTTAAAATGAAGTAAATTGTCTAATATTTAAAAAAATTAAAAAAAACTTCTACATTTTAAAAAGTCTGAAACATTGTTAGATAAGCATTCATCCTTTAGAATATTACAGTGGTACCTTGGCTCACGAACTTAATTGGTTCCCACAGAGAGTATGTGAGCCGAAAAGTTTGTCTTCCAAACAAGTATTTCCCATAGGAAACCATTGAAATGAGAATAATCCGTTCCCAGGTCCCCATAAAACACAATTTTCTACTAAAAAAACCTTAAAACTACACAAAATATACCTTATTTTATGTATAATAAATGTGCTATTGTATTGTAATTAAAGAAATACACTGTACTGTATAATAAAGTGTTTTTATTTGCAAAACTTGCAACTTGCCCTTGTGATGGTACAGTAGTTGAAGGTTTGATGGAATGGAGTGGGAGGAGGAGGGAGGGAGGGAGTTACTGTTTGGAAGGAGAGTCCTCCGGTGTGGCTTCTCTTCTTTGCTTCTTAGGAGACTCTTTATCCTTGATGCTGACTAAAAACCTCTTAATTGTTGCTTTCTGAGTTGTAAGGTCTTACGAAACTGAGGCATCACATTATCATTCATCATGTTGATGATTCTCATAGCCACAATCTTTTCTGAATGGTACTGTTCGATAAAAGCCTGCACATCACTCCACTTAGTTAACATGGTCTTGATGCTCTCACTTGATGCTGCAGCCATCTCCTCCTCCTCCTCGTCCTCACATGACAACTCCTGAATGGCTTCCTTCTGCTTGTCCTCTTGACGGCGAATCAAATCCTCTGTGTTGAGGACCTCATTATGAACTTCCAGGTTGCCTCTTGATGATATCCGAGTGAAGTTGCCGTGCTTTCTCGGCGATAATACCCGGGACGCTAAGTCACACAAACGCACACCTCGTTCGTGTTTTTCGATGATCTCCTTCTTCTGCTCGACCGTAATTTTCTTTAATGTCTTCTTAGGCTTAACACTAGCCTGTGGTGGGGTCTTTTTCGGTCCCATGATAGCAAAAGTACACTCCAAAATGGTCCAAAATGTCTACCAAACACAAACCACGTCCGCACTCAAAGAAAGGGGGTGACGAACTGGGACGCCGTGAGCGTGCGTCAGCTTCTCGTGATTTCTCGTGTCGTGTGATTTGGTTCGTCTGCCGAAAACTAGTTCGTCAGCTGAGACTATATGCTCGCGAATTTAATGTTCGTGAGGCGAAAAGTTCGTGAGCCGAGGTACCACTGTACAACAAAGTCAAGATTGGCATTTGTATTTTAAACAATTTTGACGCCAATTTTTTACCCCCCTTTTACTGGAAATGAATATCGGCTTCAAATATTCGGTACCTCCTTGGCTTGAATTATAATATATGAAAAACATAGCCCACAAATATCCTCACCAGCACAGAGTCAACAGCGTGGAAGTCTTTGCTCCAGCTGACTGCCTCCCCAGTCAGCTGCTTCCACACCAGGCCGGGCAGAGCCAGAACCTGTTACACGAGGAAAAAAAGAACAAGAAATACAACAAAAATCAAGTATGACTGCAAACGACACAAAAGAATCAAGAAGACCGGAATCACTCACGAGGAAATCTTTCCCTCTAAGCGCTGCACCCATGAGCTGCCCGATCCACTCGTACTTGTGGAATTCTTTACAGGACGGGTTGGGGACATAGTAGTCTCTGGCCTCCAAGGCACCCTGAAGAGAAACAGATGGAAATGGAAATAGAGAAAATAAATCATAATGTGTGATCTTAGCATGTCACAAGAGTGGTTTGTCCTGTTACCGCTTTTATTTTAATAGGTTCCTAGTTCCTGTTTTTGTGCCCAGTCCCTCTGTAGGACTCTCTACCAGAGCTGGTGATCTATTGTACTTTTTGTGAAGAAAAGATGTTGACTTTTACTTTTAAGTCCATCTGTTTCAACTAGGACTTGTCTTATTTTGGTAGGTCTCTACTTCCTGTTTTGTTCCCGCTCCCGTGGGTTTGACAGCAGTCACACTTTCATTGTCCTGGCACATGTAGGACAGTTAATACTACTAAAATATTACTTAAAGTCTTGCCTGTACACTTAATAAAGAGAACTCTAGAGGTTCGTTGGTACCTGGTTGGAAGTTCGCGTGAAAAAGGGCAGCGGCATTGGACATTCGGCCGAGCTGGGACACAGCTCCTCGGACATGTCGGCCAAACTGTCCCGGAAGCCGCCGCCCTGGTCGATGATGCCCTCTGCGATGAATTTGCATTCCCACCACTGGTCGTAACGAGCAGGCCACCTGTAGTCCAAAGTCTTCTCCATTTTATCGGACGGCTTAAGGCCTTCGTACACCTGCGGGGGTACCAAGAACTTGAGTAATTTGGATTTACAAAAAAATATATATATATATATATATATATATATATATATATATATATATATATATATATATATATATATATATATATATATATATATATACATATACCAGCTAGGTCCAGGGCAGTGCCCTGGTGGGGGGACAAGGGGGGCGCAGCCCCCCGGAGCTCATGGGTTTTCCGTGTTTTTAAGTACTTTCAATGCACTCTCATGACAAAGAAATAGACAAAACAACAGCATAAATTTTCAATGTATATTGAACTATCCCATATAAAATGGCAGTTTTAGTCAACTCAAAATTAGTCACATTCAAAAACATTGGACTGCCTTTGCTTTTAAAAACTATCACTGAGAATATCATCATATCTAACTAATGTGATTACTAAATTAACACATAAATAATGTTGAAGAGTTCAAATTTCATGAACAAATAATTGTATCATGACCAAATGAAAAGTAACTCATATTAGAGCATACCACAAATGTCTTTGTTATAGCAGAAGATGTTATCTGTCGGAGTCATGTGCATACACAATGAACTACTAAAAAAAAATCGGAATTTTTTTTTGGGGGGGGGGATAAAAAAAAAGCGGAATTCCGCGAATTAGCGGAAAAATCACATCCCTGATATATATCTTTTTTTTTTTTACTTGAGAAAAGGATTTGAATCAGTACTTCTGAGTGATTTTGCCATTGTAAAAATCAAGCAGAGCTGACCTGACTGAACACGGCATTCTTGCAGCTGGGGTCCAGCGAGGGGTTGTCCCTATGCTCCATGGCTAGCCGCCTGTTGATGTAGAGGCACGGCAGGAAATTGGGCTTGCTGGTCTCGGAGTCCTTCAGGCACTGCGTGACCAGCGCAGAGCGGCGTTTGGACTGTAGCAAGAACTGCTTTATGCTCTGAATTGTGGCAGAGAAGCAAAGCCAAAATAACCTTAGACCGCATCAGAAGCTGTTAAAGGAGATCCTATCGGTATGTTTTAATTAACAAGTTTAACAACGATAATCTCACTTTGATGTGGTTGAAGGTGCCCAGGCTGTAGTCCCAGGCAGGCACAAAGTGTGGGAGAACGCTGTCCAGTAAAGAAATGAACCTGTGAGAAGATACATGAAGGGATCATTTGAACAGTTATGAGAATTTTTCATTTGGCTTGCTTGACTAGAAACGTTTCCTACCTCTGGATGATCCGCGCTCTCCGGTAAAGGACATCAGCCGGTGTCCCCTGCAGACGGGGGTAGCGCACCAAGTAGGAGGACTGGAAGACATCAGCGTTCAGTCCCAGGTCTCGCTCGCACGACGACTTGATCTTCAAGCCCCGGATGCGCACGTCTATACCCTCATCTTCCCAAACAAAGTGCCACATAATTATGCAAAAAAATTTTTTTATACCGCATCTCCTCAAATGGCCATACCTTGAGTATCAAGAATTATTGCAAACTTGGTCATAATTTTGAACAAAATAAATGTTCAATATTTCGACAAAAAAAAAGCATCTGCCTGGAATTTCCTGTCATAGTTACCAAGTCTTGTATTAGGAAAAACTAAATTATTTTGCATGCATGTTTAGAAGCTCTAACATTTTGAACATGTTCAAAATTTCTTTTAGCAACAAGAACTTTTGGGGGTGATCAATAAAATTATTCATGAAAGTCTGGCAAACATCTTTGTGACTGTTTGCAACCTTGAATAAGCCCTGACTAAAAAACTACATTTGCTACATTTGCATAACTTCACAAGCTGGATTGATAATTGTGATTCACTCAAGGGCGTTCTTCACATTATCAGTCTGGGACTTCCCTCGGCAGATTCGTTCAGGAAAGGAGGGACTTGCTGTACAATACTTCGAGCTGATAGGACGATGTGGCATATCTTGTGCACGTTTGTTTTGACCAATCACGGCAACGGATGAAAATGTCGTCTCGTGAGGGGAAAGCATGAACATCTTTACCAGATAGAAATTCACAAAGCGCCTCTTGCTGTTCAAATTCAACAAAGAAACGGTGAGTAATTCTGCGAGAACAGAATTAATTGCAGCGACCATTCATCTGTTAGGTTTGTTTGTCATCGACGCGACTTGGTTTCGTCCCGCCCTAAAACAACGGCTGATTGGTCCGACCTAAAAAAGGTCGGCTGCAAGCGTATCAGCGGGAGCGGTACAAGATGTATTCTCCGAAGTTTGTGAGCTCACAAATACCGCAAGAACTCAGCTAGCTGGCAAGGTTCACATTCGCAAACACAAACAGGACTTCGCTGCTTAGTGATATACGAGCTTTTAAATATGGGGAGGGTCAAAAATGCATTAATATACATATAAACAATAAAATAAATATATAAAGGCTACTTCACCGATTTTCATCTGTGCTGTGTGTTCTGGAACGTAACCCTCATGATAACTACTGTATTCAAAAATGACCATATATTTGTTTAACCCATTAAGGCCGGAAGCGCATTACAGCTTTTCAACCTTTAAAGCCGGGAGAGCGGATACGTCATTTTGTTTTGTTTTGAACAATTCTTGGTCTCTTAGCCGATTAAATTCATCGGAATATGCACGAGAGGGTGACGTGGGCCTCGTAGCATGACTTGGAATTTTATTTGAGCATTTATGGCTGATGCAGATTCGCGGGACTTACGAAATAAATGATGGCGATTGGCGATGGCGCAGGAGGAATTTAAATCAGTGTAACCAGTCGACAGTGACACATTGTTAAGAAATATGTTTGTAGACAATGAGGATGTTGAAAATGTGGATTTGTAACAGAATGGACGACAAATAATTACCACTCGGCCCTCCCGAGGTTATTAATGCGCTCCATCCAGCGTTGAAGGAAAATATACCGGCAGATGCGACACAGTTTGTTGATTTAAAAAATATATGTATTAAAGGTTTATAATAATGTACTTAGGTTTGTGTGAACGCCACGGGTGTAAGATCTAAAATGTTTTTGGAATTATGCTTCTTACTGCTTCAGGAGCTGAGATATCAATTATTTAATAGGCAAGGACAATATTGTTGAATTTTCAGGAAAACTTTTAGAGGCATGTTTTGGCAGGCACGTTAGGCCTAAATGGGTTAAACAATTGCCCTCTTATTCCAACTAATACGTCGCGCAAGCCGCATTTGAAAATCAAAACTCACCCCGACATTCCTCCATTCGAACCTCAATGACTGGCAGGTGAGATGGCATGTCTTGCAGCACGCATATCTCCCCAATCAGATTGCTGAAGATAAAGAGAGGCCGAGGTTGTTAAAAGTTATATTGCTTATGGAAAGCTAAGTTTTATCGGAGTGATTCAGAGACTGCGGATAGAAGTGCTGCATTTTTAAGAGGCTCACTCGTCAATAGTGACATCACTCAGCTTCTTCAGGGTGTCTCCCTCGCCTCCGTACACTGTCACCCTCTTTGGCATGTAGTTGTCGTCTGTGGAGTCCACCGTCAAAATCAGCTTACTACGACACAAGGGAAAAAACATTTGCATTTGGATCACGACAAGAACGCAGCACGGGTTTTCGTTGGCGGCGTTGGCTTCTCACTTGACCACAGTCCCCCTCTTCATGTGAAGGCGTATCCAGTGCTGTCCCTGCATTCCGTCGCTCTCCCAGTACGTTTTGGTGTCGCCGTCGGTCAAGCTGTTCACGCCGCTGCTGGGATCCTCCTAACAGTGACGTGATTAGCATAATTTGTGAGACTTCAGCTCAGTTTAACCTCTATCGCCTCGGAACTGCAACAATAAGGTGGATATCCCAACAGAAAGCTAAATGGCCGTTGTAAACATTTATAATTTGAGTTCTCTCAAATTATAAGTGGAAATGCACAAAAAGGTCTACAACAACTTCCAAATGTTCGCTGCTCAGTGAGATACGGGCTTTAGGATATAGCTTCTCATTCAATAGCATTATTGACTGTGTCCAAACTCACCGAACATGAGGAAACATCAATACTGGTCACACTCTGCTTCAGGCTGCCAAGGTTCTCGTCCTCTTTGCCGACGTGGTCGTAGAAGTAGTGCACCAGGTCCTCGTCGCATTCATACGTCCACGTCGGGGGTACGTATCTGAAAATGTTTTATTCGACTGGATTTTTGTGACTGGTGGCATGTTTGAGTCCATCTGTATGTATTGTTACTCTTTTATTTTGGTAGGTTTCTACTTCCTGTGTTTGTATGCATTGCGTTTGTCTTAATAGGAGTGATAGAAAAAAAATAAGGAGTAAATAAATGTAATAGATAATAAGAGTAATAAACAATAGTAATGATAATCATAAAAAAAAACAAAAATCCTCTTAACTAGCTAAACATTCATGACCCCATACTCACCTCAGCTTCTCAACGGCGGCGGCATCCGGCTCCGCGACCATGGGTTTGGATCCGAGGAACATGGCGTTCTCCACGTCCACCACCTGCTCCCACCTGTTGCATGCCTTGTGGTCATAGCCCAAGAGCTGCTGCTGTCTGTTCACCGTCTCGGGCGACTCCACCGGCACCAGCTTGTCGCCACCCTCGGTGTGCTTGCATACTAGGATCCAACCCTCCTCCAGCTCCTGCTCAGGACGATGTTCCTCCAGCTGCTCCTGGACACACAAGTGGATTTTACATTTAATAAGGTGAAAGGTTAAAGACACTTCATTGAGCTCAATAACCTCTGCGTCATCATTTTTTTTGCAAAATCCTTGAAAGCACCTTATGTCTCTCCACAAGTGGGGCAATGTTACTGTGCAAATGCAAAGTAAACTGGCAAATTTTTGTTGTTAGATCTGACAGCTGGAGATCCTCCTTTTCTTACAAAAGTATAAAATACTGTATTTAACAGATACAGTATGTGCTTGTTTAATTTAAAAAAATAAAAATCTAAAAAAAGGTTTTGTATTTATTTAAATATGCTACTGATCATACAATGAAGTATGAAAGAAACAAGGATGAATGCAATATTTATTTAACACTAATATGTTTCCGCAAAGTATATGGCTACTATAATAATATTAATAATTAATAAGAATTAATAATTGCGTGCAAGCAGTTAAGGTAAACATTTCCGTTTATAGCTCTTTCTAGTAGGGCTGCACAATATATCGAAAAAATATTGATATCGCGATATTACCCCATGCAATATGCATATCGCAAAGATCATATGGAATTGTATGCTTTTATCTGAATTTGACCAGTCAGCCACTAGCTAAAATGCGCACTGCCATCCAATAATTTAACATTATCGTGAGGTAATTACAATTAAAGGTGCATGTTGCAATATTGACGCAAAGTGTTAAAATAACCATATTTTTCCACCCACGCATGTTTTAAGAATTGTATAATGGACAGGAGGCACTATGGCACAATGGCTGTTGCCCCTATTTTCCTGTAGTGAAATAATGATCGGGTGTATGGGACCGAATCTTAAGCTTTCGTGAAGTCAGGCGCTGACCACGGTCAGAATACCGAGCAGGAAAGGATAACATCTGTTTCCATAAAAAGCGCAAAACTGAAGTGTCGCAGTAGGACGTGGATCAATATCAGAGCAGCGTTAATATTGGAGTAGATGGAAAAACCTAAAAGGATGAAACGGGACCCACATCTTGCTTTCTTCTTGCTAAAAAGGTAAGACCTTGTCACGAAAATGCGATAGCGTCTATTTATGATAAACAATGCACAATAAAACTACCACTAACTAACGTCTCGGCACGCTGGGCCGCGTGCACATGGCTGGCTTCCATTCCGCTTTTCGCCAGAGGGGTCGCAAAAACTCGATAACTTGCTTTCGCCACCTTTAACTAAAAATATATTGAGTTTGCTTATTTTGCTGCATGATTTTTATTTTATTTTATTTTAGTAGAAAATAAAAATGTAATTTCTTTTGGTACATGTTAAATAACGCGTATTGCATCATTTTCCAATATCGTGCAGCCCTACTTGTGTTTGACACGAGGCCGAGGAAGGACTCAGATGCAGAGTAGGAAATGACTCTGCCTTGGTCAAATGATTTAAAAAAAATGTTTACCAGTGGTGCAATAGCACATCAGATCACTTTAGAATTTGCCACTCAGTAATATATTTGGCATCATGGCGAAAAGGAACGCAATTGTATTAGGTCCTAATAATAACTCCTAATAATTAGGAGGTGCCGGGACACACTGCTTCTTACCTTGTTTACTTTGACCCAGAGACCTTGGCTGTTACAGTACTCCTCCCCTGTGGTCCGGATACACGTCCCTTTCTTTAGCTCAATGGTGAACTTGCATAGTTTCTTGTTAATCGGACTCTGGTGCGGGCTGTCAAAGACGGATACCACAGTCTTGCCGCAGCTCCCCGTGGAAGCTCCGGAGGCAGCGGCGCAGGAGATGGAGGACGAATCCTTGCAGATTTTATAGCACACCTCTCTGGGCACATAACACAGGCTCTCGGGAAGCGGCTCGCTCTTCCGGAAACACTCAATACAGCGGTTCAGAAAGCGAATCCGACCGAGCAGCAGGTGAGGACTGTCCCCCAGAGACATGGTGATGGTGGAGATGAATGGAAGTGGCAGTCAGATGACATGACCCCACGGTCTTCCCTGTTTGCGCCGTGACCCCACCTGTCAAACTAAACAAAAACGAAAATTCTGAGCTTCGAACAACACAAAAGCAGTAGCCATGCACAGGGCGTTGCTTTCAAGCGAGTCTAAAGGTGAATCGATGAGCAAGTTTCCTACTAACGTGGCAATAAATAGAACAATCCCTGTGGCGGAAGCTAACAAAGTAAGCTAGCAATGTTTTGTAAGTTGAGCAGCCCACGAGTCTGCCAAACAAATTATGAACAAGCGAATATTTCGTGTATAGAAACGACGTTTAACAAATAAACATAATTCTTCTGCGTACCGTTTATGACCGCCAGTGCTGTAGCTGTAGTTTGTTGATTGACAGGCGAGTGAGACGTGACTGTACGCTACGGAAGTGCTCTCGAGATATTTGACCCGCTCGCTTTTCCGTACTTAAAATTGCATGTGTTTTGTGACTTTTTGTAACTTAGTTGTTCTTTTTGTGTCAAAAGAGCTAAGCAGAAAGTTTTTTTTTTAAAGAAAGAACATAAATTAAATATTAATTGCTTATGTTGTATTTTATGAGACACTGTTACCAAAAGAGAAAGCTGATAATATACAAACTGTAGAAAGCGACATTAACATAAATATACGAATGTAAAAAAAAAAAAAACAGTTAAGGGTGGATAATAAGCATATTTAGAATATTTAGTTTTAAAAAATATGTCAGTCAGCGATATTTTAGGACGTCCTACTTTTCCCACAATTCACAGCGTTCGACCTTATATCACTGGGTGCATGACTTCCGGTCTTTCTTTCCTGCTAGATTCTGTGCTACATTGTGCATGTTTCCTTGTGCAGCTCACTTTGGTAAGAATTTAATACATTATGGTTTTTGTGATCGATTTTTCTCATTAAAAATAGTTTATGGCAATATGCCTTTTAAATCAGTATATTTAACGTTGATGGAAATCCTCGCACGTGGTTGCCACGATGCAAGCGAATGCACGGCTAAAACTAATGGAAGCTAAAGCTAATTACTTAATGGATTCTCTGTACGATTAAAGCACATTAAACGCACAATGTTAATGTAATGTTATTTACCAATAATCTACAGCGTCTTAAACATAGGGGTTATTTGGTCTATGTGGCAGGCTTTGGTGGTTGACCGTCAACAGTATTAAATGTCACATTTTGACCATCTCTCTTTTCCAACTTTTGTTTCAGAGATGAAGGCGTCCTGCTGGAAAAAGGGCAGAGCGGTCGACGCTGGATGAAACGAGCTACGTTGTAGCCATGGGATGAAACAAGCAGGATATGTGTGTGTCCTTGCACTTAGGTAAATGACATTGTCGTGTAGTCCAGAGTAAAGTAAAAACTGGTCTCGTGATTAGCAGCAAAAAAATGTAATAAAATAGATAATAGGAACGTATTTGGCTAAAGGTGTATGCTTTAATACCGACCGACCAGCACACAGTCAGCTGCCCAGGCTATGTTTCTGGCTCAGTGTTACAGTGCTGGAAGAGAAAGTCTCTGCATGTCTTAAGCTCAGCATGTTCTGTTTTGGAACCTGTTGCTGCTGAACTGACTGCAGAGTGTGGCCCAAGAGTGGCCCGTCCGTACTATTCCCCGGAACGGGCCTAGTTCTGGGCTGAACATGCGCCGCATGCATACTGCTATTTCGGACTTATTCTGAAGTCTAACTTTCCATAAGAAGTTTAAAAAAATATGGTGACAAAGTTTTGGTAACGCCTATTTAAGCACCACTATTGTTCTCCCAACAATTTGTTGGTCTGTCAAATGCCCTCAAAGTGCAACTGGTTCCAATTATTGCTAAATTTGTCTTGCAGCAGGATTTTGCGGCTGATGGCCATGGCGTGATATCAGATGTTGCTCTTCATGATAACTGAAGGTGAGTTGTATTTATTTCATTATGTATATAGGCATGGGCCAGCTACTGGTTTCAATGTGCAGTATACCTTTTTTAAGAATAAAGTACCTTTCCTGTTGTACTACATTTTGATTTAAGAGAAAAAACATTTTACTAATGTACCCGCAGACTGTGTTCAATGGAACATTATGGAAACGGAGAGCTGCAATTGCAAAACTAATTGCAATATTTTTGTTACCATATTGTCGGAAGCTGGTACTGGCTCATGCCTACCTATCAAGTGTGCGCTGATGTCTTTCTAACACATCATGCAGACTAAACACCATGGTGAACTTCAAAACCCCTGAGCACAACAATTTGCTGTCGCAAGGTAACTTTTGTGGGCATACTTTTATAATTTGCTTCTCATTTGTCTCCAGTGGTACATGGAACACTTCATTGACCACATGTCAAGAGTCAAGACTGACTTCAGGTGTGTGTTTTCAAAAAAAAAATATTATTAACTCTTTGACTGCCAAAAACGTTAAATAACGTTTAGTAAAATCCTATGGAGGAGTGCCAAAGACGTTAAAAGACGTTTGTTTCAAAACAGAGGTGAAACTAACCATTTTCTATTGTTGATTACTCAAAAACGGAATAAGGTAGGAACAAACTTTTTTTTCTGATGAAAGATGAGAGTCCATTCTTTCATTTGGTAGTATGTGTGTTTCCATAGTCCAAACACATAATTTTCTGTGGACCTTGAAAGATCAGTCAAAATGCTTAAATCGACTGGGACCCACGGCATCCCTTTTCTGAAAACGTCTGGCAGTCAAAGAGTTAATAATACGCAAATGTAAATCCCAAATCGTCACTTCCATGCCAGAGACCACCTTCTCTGCTGTGGTTTTTTTTGTATTGGGAGAAAAAAAATATCAGGACTGGCACAGGTTTGTGTAACATCCCGTTTACCAAAGCCTGACTAAAGCCCTGAAACATTAATAAACTGTCTTAAAATGATAATGCGAGCTGTTTCATTCTGCCCTAAATAGTTTTCTTTTCTTTCTAGTGATTTGGACTCTTGATGATGACTGAACACTTGCTTTCAGGTACATGTTTGTTTTTTTAAGGTAAAAATTAGAAGTGGGAATCTCTGAATGTCTCACGATTCGATTCAGAATCAATTTTCGATTAAGAACTAATTTTGATTCAATGATTTGATTGACCATGATTTTTACTTCAATCTATAGATGTGCAAGGAATTGTAATGATCTACTGCAGTCTGACTTGCTAATGCTAATTAGTGCGTTACTCGCAGCTTTTTATCACTCAAAAGAACGGCTCCACATTGTAAAAAAAACAACTTTTATTGGAATAACTTGATCGGGACCTTTTTCTTCTAGTCTAATGTGGCTATAACTTAACAGTGTATATTAGACTGTGTGGAACCACACTGCCCCAAAGTGGCCAAATGGAGTACAGCTTAAACAGCACTCAAAATAAAGGCAAGACGGTATAAAATAATTCAAATAAAATCTATTTGGGGAAATTTAAAAATGGATTCTGAATTGTACAAAATGAGAATCGCGATTCTTATGAGAATTCATTTATTTTTTGGGGGGCACACCCCTAGTAAATACAAAACCCCAGTTGCATACTGCCATGCCAGAGAACGCATCTCTGCTGTGGAATCTTCTTACTGGGAGAAAAATCAGGGCTGGCACAAGTTTGTGTAAAAATCCAGTATACCAGAACTTGTCTACAGCCCTGGAACATTACGAACGTTGTCTTCAAATCCGAATGCTAGCAGCACTTCGCTGTCCTAAATGTTTGCCTTTTCATTTTAGTGATTTGGGCTCCTGATGATGACTAGAGACTCAATTTCTCTCCAGAGGCGACGAAGATTGTGCATTGGAGTCTTAACTTGTGAGGATTGTTTTCCTGTGATGGAGATGGATGTATTTTGTTAACAAATAGGAAAACATGAAATTATGGCAAATTACTGGGAAGCAATAATAAAAGTGGGAAAAAAACTATGTTCATATCGCCCATATGAGACTTGTTACTTCAAATGGCAGCTGACGCTAACCCTTATTTAGCTTTGTGGCTAATTTGGGGCTATCCTTGCATTCAAGCACAGTTTGGCGGTGATATTTTTAAATTGTATATGGTTTGTCATTAAATTGTATGGCTGACAAATACAATTACTTGATCATACTGTCTCTAAACTGCTCACTGTCCGTTTTTGTAATAAACTGACATTGCGTTCTCACTATTTGTAGTATGAGTCTATTTTTATTATTTATTTTTAAATATATAAATATAATATAAATTTATTTATTTATTAATCCTGAATTTGATGGCTGAATGTCATCTACGTACTTAAAAATAAAAGGAGAATTCTGATTCCTTTAAACCAATAAAGATTTTTGTCTAACATGAATATACATAAGCTCCACACACTTTTTATTTTTTTTAAATTGCAATTAAACAGGCACGACTGATAGTGAGAAAAGTGAACCATAGTACAACAAAGTGAAATGTTTAGGTGTCTTCAATGGGTGAGTTTGTCTTCTCATGGTTAGGTAACCATTGCCTGTAAAGGTTTTTTTATTAGCTTTGAATAATATTGGTTTTCAGGGTTCTGCATGTGTTCTAGTCATTTTCTCCTGTAAAAGGACCCTCATCCTCATTCACACCCATCAAACGTGTTGACACATCCACCAGCGAAGGAAGGCTGCAACCCCGCAGGAGGCCATCTTTGTTGTCCTCTGGCGGGGACACCCGCAGCGTGAAAGTATCATCAGGCTGCTCCCGCTCCAGATCCTCCAAGCTCATCCTACAAATAGGGCAAATCCTTTTGTATACACAAATATATCACACATTTTATTTTTTTGTTTTTATTTTTCCCTGGAGAGCTCAGTATTGTTCATTTGGTAATTTTACCGATTTGACATATCATCATTGCTTTTTTTATTTTTTATTTATATATATATATATATTTTTTTTTTTTTTTGATATCACACATATTTGGACGGTTATACTAATAGATAGTATTTGGCTAGCAATGCATTCATTTGGCCAATTATGTCAATATTGTCATTTTTGACCAAGGATACTAATATCTTGATATTTTGCCAAACCTGGCCAACGATTTAACGATATGAGGAAGTGACAGACCTCATATCAAAGGTGGAGCCTTTGAAAGCTGGTCTGAGGCGGTCTGCTGCGGTGGACACGGTGTAAGGGACGGAGAAATGTCTTTGGGCCCAGTGCTTGTCTTTCTCCAGGGGTGCCAGATTCTGGTACATGTCATCCACAGCCAGCATGGACACCTTATAGACACAATGTCAGCAACCGTAACATCTTCAAAAAAAGATGGCGGGATTGAACGCAAGCACCTGAATGTTTCTATCAATCAGCTGGTTGGTCTCGAAGTCGTCATCGTCTTCGCCGAACGGGTTGATGATCAGCTCTCCCACCTTCAGCCATCCAGCATAGAAGAAGAACTGCAGTAGTGTGACGACGGGCACGTACAGGTCAAAATTGTGGCCCTTGTAGCCTTTGTCCGGGTTCAGGAACTGGCGGCCGACGACGCACAAGGCGAAGAAGGAGTAGACCGCTAACGTCACCACCTGTGTAACAAGATAGTTGAGCGGCAGCAAAAAAAAAAAAAGGTGATGGGAGGAGGTGTGGTTGTCCCACCTGAGTGTACACCAGAGGGATGCTGATCCAGTCATAGTGGAACAAGAGGCTGCATTTGGCCCTGTAGTTATTTAGCTCCTACAATGACAACCATACATGACTTCTCTTTTATTGGAATAACTTGATTGCCACTTTTTCCGTCTACTCTCTAATGTGGCTCCAACTTAACAGTGTATCAGACCGCGTGGAACCCCACTGCCCCTAAGAGGCCAAATCGGATACAACATGAACAGCGCTCCCAATAAAGGCACACAAAAACAAAGGGAAGACAGTAAAAAATTATTTAAATAAAATCGATTTTGGGGCATTTAAAATCGATTTTGAATCGTACTAAATGAGAACCGCGATTCGTATTCGAACCGATTTTTTGGCACACCCTTACTCTCTAGGCTAACTGTTAGCAAACTAGCTAATGGTCGCCTAGAGTTTTAATGGTCTTTGTTGTCGCAAGAAAATTTTGAAAGACCAACGACAGCAGAATCATATTATATTTTATTATTGTTGATGAAGTATCCTGATATGGTTCGGACAATATTAGGGATAGACCGATTATCGGCCGGGCAGATTATCGGCGCCGATATTCAGCAATTTGACGAATATCGGCATCGGCCATTTTGAAGAATCATATGGCCGATAATACATCCATTTAAAAAAAAGTTTATTTTGATTGAATTTAAAACTGAGATAAGTAAAAATGTAATTATTCAGATATTTTGAAAATTTGGAATATTTACTGTAGAAACTGTTTTTATTTAACTTTTGAAAACATGCTACTGCCCCTGGGAGATCCTGAAACTTTTTGTTAGATTTTTAAAACAAAGATGTCTATTGACTAAGACTTTTTTTGCAAACTCCAATATTTTAAGAACCCTAAAAATAATTCAATCAACATGTACTTTAAAATTCTCGCCAAATATAAGAGCTGGAATTTGCAATTAGTTTTTTTTTTTCAAATTTTGATGCTAATATTATCCCTTTTAGTGAAAATAAATATCGGCTCCAAATTTTAGTTATCGGCGTCCTTGACTACTAATAATCGGTATCGGCCCTGAGAAAACTATATCGGTCTATCTCTAGACAATATAGCATCATGTGCTGTCTCTTTGGCAAAATGTCACAAATATCAGATCAACCTAGGGTATTCTTGACAAAATATCATATCAATATCGAATATCATGACGATAAAGCATCATGGTAATATTGGTGTTATTGGACAAATAGCCTAATACGGTATCAAGATATTATCAATAGAGAGATCATTAAAATAGTCATAATAGGTTATTGTTATGCTATTCGACCAACAACATCACAATCGGCACGACACAGAAATCACAATACAATATTGTCCAACTGTACTGATATTATGATGCTGTATCATGATACTTAGCCAACGATAACAATATGGTACTTGGCTGATGATACCAATACTGTAATATCACAATATTGGAGCAATGATGACAAAGAACTTTGCTTGTCAAAGTGATGCCCCCCATTCAACAAAATATGAACACAGGATATGTTTGATACGGTATCGTTTCATGTGAAGGTGAAATTCACATCCATGAGGAGCCTCAAAGCGATGTCGTCCCTCACGCGGGCCTCCACTCTCGCGTTGGATGCCAGGTTGGCAAACCAGGTCAGCGGCATCCAATACTTGTTGAAGTCCGAGTGCAGTGACTCAAAAATCTTCAGCTCACGTGATGTCATGAAGCCTTGAAAGCAAACATGATCAAGATTATTATTATTATTATGATAATTTTTTTTTTTAGATGCATAGAAGCGAGCAGCTGATGTTTTGCCGGTACCCACCAGCCTCCACCACGTGCTCCAGCGTGGGGAAGCGCTTGTGCACTCGGGTGCTAACGGAGCGCAGGATCAGCACCGACGACAGGTTGGCATATCGCATGAGGGTGCGCCGCAGCAGGCGACCCCTCTCGTCGGCCCCGTGGACGTTCCCGGAGACCGCCATCATCAGGTTGTCGGGCAGCGGGAAGCTGGTGTATTGACCCCACCAACGATTAAACGCCAACGTTACGTAAAAGCCTGGAAATATAAAGATAATTGATACCAATGATGACCCTATTCAAAGTGGAAGTCAACCTTAAGCATTTCTTTTTTTTTTTTCTTTTCTTTTTTTTTGCTCAGTATTGTTCATTCGATTTGACATCATCATCACCTTTTTTTTTTTAAAAAAAATTTTAAATTTTTTTTTCTTTTTTAAATATATATACATATATATATATACATATACACACACATATATATATATTTATATATATATATATATATATATATTTTTTTTTGTATGTGGGTGAGCATGTGCATGTGCGTGCGTGCGTGTGTGTATTCATCAGTTCACCTAAAGCCCATTAAAAAAAATCCCATACTAATAATATAATATAATAATAAATTGCCAAATGCAGAAACATCAATGTAAGTTATCACGATGTGGCGGCTCTCGCTAACAGACAGAATTAAGTAACCAGAATTAGGTTAAAAATTTCTATATACGTAGACCATGTTTCTATAAATTTTGATATTTGGTTTTTATTTGAGGCAGATATTTTTTCCATTAAAATGTGATTCATGAGGAGGTTAGACCATTGGTCGATATTCAGAGTTTGTTTATTTTTCCAGTTAACAAGAATTGTTTTTTTTAGCGATAGTAAGGGCTACAAGTGTAGATTGAAATTGTTTATGTGGTAAGTCAGTTGTTGTAAAAAGTTGTTGGATAAAGGTATCCTACAGTCCAAAATAGCGGAAAGTTTTTCTAAGACTTTAGTCCAGAAATACATAACCGGAGTACATAACCATAAAGCATGACATAAGTGTCTGTAGTGTTTTGTAAACATTGGAGACAAATGTCGGAGTCTGAGAGTCCCATTTTCTTCATCATATATTGAGTAATGTATGTTCTGTGAATAATTTTATATTGGATAAGTTGTAAATTTGTGTGTTTTGTCATTTTAAATGCGTTTTCACAAACTTGAATCCAAAAGTCAGATTCCGGTGCTATAGACAAATCTGTCTCCCATTTCGAGATGGGTAAAGACATTTTATCAGTATATGAAAGTAACTTATATATTTTTGAAAGTTTTTTTGTTGTTGTCGGAGAAAGCTTGTTAATATCTTTAGCTAAAACAGGCGGTTGGAGCGTACCCCGAAGTGTTGGAATTTTTTTCTTTATCATATTTTTAACTTGTAGATAATGTAAAAAAAATTCCGTTTTTTATATTGTATTTTTGGAGCAAGGATGTATATGATATAAACATATTATCTGAGAAGAGATGGTGGAGATGTGTAATTCCTTTCTGCTCCCACACACCTAAATAAAACGATTGGTTGTTAAGTTGAAAGTCGGGGTTATGCCATAGGGGAGAAAGTCCACAGGGCTCCACTTGGGCTTTTGTCATTTCTAGTGCCTTCCACCAGGCAGTCACAGTGGCGGAAATCATTGGGTTTTTAAAACAATTATGTCGCTTAATCGATGTTGTAATAAAGAGTAAATCTCGAAGTCTGAGGTTATTACAATCCTTCTGTTCTAGTTCCAGTCAACAGTTAGTGTCTCTGTTGGGTTGTGCCCATAGAACGATATATTGTAGCTGGTTAGCTATATAGTAGTACATAAAATTTGGTGCCTCTAGACCACCTTTGGATTTACTTTTCTGAAGAGTAGATAGACTAATCTTTGCTTTTTTTTTATTCCAGTAAAATTTTGAACCAGTTGGCCGTAGGTTTAAATGGAATCATTGAGAAAAAATTGTTTATTTTGGGTAAAACTTTCATTTTAATGGTGGCTATTCGTCCTATTAGAGAAATAGGAAGATTATTCCAGCGCTCCAAGTCACTATAAATGTTATCCAGAAGTGGAGAAAAGTTTAAATGAATTAAATCAGTTAATTTAGGTGAGATTTTTATGCCTAAGTATTTTAAATTACCTACAGGAAATGAGTAGTGTGGGTCCTGGCTTGCAGGGTTCCATGAATTTTCTGTAATAGGTAGAAGTGTTGATTTTGTCCAGTTAATAGAATAATCTGATAACTGTGAGAATTTAGTTATTAAGTTAAAAACTTCCCCTAGCGAAGTAGCCGGCTTTTCTAAATAAAGTAAGATGTCATCGGCATATAGATTAATTTTATGTTCTGTTACCCCAGAGTGAATTCCTTGAATCCTTCTTTCCTGGCGTATGGCTAATGCAAGTGGCTCAATAAATATTGCAAATAATAAAGGGGATAGTGGGCATCCCTGTCTTGTGCCTCTCTGTAAAGTAAAGATCTGAGATATAATCCCATTAGTAGTAACTGTAGCTTTAGGAGAATCATATAATACTGATACCCAGTGGATAAATGATTTCCCAAAGCCAAATTTATTTAAAACAGCAAAGAGGAAGGACCAGTTAACTTTGTCGAAAGCTTTTTCTGCATCCAATGATATACTAACTGCCTTTTTATCATGCCGCTGTGACATGCTAATAAGGTTAAAGAGTCTCCTAATATTATTAGTAGAGTGACGATCTTTAATAAAGCCTGTTTGGTCGCTATGAATGATTGTCGAGATTACTGTTTCTAGTCTAGATGTGAAAGCCTTAAGCATTTCTTAACAATAATATGTTATATGTCACCTCACTAGTCTAAACATGACATTCTGAATAATATGACATTTGTGGAATAAGAGTTAAGCAGCAAAATCCAGACGTTTTTATCCATCTCAGGGGGCGGCCATTTTGCCACTTGCTGTCGACTAAAGATGACATCACAGTTGCTCAGGGCTGAGGCAATGACCAATCACAGCTCACCTGTTTTCTGAAGCTGAGTTGAGTTGCCCCTGAGATGGATCAAACCGGCTGGATTTTGCGGTTTAACTCATATTCCACTAGCGCGATATTAACCAGAATACAATATTTAGACTAGTGGGGCTGCATAGAACATATTATTGTAAAAAAAAAATGGGGGTTGGGGGTTGCCCTTTAAAAACAAATTGTGTTCTTTTAGTTTTGCTAGATAGCTAGTTACGCTGGACTAGAATTGCTCAACGCCGCTGTTTCCTTAAGATGGATTCCAGGGGCAACAGATCCAATGAAAACAGCAGAGGCCCCAGAATTGAACCCTGTGGAACACCATACGTTCCATGACATATATGAATTTATACTAACCAATTTCTTTTTTTTTGTTTTTGCTCAACATAGTATGAAAGGGTTACAATATAAAAGAAATCACATGCCGCGGCGTATCATCACGAATCATTTGAGTCAGGTGTGTGTCTTGACCTCTGCCGAACCTCTGGGGTTAAGAACCACTGCATTAGAGTGTCAAAATGTTATCCCCCCCCTTACAAACTATACCTACCGAGGACAAAGAGAACAGGGATGAAGTTGGTGTTGGTGAATTGGTCACAGTAAAGGGCGATACGTTCAAAAACATCCTGCTGTTTGGGTGTCAGCATCAACCTGTGTGTTGAAAAACAAGCCCAAGTCAAATATCAATATACATTGATACTGGTAATAATAATAATCACATTTTAGAATTTTGATTAATCACGATTAATCACTTAGTTAAAAATACTTTTTAATCAACATTTTTTTGCCATCCAAATTTGAAGCGCACCTGTTATGTGTTAATTCTTTTGACATTTGAGGACGTCTTTGACATGTTTTGATCCACTGCACACGCTCATCCTCCTCTTTTTTTCTAATAAGTTAATTACTTGCATAATTGAAAATGAGAGAAAAAATGACCTCAGTAGTTTGACATGAACAAATATTCTGAATGTCGTCCGCAAACATTTATTAAATGTTTTACTTTAAAGCATGTAGTTACGTTTATTGCTCTAACACAACCTGTGCTACCTTTTAACGTAACCATACACTGTCAAGCTAAAGGATTATCTGCGGTTAAAATAAATAGTGCAGTTAATCTGTTAAAACATGATTAATGCATTTTTTTGTGATTAATCAATGAGATAACGCTTTAATTTTGAGATTTAAATAATAATAATAATAATTATATTAATATTTATAATAATAATAATAATAGTATGATAGCAGATTTTATTTATAATGCAAAATTCATTTGAACTATTTCTATTAGTTTAACATTTTTTTCCCCACTTTTGTTAACAAGAGTATGAAAACCTAGAATTTTTTTATTGTACATTAAGAACAGATATGAAATTTGTGATTAATCGCGAGTTAACTAGTGAAGTCATGCGATTAATTACGATTAAAAACTTTAATCGCCTGATGCCCCACATTTTTAATCTTTTTTTCATTCATTCACTGCCATTGACGTCAAAAATTTATTTTAACTAGTTCTATTAGTTGAACATTTCTTTCCCACTTTTTTATTTTTATTATTGTACATTTAGTACCAATATAAAACTTGTGATTAATCGTGAGTTAACTAGTGAAGTCATGCGATTAATTTCAATAAAAAATTAATCGCCCCGATTTTTTTTAAATTAATCTTTTTAAAAAATGTATTTATGGCAGTGAATGAGTTAAAACAGTTATTACAGGTACAATTATTAAAAATTGGGATTACTTTGAGGATTACGAGAAAGAGAGAGAGAGAGAGAGAGAGAGAGAGAGCGAGAGCGCGCGCGAGAGAGAGAGCGAGCGAGAGCGTGCACGCCCGCGCGTGTGGGACCGTTTCTACATGTCAGGGAGGTGGGAAGGAACGAACTGACTCGTCGTGTCCTCCACACGCGGGCAGTTTGAAAAAGCTTCATGGACGGGAAGAGGAAATAGCGACCGGTATTCACTGGAATTTACTCGGAGCGAAAGTTTGAGCTCAGAGTCCGGCGGCACCTTCCAAACAAATCTTCCTCCCACAAATTCACTATTTAAACATCATGTACAACATATACACGGCTAAACTTGTGACTGGGATAAAAGTTATATCTATCTATCTTGAGCATACTCAATATTGGAGTAATACAAAAGTAATCCAGTTACATTACTTTAATATTTTGGTACTTGGATTACGTTACTAACTACATTTTTTAACAGGTAACTTGTAACTGTAACGGATTACATTTTAAAAGTAATCCTCCCAACCCTGATTCCAATGCAGTATCATTATGATATTTGGTCGAAAACAACAGTAAGAACTAGGGATGTAACATTATCCAAACATCACGATACGATACACTGAAAAAATGGGGATTGATATTTATTAGAAAAAATCTATTAAAGTTTGTTCACATCAGAAATTCTAATTAAACTCTTTGTAAAATGTACTTAGAATTTCTGAGTGCATCAATCTTTACTAAGCTTTTTCAAGTAAATATTACCCCTATCCATTTTTTCAGTGTATTATCACAATATGAATGTCACGGTATGATAATTATCACGATATTGTGGGGAGGATGCAGATATTAAAAAAAAAGAGGTCATGATACTGTAACAAAGAAATGAAAAAGAGCTCATACTGTCACACCGCGGTGAGGTTGTCTTGCCATTTCCTGTTTTATTTTGAAAATTCTGACTCCTCTCGTTTCAGGTCACTTGCCCTTCCTCGTGTGGTGTCAGTGTCAACCCTGTTTCCCATTACCCTCATGTGTTAAATGGTCTGCGTCTCCCCTGTCTTGTGCCTAAGTGTTTTCGTCAGAGCCACTGAAGCCTGTTACCGTCCACAGCCTTGTTGCCCTGTCCCTTGAGAGAACTTTGGTTTGTAACTTTGAACAGCCACAGTATTGTTTTAGTTAAGGAGCGATTTTTGTTTTGATTGTAGTTTAGACTTCCTCCCCTTTGGAGACGTGTCAGTTTTAGAACCCAGACGCAGAGATAGAGGTTGAGGCTTAAGCAGCTTTTATTAAACAAAACAAAAGTTCCTCGTTGAGAGGGAGAAAACAAAAGCTATTCAAAGTTTAACTAAAGGCGCTCCAAAAGGGAGGAAGTCTAAACTACAATCAAAACAAAAATCACTCCTTAACTAAAACAATACTGTGGCTGTTCAAAGTTACAAACCAAAGTTCTCTCAAGGGACAGGGCAACAAGGCTGTGGACGGTAACAGGCTTCAGTGGCTCTGACGAAAACACTTAGGCACAAGACAGGGGAGACGCAAACCATTTAACACATGAGGGTAATGGGAAACAGGTGGACACAATCAGGAATCAGGGTTGATACTGACACCACACGAGGAAGGGCAAGTGACCTGAAACGAGAGGAGTCAGAATTTTCAAAATTAAACAGGAAATGACAAGACAACCTCACCGCGGTGTGACACGTACTAAAAACACACACACAATATTGTGCTTTTGTACATAACAGCAATGCATATACACGACCTACAATCTCTAATAACACTTAATATTGGGGCACTTACTTGCTAACTAACACACGGACATATTGAGTTCTCCACATATTGACTCGGTTCACAAACATATTACGTTCCCTTTCATCTGACCATTAGCGTGGATTTTAAACATAGAAGGGCCAAAACATGGCTTGTGAAAATTAAACTGCACTAAAAACTACCCACCAGAAGGTGCTAGAACTGCACAAATTGAAATCAATCTGAGTTTCTTTTTAACAGATGTGCTCCTTTTAACCCATTCACTGCCATAAATTCATAAAAAAAAAAAAGTAGATTAGCAAAAAATAGGGGCAAGAGGCGATTTACATTTTTAATTGTAATTAATCGCATGACTTTACTAGTTAACTCATGATTAATCACAAATTTTATATCAGTTCTAAATGTACAGTACAATAAAAAAATTCTAGGTTTTCATACTCTTGTTAACATCCATCCATCCATTTTCTTAACCGCTTGTCCTCACAAGGGTCGCGGGGGTTGCTGGAGCCTATCCCAGCTGGCTTCGGGCAGTAGGCAGGGTACACCCTGAACTGGTTGCCAGCCAATTGCAGACTCTTGTTAACATACGTGGGATATATATTTTTTAAAACTAATAGAAATAGTTCAAATGAAATGTTGACGTTTATAGCCGTCAATGGCAATGAATGTGTTAATATCGTGACATGACAAAGACGATATTGTGGCAGTTTTAATATCGCAATATCACGATATTGCTGTTATTGTTACACCCCTAGTAAGAACACAATACAGTATTACAATATATAAATATGTCCACATCTCGACAATATGAAGATACGGCCCACCTGTAGAGCGCACTGAAAAAGACGTAGACCCCACAGAAGAGTAAAAATTCCTTGTAGAGCAGCTTGTAGATGCTGCCCTTCCACCTGAACAAGAGCTTGGAGAAGCCTCCAAACCTCACGTTGGCCACCTCAAGAGTGTATGACACAGTCATGCCTGTAAAAACAGGATGGGGGTGGGCTCAATGTCAAAAATTGAGGACCACTGCATTTAACAAAGCCAACGATTGGAGGCTCACCTGTGAAGGAGACAATGAAGCTGAAGAGAAGAGGCTCTTTGCTCCTCAGGTTCCCCATTTAAAGCCTTCCCCTGTGTGCCCTCTTGTCACAACAACTGAACAACACACCTTTTTTGTGTAATGGATGAGCTGGGAACATCGTGCCAAAGACAACTTCCACACAAATCAACCTTATCGGTGCTCCTTCCCTGACAACAAGTTCATAAAAGGTGCCATTCGCCGCCACTATAGCAAGACTTCACAAACTAAATAATGATGAATGGACGCTTTATGATTATATAAGATTATGATATATACTGTATATAATCATGATGATATATATATTTTAACTGGCTATTATTATAGTAGTGTGCATCATTTGTGGACACCATTTGTTGTTTTAGGAAAGTTAGTGATAAAAAAGAGACATAAATTAACACATACAGTAATAGATAATGCTTGATTTTATTTGTATAAAATTAAACATTTATGACAGGGGGTCAAACTAATTTTTTGTTGCGGCCACATCATAGTTAAGGGGAAGTCAACCCCCCCAATAAATAAATAAATAAAATAATTCTTGCCAATATGTTTTATGCAGCCCCACTAGTCTAAATACGGTATTCTGGTTAATATTGCGTTAGTGGAATATGAGTTAAGCAGCATAATCCACCAGTTTTTATTGATATCAGAAGGCGGCCATTTTGCCACTCGCTGTCGAGTGAAAATGACATCGCAGATGCTCAGGACTCAGGTAACAACCAATCACAGCTCAGCTTCAGAAAACAGGTGAGCTGTGATTGGTCGTTGCCTGAGCCCCGAGCAACTGTGATGTCATTTTCAGTCGACAGCAAGTGGCCATGGCCGTCCCCTGAGATGGATCAAAACAGCTGGATTTTGCTGCATAACTCACATTAAATAATTGTATGATTGTCTCATATTACACAAACAAAATCAAAATCAAACGGGTGGAGGGAAGCCTTGCCCAGCTGTGGTGAAAGTTTCAAGCAGATCTAGTGAGCCTAATGACTATTTTTGGCCCCTAGATGGCAGCAATGACTCTCTTTTGACAAGATTGGGTAGGCATCAGTAGAAGACGTGAGGCGGAGCTGGAGTGTTGAGGGGACAATGGCTGAAGAAGCCATAATGGCGACCGGTTGCAAGCAGCTCACGCTCGAGCAGTTTTTTTCAAAGACGAAAAGCATCGACCAACGCTAAAAAGCACATTGATGACGACGATGATCATCATCGATGATGATGATGGTGACTCCGAGGTTGACGGCGAAGTTGGAAGCGTTGACGCCATAGTCCAAACACAACATTTTCTGTGGACCTTGAAAGATCAGTCAAAATGCTTAAATCGGCTGGCACTGGCGACAACCCGTTTCTGAAAACGTCTGGCAGTCAAAGAGTTAAAAAGCAAAGACAATTTGCAATTTTGGTATTTTATGAAGAGACACGTCGATGCACATTTTGCAGGCCATATATAAAAGTGGCGGGTTGGATTTGGCCCCCAGGCCGTAAGTTTGACACCTGTGATTTAAGACGTTTACATTTTTACTATTGATTTATTAAAAAAGAAAAAAGAAAAAAAAAACACCTAATCTACGTATATAGTATAGTATACACTATCTGGATGGTCACTGAAATGATTTTAGGGTAGTCTAGATTTTTCATTTGTTGATGACGGGGGGTTGGCGGTTCCGATGCACAACCCCGATTATACATATTATACATAAAAATAAAAATAAACTGTACATTTAAGTTTGCGGCTGACTGGTCAAGTTCAGATAAAAGCATGCAATTCCATATGAAACTGATTGCATGTCTGTGCCTGTTCGCAGACCAGTGGCTGCAATCCCATTGCACTGATATGGATGTTCTTTGGAATGATTTGTCACATTGTCTATTGGTGAGAAGAGCAGTGCAAACAAGAACGCCAGGTCCCATCGCTCGCTTCTTGCTCATTTGTTAGTGAACGCCGTTCTATGCTCCTTTGTTTGTTCTTCACATGGCTACATTCACTTGTGTTGTAAATCATCCGTGCTTTGCTTTTATGCTACTTTTGGACGTCACGCCATTGACGCCAACTTCTCCATTTCCAGGTTAACTATTGATTCAAAGGATCAGCTCATCAGCAAGTTATGCAGAAAACTGATAACGATCCTGATAATTGGATTCAGGTGTGTTGGAGGGGTGAAACCTCTAAAACATGCAGGACGGTGCCCCTCAAGGATTTGAGGACTGCGATCCTCGAGCGCCACAGTCCTGCTTTTCGTCCTTGAAAAAAAACTGCTCGAGCGTGAGCTGCTTGCAATCGGTCGCCATGTTCTCTTCCCTTCCCCAGCCATTGTCCCCTCTAGCTCATTGGACTCGGGGCCGATTGAACGTCCGCCTGTGCAGAAGTGCTCGGTTGTGCTCCGTGTTTTCCGGTGTTAGCATCGCTAGCCCGGGAACCTTTATGACGTCGTCATAGCCGCCGCGTCAACGCTTCCAACTTCGCCGTCAACCTCGGAGTCACCATCATCATCATCGATGATGATCATCGTCGTCATCAATGTGCTTTTTAGCGTTGGTCGATGCTTTTCATCTTTGAAAAAAACTGCTCGAGCGTGAGCTGCTTGCAACCGGTCGCCATTATGGCTTCTTCAGCCATTGTCCCCTCAACACTCCAGCTCCGCCTCACGTCTTCTACTGATGCCTACCCAATCTTGTCAAAAGAGAGTCATTGCTGCCATCTAGGGGCCAAAAATAGTCATTAGGCTAACTAGATCTGCTTGAAACTTTCACCACAGCTGGCCAAGGCTTTCCTCCACCAGTTTCAAAAAAATAAAAAATAATAATTGGATGACGTCTTTTAACGTCATTGGCGGCCCTCCGTAGGTTTTTACTTGACGTCTTTTAACGTACATGGCAGTAAAAGAGTTAAGTTACAATAACATAATGGCTGGAATTATTTTAATGTGTACAGTAATGAGGACTGCATTTTGAGATTTTTAACGCTATATAGTAGTACTAGTCCTAAGCAAGGGAGAGTAAGAAGTGTACAAACCTGCTGTGTGTAGCACAACTCGAGGCTCCTCGCAAACATCGTCCAGCTGTTGAAGATGTTGCTCATTCTCTTCTTTTTCTCCACAGAGTTCCTCCTCGTACTTTGCTGTCGTTCTTGCAAACATTTTAGCACAATAATGCCAACAAAGTCTCACTTGATCTCTTTTTGACCACGTGTTACGTGCTTCTCTTTGCTAGCGGCTAGCGAACTAAGCTAAGCTAAGCTAAGTAGGGCGAGAAGCATCAACGCGCACCGAAACAAGTTTATTCACACGCTCAGATTTAATAAATTATGTTGCAGTCCATCAAAGTAGTGATTAACGTACTGTTTGGAGGTTGTAGTCGGTTCAGCACGGAATCGAAAAGAATGATTTAGCGGAGGGCGTCTGGTTATGTGAAGAAACGAAAGTAGATCTGCGTCGGAAATCAGGCAAGACACGCCCCCGCTGCGATATGATTGGCTGCTGGAGATTGTCGGCTTCAGAGCAAGCACTGTCATCAAGTCATCGACAGATGTCGCCATTTTTGCAGCAGTTAGAAAGACATAAAACTGCGAGGTCTCATTATTCCCTTTTTCAGTGCGTTGTTCCCAATATGTAAAGTTTAAATGCCTGTTTAAATTGGATTTATTGTGGTGAATGTGCAGATTAAAAATTTGCCATCAAGATGAACAAGCATTTTGAGGTACCGCAAGCTGAACGTTTATTATAAGGGATGCAATTTAACCATCAAATGTTATGAGTTTAATTTATTGCTCTATGTAATAGCTAGTAATGTACTGGCATTAGCTAGTAGCAAACATTTGATGCAGTATCTGATATATTACTGATATATGCAATATTTGTACTTTTGGCCACTTTTGTCATCTGTGGCTTTCACAAATTCTTGCTGCAAGGTTTGAATGCAACACTTACCTTCTAATAAAGGTTAGTGATGACACGCCATTGC
This sequence comes from Vanacampus margaritifer, assembly GCF_051991255.1. Lineage (NCBI taxonomy): Eukaryota > Metazoa > Chordata > Actinopteri > Syngnathiformes > Syngnathidae > Vanacampus > Vanacampus margaritifer. The sequence goes on from NC_135433.1 coordinate 3,680,666, forward strand.
ACTTCGAGCACACTTATCATATCTTACGCTCCCCTAATGCTCAGAAGTACAAATTGATTTGCATTTGCATTGTACTGCCGGTTTACGTAACGTGATCACTTTTAATCTAATCCAATCAACTTTGTCTATAGCACATTTTATAAACAAGTGTTTACAAAGTGCTGCACATTGAGATCCACATACTATCATAGATACACATGAAATCTAGTAAAAACCAACAATAATTAAAAAAAAAAGTTAATAAATTACAAAAATACAATAAGTAAAATAAAGGAATAAATACAATAAAAATATATTTGCCCCCCACCACCCCAAAAATAAAAAATAAAAATAATACCACGCGGACCACACAATTCATGCTGAACTAAAAGCCAAGGAGTAAAAGTGGGTCTTAAGCCGAGACTTAAAACACTCCGAACGTGGCCATACTGTACATCTGGCTTTGTGTGTCCCTGAAGGTATTTTCCACGCTAATTTGGCAAGGTGGCTTTTTCTTCTATATTTTATTTCTATTTCATACACAAGGCAACTCAATGCTTCACATAAGCAAATACACAACACCTACAAACGTCAATAAACACAACCGTTAACGACATTCGGAAGCAAAGCAGAGAAAAGAAAAGTAGCTTACAATATTACTAAAGCATACATAAGCGTTTAAACACATTCAAAGAAAACTTTAAAAACGTTTCATATTCATAGTTTGAGTCGCTTTGAAAGCATTACGTTTACACATTTAAGTAAAGCTGGAGTTGATTCTTCTTAAGTCTTCTGAAACCCTCATATCTATGAACGGAATGAACGTAAATACTTTTGACAGGGCCAGGGAGCTTTGAAATAGTGTTTTGTCCTTAAAAAATAAAATCTCCACTTAAAAAAAAACTCCATTGTATGTTTATTTGGGTTATCTTTGATTGTGACATTTGTATGATGGCTTTAAACATTCAAGTGGGCAAACTGTGCAATAAAAGTGAGAATTTGAGAGGAGGGCAAATTCTTTTCCACTTCAAAAGATATCCGACATGATTTGAGGTTGGAACTGGAGCAATGTTCAAGATAAACGGAATATTAACCTGAATGCCGTCTTTAGACTAGTGGAGGCACATACAACATATTAAGAACATTTTGGGTTAACTTCCCCTTTAAGTTTTGTTGCTGCTAAATTTTGGGTTCTGGGGGGGCTCCATGCAAGATCGTGGGGTCTCAATCAATATGAAAAAGGTCTAGATCACCGAAGGACTACACGAGAGTCGCTGGTTAATGATCTCCCTCAACAAAATGCAAATCCCCCCCCCCCCATGTCATTCTTTCAATTTTTCCTGATATTCTGTCTATCACTGTTAAAATAAAGTTGCCATAAAAATCAAAGACTTATTAATTTCTAAGTCTGAACATTTTTTAAATAAGCGGAATCACTTATTTCCTCCCTCTCTATTTTATTCAAAATCATTTACACTTTTACAGCACACCAGACTCACTCCCTTCATTTTTTTAAGCTTTAAAGATCGCTGCTTCTCACCAGCACACTTGTGTGCCTCAACAAACTTTTTACTAGAGAATCTTTTAGCACAAACACTGCAACTAAATGGTTTCTTGCCAGCATGTTTTCTTGTGTGGTTTGTTAAATCTGACTTCCGAGAGAAGCTTTTTCTGCAGTCTGAGCAAGAAAAAGGTTTTTCTCCAGTGTGCCGTTTTGTGTGTCTTGTTAGCTGTGACTTCTGAGAGAAGCTTTTGCCACAGTCTGAGCAGGTAAATGGTTTTTCTCCAGTGTGTGTTCTTGTGTGTATTTTTAAACTTCCCTTGTGAGAGAAGCTTTTGCCACAGTCTGGGCAGGAAAAAGGTTTTTCTCCAGTGTGCTTTTTGGTGTGGCTTGTTAAATGTGACTTCTGAGAGAAGCTTTTGCCACAGTCTGAGCAGGTAAATGGTTTTTCTCCTGTGTGTTTTCTTGTGTGGTTTGTTAAATGTGACTTCTGAGAGAAGCTTTTTCCACAGTCTGAGCAAGAAAAAGGTCTTTCTCCAGTGTGCGGTTTTGTGTGGTATATTAACAGTGACTTGTGAGAGAAGCTTTTGCCGCAGTCTGAGCAGGAAAAAGGTTTTTCTCCAGTGTGTTTTCTCATGTGGCTTGTTAAATGTGACCTCCGAGAGAATCTTTTGCCACAATCTGAGCAGGAAAAAGATTTTTCTCCACTGTGTGTTCTTTTGTGTTTTGCTAAAGTATTCTTGTCATAGAAGCTTTTGCCACAGTCTGGGCAGGCAAACGGTTTTTCTCCAGTGTGTCTTCTTGTGTGGTTTGTTAAATCTGACTTCAGTGAGAAGTGCTTGCCACAGTCTGAGCAGGAAATAGGTTTCTCTCCAGTGTGTGTTATTTTGTGTATTGTTAAATTACTCTTGTCAGAGAAACTTTTGCCACAGTCTGAGCAGGTAAATGTTTTTTTTCCATTGTGTGTTCTTTTGTGTATTTTTAAATTACTCTGGTCAGAGAAACTTTTGCCACAGTCTGGGCAGGCAAACGGTTTTTCTCCAGTGTGTGTTCTTGTGTGTTTTGTTAAATCTGACTTCTGAGAGAAGCTTTTGCCGCAGTCTGAGCAGGAAAAAGGTTTCGCTCCTGTGTGTGTTCTTGTGTGTATTTTTAAATTTCCCTTGTGAGAGAAGCTTTTGCCACAGTCTGGGCAGGCAAACGGTTTTTCTCCAGTGTGTGTTCTTGTGTGTTTTGTTAAATCTGACTTGTAAGAGAAGCTTTTGCCACAGTCTGAGCAGGTAAATGGTTTTTCTCCAGTGTGTTTTCTCAGGTGAACTTTCAAACTCCCTTTTGAACTGAATGTTTCCGCACACTGAGAACATTTGCAGCGGTTGTTGTCAGCATGATCACCTTTAGACTGTGACCTTATGTCATCACTTTGTGCTAGTGATGATCCCCATTGGTCTGCATTACCTTCTGTCTCCATGTGTTGAGGAGTTGAGCTGCTGCTTGGAGGCTCCGCCCCTCTGTCCTCCTCACTCTCACCCATGACTTCATCTTTACTCTTAAAAGGGGCAAAGGTCAGTGGTGTCTTGGTGACATCATCCTCAAACGCCTCCTCTTTGACGAAAAGGGGCTTTTCTTCCTCTTTGATGTAAGGATGCTCTTCTTCCTCCCGTTTCACAAGAGGAGACTTCACCACCTGTTCCTCAGGACGAAGATATTCCTCACCAACGTCTGCGGGACACAAGAAGGCAAACATACATTTGGTTTAGTTAAGTCAAATCTCAAGCGCGACTTGATGTTGTGTATTATTGTTTCTAACCGGCCGCTAAGTGGTCTCGGCGAAACGGCTTGCTCATTGCGAGCGCGCAGTGGCCTAAATGTGCACATTTGTTTTATTCATAACCACTTGTAAATATCTACAAGCATTCACGGCAAATCTGATACATTCACGGCAAAATAACATTCGCAGTAGATTTGACGGTTAAAATAACCTTTGCCTAAACAATCACAAACTAACGCTACCACATCGTCTCTGTAGTAACGTTATGCGACTTTTTCTTATGGTAAAACGTTATGCCACTTTTCCACATATTTAACTCTTTCACTGCCAGACGTTTTCAGAAACGGGTTGTCCCCAGTGCCAGCCGATTTAAGCATTTTGACTGATCGTTCAAGGTCCACAGAAAATGTTGTGTTTGGACTATGGAAACACACATACTACCAAATGAAAGATTGGACTCTCATTTTTTCATCAGAAAAAAAAAGTTTGTTTCTACCTTATTCCGTTCTTCAGTAATCAACAATAGAAAATGGTTACTTTCACCGAAATTCTCTCTTTTGAAACAAAAAACGGAGAAAAAGAGCTTTTTGTGAAACGATGTTATTTCATGCACTCTAGTGAATTGTACACTTCTTTTTGTCCATGAATGATGCCACAAACACCTAAATAGTGCTTTACTTCTGTAAAACGCTTTCACCAACAATGAAAAAGTGTTTTTTGATTGCAAAATATGTTTATTTCCATTCAACAGTGTAACAATTTGACAAAACAATTTCGCAAACTATTTACAAATGTGTGCAACTGTGGTACTACTTACAATTATGTGGATGTTTCAAATACAGTTTTTCTTTTTATAACGCTCCCCTGCGTGCAAGGAGACGCCGCTGGACTCGCACAACAGTTTACTTTCACTTTGTCCGTTTCGCGTGCAAACGTTACACTTTCTTGACTGCCTTTTTTTCCGGGGAATAAATAGCAAGTAGCAGACTGTATACACTCCTCCGATGAATATGCATTGGACTCGGGGCACTCTTCGTCGTCCGATCGAACGTCCGCCTGTGCGTGCTCGGTTGTGCTCCACGTTACGACGCCGTCAATGCCGCCGCGTCAGCGGTTCCAATTTCGCCGTCAAGCTCGGATTCACATTCATCATCATCGATGATGATCATCGTCGTCATCAATGTGCTCTTTTAGCGTTGGTCGATGCCTTTCGTCTTGTAAGTGTAGAGCTGCTTGCAACCGCTCGCTGCTTGCAACCGCTCGCCTCCTCGGCCATCTAGCTCCACCCGCCTAACGTATTCTATTGCCGCGTCAATGCTTTCCATCCACGGAGTCACCATCATCATCATCGATGCCATCAATGTGCTCTTTTAGCGTTGGTCGATGCTTTTGGTCTTTGAAAAAAACGGCTCGGGCGTGAGCTCCTCGCAACCGGTCGCCATTTTTCCTTTGTTTTCCATTCTGATCTCCTGCTCGACGCTCTAGCTCCGCCTCTACTGACGCCCACCCGATCTTGTCAAAAGAGAGTCATCGCTGCCCTCTAGGGGCCAAAAATAGTCCTTAGGCACAACAGACCTAATTGAAACTTTCACCACAGATGCGGAAGGGTTCCCTCTATCCGTTTCAAAAAAAAAAAAAAAAAAAATTGGACGACGTCTTTTGACGTCATTGGCAGCCCTCCGTAGGTTTTTACTTGACGTCTTTAAACGTCAGTGGCAGTGAAAGAGTTAAATAGTTCTCAAATGTGTAAGAGACATGTCTGTATTTTTCTTTTCTTCTGCTGCCATGGCCAGTCGCTTCCATTCACAACATTAGCACATGGCTACCATGACCGAAACCACTACCCCTTCGAGAGAGAAGGGTGTGGCCTAGACGTGGCCTGGTGCAGCTATTTACATAAAAGTGACATACCCCTAAAACAGGCTGTTTTGAACAGAGCGTTTTTTTGGGCTGATTTAGGGACAGCAAAAATATTAGATCCAAAGTCAATTTTGATGAATGCATGTCACAGACATGTCTTTTACACATTTGAGAAGTATTTTAGAATGTTGAAAGAATAATATGAGACCCTTAAAAGCAACCCTCCCAACCCTGGTTATAAGTCTGCACTTCTTCACGTAATCATGACATGTCGCTAGCTCAGAATGCTAGTAGTAGCACGAAAACAAAACAATCAATCCTGACTAAGGGTTCTAATGGCATTCAAACGCTAATGCTATACCTACTAAACTGATGTGCCGCTGACATAAAACAACATGTAGTCAATTCCATTCCAGAAGCTCGCTGAGAAGCACAAGAAATTGTTTAAGATTTTATTGATTGATTGTTCTAATAACTGTTGTTGCAGAGCTGCCAACTGTTACGGGTTGTCCGTATTTTTTCACACTCTTGATTGGATGCACTCCTTATAGAAAGGGAAAAAAAGCAGACGGTGGTTAGATCATACTGAAGCGGCCGCGTATTGTTTGGCCAAGATAAACAATCTGCGTTGGTTATTTTCCCTTGACCGGTAACTCACCGCCTAGTTGATGTAAATTTGTGATGCTAACCGACCGCTAAGCTGTGGCGGGTAGGTCGTGACTGAAGTTAATTGATTATTGACTTTGAATGTTTTTTTTGTACATTGTGAAAAAATTAAACAGCACATTATGTGCAAAAATCTCCTGTGTGCTTAACATGTACTTAAATAATTTCAACATTAAGAGACACCGATTGAAATTAAGTGTTTATTAAACAAATTATCTTTGGATAAGCTGAAAAGTCTGGCTCCGGTCAAATGCTTCGAGCCACTGGGCCATTTCAACAAAATGACTTCAGATTGATTCAGTGGTTCAGAACGCTTTTGGTTTCTCCATTTTTACTCAACTTTATTTTGAACATTTAAAAATGACAATAAAACAAAACAAGCATAATGTCACAATTGTGTCAAAAACAGACATTTAAGTTATTCCACAAAACAAGGATGAAATATAACTGTTTTCGTTCCCCGTAAATAATAGTAATGACTTCCAAAGAAACTCACTTAACAAAGGAAAATACTTACTGTTTGAAATGGAATAGGATGAAGCAACTGCTCATCTAGTCCTATCCCAATTATACCTCACTTATTACTTTAACTCATTATTCTTAAATGCCTTAACAAAAATTGTACTCAACCACTGTTTTTATGATTCCTCCCTAGTATATTTAGCAAAAATGATTTCTTTATATAATTTCTTAAATTGACAAATGCTTCAATGTTTCCCTCAAGACCATTCCACAAAACCACACCACAGATCGAAATGCACATACTTTTGAGTTTTGTGCGAGCATAATTGGGTTTAAATTTCAATTCCCCTCTCAAATAAAGTAAATAATTTTTGTATGTTGCCGGGCAGCATTTTATTATTTGCCCCATACATTATTTGTCCAGTTTTAAAATCTAACAGATCCCTAAACTTTAGTTTGCACAATAATAATAAAAAAGTGTATTGGTATATTCAAGGTACCCTACATGATTTATTATTCTTATGGCTTTTTTGCAGTGCGCATAATGATTGTATTGTGGTTTTGTAGCAATTACCCCAAACTTCTACACAGTAATTCAAATATGGTAATATTAATGTCCGTCCGTCCGTCTTCTTCCGCTTATCCGGGGTCGGGTCGCGGGGGCAGCAGCTTTAGCAGGGAAGCCCAGATTTCCCTCTCCCCAGCCACTTCAGGCAGCTCCTCCGACGGGACCCCACGGCGTTCCCAGGACAGCCGAGAGACATAGTCTCTCCAGCGTGTCCTGGGTCATCCCCGGGGCCTCCTGCCGGTAGGACATGCCCGAAACACCTCCCCAAGGGAGGCGTCCAGGAGGCATCCGAACCAGATGCCCGAGCCACCTCAACTGGTTCCTCTCAACGTAGAGGAGTAGCGGCTCGACGCAGAGTCCCTCCCGGATGACCGAGCTTCTCACCCTATCTCTAAGGGAGAGCCCGGCCACCCTGCGGAGGAAACTCATTTTAGCCGCTTGTATCCGGGATCTTGTTCTTTCGGTCACGACCCACAGCTTGTGACCATGGGTGAGGGCAGGAGCGTAGATCGACCGGTAAATCGAGAGCTTTGCCTTTCGGCTCAGCTCCTTCTTCACCACAACGGACTGATACAGCGTACGCATCACTGCAGACGCTGCACCGATCCGCCTGTCGATCTCCCGCTCTAACCTACCCTCACTCGTGAACAAGACCCCAAGATACTTGAACTCCTCCACTTGGGGCAGGATCTCATCCCCGACCCGGAGAGTGCACTCCACCCTTTTCCGACTGAGGACCATGGTCTCGGATTTGGAGGTGCTGATCCTCATCCCAACCGCTTCACACTCGGCTTCGAACCGCTCCAGTGAGAGTTGGAGATCACGGCTTGAAGAAGCCAACAGCACCACATCATCTGCAAAAAGCAGAGATACAATGCTGAGGCCACCAAACCGGACCCCCTCAACGCCTCGGCTATGCCTAGAAATTCTGTCCATAAAAGTTATGAACAGAATTGGTGACAAAGGGCAACCTTGGCGGAGTCCAACCCTCACAGGAAACAAATTCGACTTACTGCCGGCAATGCAGACCAAACTCTGACATCGGTCGTACAGGGACCGAATAGCCCGTATCAGGGGGCTCGGTACCCCATACTCCCGAAGCACCCCCCACAGGACTCACCGAGGGACACGGTCAAACGCCTTCTCCAAGTCCACAAAGCACATGTAGACTGGTTGGGCGAACTCCCACGAACCCTCGAGGACCCTGCTGAGGGTGTAGAGCTGGTCCACTGTTCCACGGCCGGGACGAAAACCAAACTGCTCCTCCTGAATCCGAGTTTCGACCTCCCGACGGACCCTCCTCTCCAGCACCCCTGAATAGACCTTAACCGGGAGGCTGAGGAGTGTGATCCCTCTAAAGTTGGAACACACCCTTCGGTCCCCCTTCTTAAAAAGGGGAACCACCACCCCGGTCTGCCAATCCAGAGGCACTGTCCCCGATGTCCACACGATGCTGCAGAGACGTGTCAACCACGACAGCCCCACAACATCCACAGCCTTTAGGAACTCCGGGCGGATCTCATCCACCCCCCAGGCCCCGCCACCGAGAAGCTTTCCAACCACCTCGGCGACTTCGACCCCAGAGATAGGGGAGCCCACCTCAGAGTCCCCAGACCCTGCTTCCTCAAAGGAAGGCGTGTCGGTGGAATTGAGGAGGTCTTTGAAGTACTCTCCTCACCGATTCACGACGTCCCGAGTCGAGGTCAACAGCACCCCATCTCCACTATACACAGTGTTAACGGCGCACTGCTTTTCCTCCGGATTGGTACCAGAACCCAAGCCGCGTGTGGAGGCGAGTCCGACTATATCTAGTCTAATATTAATGAACAATACAAAATATACATTGTTTTCTCATTGAATGTGTCTGGTCTTTCCCAAAATTCCAACAGTGCGTGCTACCTTTGTCCTAACATGTTTTATATGGGATTTCCAGCAGATTTTGTTATCAAGAATCACACCCAGAAATGTATTTTCATAAACCCATTCAATTTGAACGTTATTAATCCTCAGTATTATTTGTGCATTTATTTTACGGTTCCTAAACAACATCAGTTTGGTTTTACTCAAATTTAATGAAAGTTTGTTTAGGTCAAACCATGTTTTACGTTGATTTAATTCTTTGGTAGCTACCTGTCTGCTGCAGGTTGTCCCCAGAACAGAAAATGTTTGTCATCTGCAAATAGCACAAACTTTAAGATTTTCGAAACCATACAAATGTAGTTTATGTACATAGGAAAAAAATGTGGATTTGAGGTGAAGAATCTCAGGTTATTTTTAAAACAAGTGGCTAGTTTCCCTGAACGCGCTAGCTACTAGTGCTAGCATGTTACAACGAAAACAACAACAACAACATTGTTGATTCACCACTTATTTGTGTACACTTTAGCAACAATTTCAACTTTTGGGCTGCTGGTAAAGGAAAATAAGAGACCTTAAGGAGGGTATTTGGAGTAGAGATGGGAAAATGAAGCCTTGTGACGCTTTTGAGGCTTTCGGCTGATTGCTTTGGAAAAAGAGTCGAAGCTTCAAAGCCCCATAAGATAGATCGTACCGGTGACATCTGGTGGTCAGCTGGAGTCATAGCAGCTATAGTCTTCAAAGCCTGATTTTATATTCCAACATAACACCAGTACATTCAGTCTTACATTTGCGTCTGTCTAATGATCATCAGGTACACATGGAAGGTGAACATAAAGTGAACCAAATACCTACATGAGGGAATTGTGCTTGTGCAACAGTGAAAATAAAGCAAATACCAGTATGTACATGAGGGAATTGTGCTTGTGCCCAACTTTTTATATTTATTTGTTTTATAAGTTCTTATTCAAAAACAATATTTGCTCTATTGTGTTGGCCTTCAAGCGGCTTCTTCTCTGGCAATTTCACCAGCCTTTGAGAAAATCCTCTCACAGGGGACTGAAGATGCTGGTGTTGAGAGGTACTGCAGAGCCACTGGATACAGATGTGGGTATGTGGTTTTGTGGAGAAACCAATATTGTAGTGGCTTCTCCGTCCGGGGAAGCAGTTTGTCCTTCAAATATCTAGAAAAGAAAAATATGACAGATAATCATTTTTGCACTGGATTAATAAATCAAAGTAAAGATAGATAGGGAAATTTAGTTTCAGCAGCATAACATTACATTCATTACAACATAACAATAGTGCCACTTTTCATATCATATACGTACTGTAAGTACCTCACCTCTGAAATTGCATTGGCAGTGCTACTTGAAGCACGCTGCGTCCCCACATGGTTGTCCAGAGGACCCCAGAGGCTGTTGCCCTGGGAATGGCCTGTAACCTCTGCAGGTGGCAGTTGTTGGGCTGTTGCAGGCATTTGATTGGCACATTCTCTTGTGAGCCTTTCCACTGCAGCCTGGCAACTTGATGTGCTACAGAAGCCCACTTCTTTGAATCTTGGATCCAGCAATGTGGCTAGTGTCAGGGTTGTTATTTTCTCCAGCATTGCAAATTTGTCTTGGAGATTGCTGTTGATTTTGCTGACTAAATTCCTGGCAACTTCGACGGTGACTGTTGTCCACTGTCTGGCTGTGAAGTGCTTCAGCATCTTCACCATTGGAATTACTTTTGATCCAGACACTCTATTCTCTGTAGACATTTCTACAGTGGCCTCATTGAATGGTGAGAGGACTGAAAGGCACTGTGAGATCGTCTCATATTCTTCAGCAGAGAATGGGACGATGGTGGTGTTTAGACTGCTGAGGGCTGCACCCAGTGGCTCCCTCTGCTCATGCAGTCTCTGGAGCATTGCAAATGTGCTGTTCCAGCGTGTTTCAACCTCTTGCAAAAGTTTATGCTCCGGTCTTCCCATTTGCCGCTGAATTTCAGACAGCTTTTCCCTTGCCGTAGTGCTTGATTTGAAATGCCCCACAATACTACGTGCCCTGGTGCGAAGATCATCAAGCCCTGGTGTTTGTGCTAATGATTTCTTCACGACAAGATTTAACGTGTGGGCAAAACAGCTTATATGGCGCACATTGAGGAGATTGGCACATGCAATCATGTTTGCAGCTGAGTCTGTGACCAGACTCATCACTTTGGCTCTGATTCCCCACTCTGCCATCAGGGTTTCTTTGGCCTCTGCTAGGTTTGCTGCAGTATGGGAGCGAGGGAACCTTTTTATGCCCAACAAAAGAGTTGACAGCTCCATCTCTTCATTAACGAAGTGGCAGGTTACAGCCAAGTAGGCATCCATATTTATTGAAGTCCACATGTCTGATGTTAGGCTGACTGTGGATGTCTTTTCTATCTCCGCTACTGCGTTGTCTTTGGCAACCCTGTATTTATTCTGCAACATTTGTTTCAGGGCTTTTCTTCCTGGGATAACATAAGTGGGATCCAGGAGCTGGACAAAGGCCCTTAACCCTTCATTTTCCACCAGTGATAGTGGCTGTGCATCTATGATGATCAGATTCAGTAACGCCTCATCCAGCTTTTGCTTCCTCGACCCTGATGACAGAAAAAAAAGTGATAACATATGAAACTTTAGTGTGCATTAATACCATACATTTTCCTTTTTTTAAACATATCAGGGTAAATTAAATCAAAACAGTGATATCATTCAAAGCTGGAAGTAGCAATTTAAAAAATAATTAATCAAGAATAAAAAGTGACAAAAGATATATAGTATTACAAGTGATCATATACAGATGTACATGCATGAAACTATAAAAACCTTTTAGGATTAAACACAATCATGTGGAATTATGACCATACCAGAAGGTCCAGCAGGATCAGCTTCAGCTGAAGTGCTCTGCTGCGGAGTTGTTGCCTGTTCGTGTTTGGCACGCAGATGCCGCAACATGGAGGAGGTGTTGTTGCCAAAAACCAACTCCTGTGAGCATATGAGGCACTGAACCTAAATAATGAATAAATATGACATTAAAAATTGTTATGCAATACTGAAACAATCAAGATATTATTATGGTTACTATGGACATACTGCAGGCTGTGATATTTTTAAATGTAGGTAACACAGCCAAGATTCCCAGCGACCTTTAAATCCTTTAAAGTTTTAACATTATTAAAAGTGATACAGTAATATTAATTCATTTTCTGTAACCATTTATTATTGCAAATGTTGCGGTGAGCCATTTAGCAAAACTGTACAATAGTAAATACAACACTACAATGATGATGATAATGCTGATAATATACCATTTATATTATGCCAAATATTTAAAATCTTACCTTTGTGGGTGACAACGTCAAAGTGTTGCCAAACACGAAATTGTTTTCTTGCATTGGTATTCTCCATCCTAAAGCTCTCTCAAGTCAGTTTTCTCTCAAAAGGCTGTGGGCGCGGGGGAGGCAGTGGTTGTTTCGGTGTCTCCTTTTAACAGCTGACACCGCGCCAAAACAATTGAATCAGTTACGTAATTTCCGGTATCTCATTAGCGCGCATGAAGCCGCATACGTCATCAGCACGTGATCACGGAGGTTTCATCGGGGCTTTTGATACATTGTTTCGAGCAGTCTGTCTCACTCGGCTGACACACGCTCCGGAGTCTCAGTGTCAAACGTCCCATCTCTAATTTGGAGAGATCTCAAAATCGAACATCTTGACCACAAATCTATTTTTAGCCAGAGCTAGCCACGGCTACCGGCTCACATAGATCACAATCGCATTATGGTGAAAGCATTTTTGCCATCTTACAATGACACTTACCTTATTCAAAATGGTTCGAACACACTTTGGTAGACTTGGTCGGTTGGAAATCCTTCCGAAGTATCTTTGTAATTCCGGAAACTTCTTTGCCGTTCCCATTCGACATTCCATGGACCGGCACATAATGTTGGGCAAATGACGCCATGTGAATACTATTTAGAAGTTTCATTTCACATCTTTGTTCGCCCAATTATGCACCATTATGAAGCGGTGTGTGAAAATCCGGAATGAATGAACAAATGAATGAATCAAAGTAACTTGTAGTAAGTAACACGAGCGCTCAGCATTTGGTTGCGTTGTCTTGCTGGTCGTTTGCCCCACGAAAGGCCCGCTGGGTCGACAGGTGGGGCTCGGTGACGTCATGTGAATATTATGTATTAGATAGCTAATTTGTCAACCAGTTGAGTGGAACTCCTTTAATTCCATATTTTTCAAGTTTCCTAACTAGTACATGATGATCTATTGTGTCAAATGCCTTTTTTAAATCTAGAAATACTCCTACTGCATTTTTTGGGGGGTCCAGAGAACTGGTTATTTCTTCCATGTGTACCTCTTTGGTCTCAATCCATATTGACCTGTAATTTATCAATTCATACTCTTCAATGAAATTATCTAGGCTATTCGCCCCAAAAAAATCTAACATTTTTGAGAATTGAGAAAGTAGAGGGACCGGCCTTTAATTAGTGAATTGACTTATGTCTCCCGTTTGTAAATCGGGATGAGCTTGGCAGTTTTCATTTTATCTGGGAATACACCTGATGACAAGGACAAATTACACATATACAGTAGGTTAATGGCTTTACAATTACATCAATTACTTGCTTAATCAAAAAGATATCAACGTCGTTCCAGTCTGTGGAAATGTTGCCCTTGCATTTGCCAACAATATCAAGAATCTCTTTTTCAGTTGCAGGATTTAAAAACAATTAGCTATGGTTGCTATCAATAAAGTTCCCGACCCTCCCCAACCCTTCTTCCGGCTGTAGGTTTGCAATTTGTTCTGCCAGTTTGGGCCCCACACTTACAAAAAAAATCTATTAAACCCATTAACCACATCATTCATATTATTTATGTTTTATTATCCTCAATAAAATATTCAGGATAACTTTTTGTTGAACCATTCCAGATAATAACACGTTCCATATCCCCTTTGTTTGTTTTATTCTTGTCCAATTATAGTAATTTTTCTTAGATTTTCTCATAATATTAATTGACTTATTTTTGTATATCTTATATTTCTTTTCTGCTTCTACAGTTCTTAATTTTAAGAATTTCCTATATAATGTGTTGTTTTTTTTTGCATGCATGCATTTTGTAGCCCTTTCGTGATCCATGGTTTTTCTGTGTATTTTATTGGACAATGCTTATCAAATAAGATAAGATAAGATAAGATAAGATTCACTGATTGTCACACCCACCTAAGTGGGGCGAAATTCGTTCTCCGCATTTGACCCATCCCCTGAGGGAGCGGTGAGCAGCAGCAGCAGCAGCAGCAGCAGCAGCAGCAGCCGCGCTCGGGAATCATATGGTGATCTAACCTCCCAATTCCAACCCTTATTGCTGAGTGTCAAGCAGAGCGGCAATGGGTCCCATTTTTATAGTCTTTGGTATGACCTGGCCGGGAATTGAACCCACGACCTCCCAGTCTCAGGGCGGACACTGTACCACTAGGCCAATGAGCTGGTAAATAATGCTTTAAATATTCGCAGGAATGTTTCATATGCTTTGTTAATGTCAGTCTCCTCGTATACTATTCTCTCTGTTAGTAATTTATTTCTTAAGCTGCCAATAGATTCTTCTGTTCTTATTCTTTTATAGTTAAACACATTAAGATTCATAGACAATTACAAAATTCCAATCATACCTCACAAACAGTGGCAGATGATCACTGATGTCATTCAGAAGTAAGACACAAATCGAGGTATTATCCATACAGTGAGTAAATATATTATCAATTAGTGTGGCGGAATAAGATGTTACCCTGCTTGGTTTTGTGATTAAAGGAAATAAACTCATACTAAACATTACATCGATAAATTCAAAATCAGTTAGTTCATGCTTATTAGGATTTAAAAGATCCAAATTGAAATCCCTGCAAATTAACACGTCCTTGTTTTTTTTCACAGGAAAACATTATTTCCCTACAATTATTAAATAATTAAATATAAGACCCCGGAGCTTTGTATACACAACTAACCAATATATTCTGCCATGCACATTTACAGAATAATGGCATTCATCTTCTCCAATTTTTTGTATTGTTATCCTTTATCAACATACAGAGCCGCCACTCCTTTTTTGTTCTGCCTGTTTAAGTAGTTCAGTTCGTACCCATTTATTCATCACTAGCCTTTGGGGCTCTGTAGGATTCTATTCAACTACAAACACATGAATATTATTTTAACGATAGAAACAAATTCTTCACAAAGTAGGCGAGCTAAGAAGTGTACAAACCTGCTCTGCGTAGCACAACACGGGGCTGCGTGCAAACATTGCCCAGCAGTTGAAGTCGAAGATGTTGCTCCTTCTCTTCTTTTACTCCAAAAAGTTCCTCCTCGTACTTCGGTGTCGTTCTTGCACACATGTTGGCACAATAACGCCCAAAAAGTCACACTTGATGTCTAGTTGTCGCGATTACCAAACGCGTCTCATTGTTAGCGGCTAGCAAGCTAAAATAAACTAAGCTAAAATAAGCTAAGCTAACTAAGCCGCGAATCTTCAAAGCGCACCGAGAAGCGTTGATCCGGCCACAAAGACTTAATAAATGTTGTAGTCCTTCAAAGTAGTGATGGGCGTCCTGTGGGGAGGCTGCAGTCAGTTCAGCACCAAATCGGAAAGTATAATTTAGCGGAGGGCGTCTGGTTACGTGAAGAAGCAAAGGAAAGTAGACGTGCGAGAAATCGAGGACACGCCCACGCTGCGATATGATTGGCTGCTGGAAGCTTCGATCGTGTATGGAGCGCCGCGCATTTTTATTTCGAAACACGATTTGACCGCACTCTCTCTTACAGCCGAGCTGCCCCTAATGTACAGCCATGCACATAAAATGATATTACTTTCAAATAAATTGAAAAAAGTATTTGCTTTTGTAATCATTAGTTTGCTCAATGCAGAGGGGCCAACTCTTAATCTGGCCTTCAACACTACTTTGGATTAGGTTGTTTGATGCAGTGTTTCCCAACCAGGAGTTTTGCAGCACTGCACATGGAGATGACGTTGACGTCACGCGTCCCAAAATGGTCTTAGTGCAGCCATTTTGGCATGATAGAAAACGTATCTGCCACTTTGAGTAAACGGCAAACTTGAACAATGATTGACAGCTGTTGTGGACCAGCTGCCACAACCAGAAGAGGCCAAAATAAATAAATAAATAAAATTAAAAAGATCAGCATGCTCCAAGCTACCAAAAGGATAATGAATGCGTAGCCAATATTGCACTTTGTACATGGTGGCCCACCTCAATGAATTACTCATGTGTGACTTCCAACATAATTTTTCATCAATAATTACTCCCCAAAATGTATTTTCATACACTCTTTCAATTTCAATTGAATTTACCATAATTTTGACCTGTTGTGTGGTTTGTCTAGTACCAAAAACTATAAACTTGGTTTTGTTTAAGTTTAATGATAATTTATTTAAATCAAACCAGTTTTTTAATGTGCTCAATTTATTCTCCACGGCAGTCAGAAGCTGCTTCAGGTTTTCTCCTGAACAGTAGAGCGTTATGTCATCGGCGAATTAGACACTTTTGAATATTTTTGAGACACAACAGATATCATTTATATACAATATAAATAATTTGGGGCCTAGCACAGACCCTTGGGGGACTTCATGAGTAATCTGCAAGTGTTTTGATTGTATATTGTTAAACTGTAAGTACTGATATCTATTATCCAAATAACTTTTCATCCATTTATATACCAAACCTCTTATGCCATATCTTTCTAATTCATTCATTAGTATCAAATGCTTTTTTTTTTAAAAAAATCTATAAAAAATTCCAACAGTAAATGTTTTATTATCTATGTTAGTAGATATTGCTTCTACGAGTTCCATGACTGCCATTGAGGTGGTCCATTTTTCTCTAAACCCATTTTGATTTTCACTTAAAAGCTTATGTTTCTCAATAAAATCATCCAGTCGATATGAAAATAATTTTTCGAGAATTTTTGAGAACTGTGGCAGCAGTGATATTGCTCTATGATTAGTGAATATGTGTCTTTCTCCATTTTTATGAATAGGAATAACTTTTGCTATTTTCATTTTTGATTGAAATTTACCAGCTTTAAACGACAAATTACATACCTATGTGAAAGGTTGCACAACATACTGTATTCTATAATACTTTTTACTAATTTAATACTTCTGTATCATTAAACAGCATTAAGCCACATAGTGGATGGATTATTTTTAATGTGCTTATCTATTTGACATTTGTTTCGTGGCTCAGGGATTTCTTCTGCCAAATTACTGCCAACATTAACAAAATTCTAATTTAAATTATTAGCTATGTCTGAAATTTTTTCAAACAATATTTTTATCTTTTATAAAATATTCTGGATAATCTATTTCTTTAAGCTATTTATCACACTTGATCTCTTCTTGACGACGTGTTATGTGCTTCTCTTTGCTAGCGGCTAGCGAGCTAAGCTAAGTTAAGTAGGGCGAAGCATCAACGCGCACCGAAACGAGTTTATTCACACGCTGAGATTTAATAAATTATGTGGCAGTCCATCATAGTGATGTGCGTCCTGTGTGGAGTTTGCAGTCGGTTCAGCACGGAATCGAAAATAATGATTTAATGGAGGGCATCTGGTTACGTGAAGAAACGAAAGTAGATCTGTGTCGGAAGTCAGGCAGGACACGCCCCTGCTATGATATGATTGACTGCTGGAAATTGTCGGCTTCAGAGCAAGCACCGTCATCAACAGATGTCGCTATTTTTGCTGCAGTTAGAAAGACATAAAACTGCGAGGTCTCATTATACCCCTTTTCAGTGTTTTGTTCCCGGTATGTAAAGTTTAAATGCCTATTTAAATTGGATTTATTGTGGTGAATGTGCAGTTTAAAAATTTGCCATCAAGATGAACAAGCATTTTGAGGTACCGTAAACTGAACGTTTATTATCAGGGATGCGATTTAACCATCAAATGTTATTTGAATTTATTGCTCTATGTAATAGCTAGTGTTAGAAGAACATCTTTGTCTTCCGCGTGTTCGTTTTCTTTCGGGTAGAGAGAATGTTGATTTTCTTAATACAGACTGGAGATCGGTGAACAGGTCCTTCGAATGATTTATTTTACAGAATATTCCGGTCACTTATGAATGAGAGACAAATGGCTGCTTCTCATCACAAGTGCCCCGATTACAGACACATTCTTATACTATCTTGAAAGGCGGTACCACAAGGCCCCCAAGCCCCCCCCCCCCCCCCAGCCCTCAGATAAGAATTTTAAGGACTGGTCCCATATGCCCGCCGGGGTCCCGGTGGTGGTGGGGGGGGTTTGGGCGCTGGTCGCTCATCTTAACTCACTGCACTAGTTTCGCACAATACACTTTTATAGACATATAGGGCACATAACACAATTTGGGGGGGGGGGGGGGTAGGGTGGAAACACCGTCTTCGCCCTACAACTCCCCTCCAATTTTAACGCACCACACAACTGGGGGGGGGGGGGGGTGCAATCGGTTGTCCGTGTCCCCGCTGCGCCGCCACCCCCTATATATTTTTTTAATGCACCACATACACTCACTGACATGCCTGGGAGGCGGGTGGATCGGAGCAGAGGGGGATCATCATTTCCCTCTGCTCCGGTTCACCTGCTCCCAATTTTAATGCACCACACACACACACACACACTTGTATATACACTGGGTGGGGTCACATTCAAGGTTTACGGGTAGAGTTCGCCAGTCGGCGAGCTGGCAAACTCAGTAACAGGGTTACCTCTCACTAAGAATGCTGGAGTGATGACCGGGGCCTTTCCCCACTGGGCCTGGGGTTCGGGGGTGCCGCCCGTCCCCCGGTGCCCCCATCTCCCCTTCTGCCCCCGGTGTTCCGTCCCTCCACGCGTTGGGGGGTGGGGTGGGCGCGGATGCCCTCTCCGCTCCGCTGCCCGGCCCCTCTTCGGCGCCGGTGCCTGGGTGCGGGGGATCCCCGGGATCTGGGGGTCGGGGGCTGCCGGTTGGTGGGGTCGGTGGTGGTGGTGGTGGCTGGGTGGGGGGTGTCTGGGGGTTTGGGGGCCTGGGGGCGTCTGGGGCTGGGTTGGGGTGGATGGCGGGCGGGGGGTCGTGGGGGGAGGGGGGATGTGGACCGGTGAGGTGCCTGGCGTGCCTGCAGTGCCCCGTCCTGCTGCGTTGGGTTGAGGGCACGGGCCGCGTTGGGGTGGAGGGGCGCTCCTGCTCCTGGGTTTGCTCTCCTTTGGCGCTGCCGCAGACTGGGGGGCCCTGAGGTGTTGCGCTTGCTCTGTCCTGGCAGGGGTCAACGGCTCCCCTCTTTGGTGGAGATTTTCATGCATGCCAGATCCACCACCCCAGCATCTATCGAAACTCAGACACAATCTGCTTCTTCCTCAGGTCATTGAATCGGTGGAGGCTGGTATCTGTGGATCTCACTCTGCTTCGTCCCCTCCTTCTTTCCTTTCCTCAGTCTCTCCTTTGGTCTCTTGAGGTCTTCCTGATTTGTTGGAATTTAGATGTCTCTGGGGTTGGTGAAGGACTCTGGTTGGTGGCCTGGTGGGTGGTGTCTGGTCGGTGCTGGATTTCACTTTCCTTTCTTTTCTTTGGTCCTATCCTCGGGTCTCCTGACGGCCTCACGACTCTGGCTGGAAGTGGTCGGTTTAGGTGAATGATATGGGATTTTTTAATAGGTTTTAGGTGAACTAATGAATACACACACACTCGCACGCACGCACATACTCACCCACATACCAAAAAAAAAAAAAAAGAATTTCAACCACAGACAAATGGTCCATTGTTGTGGAAATAGACGAGGCCCCCAGACATCATTTAAACACTCACCAAGCTCTACTGAGGAAATTAAAACAGTTATAACTAAATCTGCGCAGAAGACTCTCAACACTAGTAATGTACTGGCATTAGCTAGTAGCAAACATTTGATGCAGTATCTGATATATTACTGATATATGCAATATTTGTACTTTTGGCCACTGTGTCATCCAGTGTGTTTTCTTTTATGGACTGCTAAAGTTATCTTTCTATTGAAGCTTTTGCCGCAGTCTGAGCAAGAAAAAGTTTTTTCTCCAGTGTGCTTTTTTGTGTGGTATGTTAAAGATGACTTATGAGAGAAGCTTTTGCCGCAGTCTGAGCAGGAAAAAGGTTTCTCTCCAGTGTGTGTACGTGTATGTCTTATTAAATTTCTTTTGTCCGAGAAGCTTTTGCCGCAGTCTGAGCAGGAAAACGGCTTTTCTCCAGTGTGTTTTCTTTTATGGACTGCTAAAGTTATCTTTTGATTGAAGCTTTTGCCACACTCTGGGCAGGCAAAAGGTTTTTCTCCAGTGTGTGTTCTTGTGTATATTTTTAAATTTCCCTTGTCACAGAAGTGTTTGCCACAGTCTGAGCAGGTAAATGTTTTTTCTCCAGTGTGTATTGTCATATGGCGTGTTAAATTTGACTTATGAGAAAAGCTTTTGCTGCAGTCTGAGCAGGAAAAAGGTTTCTCTCCGGTGTGTGTTTTTGAGTGTTTTTTTTAAATTTCCCTTGTCATAGAAGTGTTTGCCACAGTCTGAGCAGGAAAAAGGTTTTTCTCCGGTGTGTTTTCTCGTGTGGCTTGTTAAATTTGACTTCTGAGAGAAGCTTTTGCCACAGTCTGAGCAGGAAAAAGGTTTCTCTCCAGTGTGTGTTCTTTTGTGTTTTGTTAAAGTACTCTTGTCATAGAAGCTTTTGCCACAGTCTGGGCAGGCAAACGGTTTTTCTCCAGTGTGTCTTCTTGTGTTTTTTTTTAAATCTGACTTTAGTGAGAAGTGTTTGCCACAGTCTGAGCAGGAAAAAGATTTTGCTCCAGTGTGTTTTCTCAGGTGAACTTTTAAACTCCCTTTTGAACTGAATGTTTCCGCACACTGAGAACATTTGCAGCGGTTGTTGTCAGCATGATCACCTTTAGCGTATTCATCATCGTCAGTGTCAGTAGACTGTGACCTTATGTCATCACTTTGTGCTAGTGATGATCCCCATTGGTCTGCATCACCTTCTGTCTCCATGTGTTGAGGAGTTGAGCTGCTTGGAGGCTCCGCCCCTCTGTCCTCCTCACTCTCACCCATGACTTCATCTTTACTCTTAAAAGGGGCAAAGGTCAGTGGTGTCTTGGTGACATCATCCTCAAATGCCTCCTCTTTGACGAAAAGGGGCTTTTCTTCCTCTTTGATGTAAGGATGCTCTTCTTCCTCCTGTTTCACAAGAGGAGACTTCACCACCTGTTCCTCAGGACGAAGATATTTCTCACCAACGTCTGCGGGACACAAGAAGGCAAACATACATTTGGTTTAGTTAAGTCAAATCTCAAGCGCGACTTGATGTTGTGTATTATTGTTTCTACAGTGGCACCTTGACTTGGGCCCACCGCACAGGGTGCGATGCATCAGAACGCGGCTTGAACCGAACCATTGGTGATTTTTTTTTTAAGGCGGTTGGCGACACAATCCCGCACATAATCAGATCTAAAATGGACACCCTCCGACGGGAACCGCACGAGCCTGTATCGGCTTTTAAGACGCACCAATCTCATCTCTCCGAGCCCAGTGTTAGGAGGTTGTGATCTGTACACATCTCTGCACAGCTTAATCACTTGTGTTAGATTAATGCGGAGTAGTGTCAAATCTAACACTAGAAAAGTGTCCACACCCATGAGTGTAAATCTGACACTTTTCAAAATGTTACTTTTTTTTACACTTAACCAGTGTTGCTCCAACACTGTATAGTGTTAGAAATCTACACTGGTAAACACTATGGGTGTGAATTGCCTAGTACCTGGCGATTCGATTCGTATCACGATTCATAGGTCATGATGTGATTCGATATCGATAAATCCCAAAGAGAATCTATGAATTGATTATTGTAATAAATAAAAAAAATCAAATTTAGAAAATACTAATCAGTAAATTTGTACATGTACACTGTAAGATTTGTATGAAAATGTATTTATTTATCAGAAAATTCAGGCTTATGACTGAGCCGCTGTATTTAACAAACAATCTGTTGCAGTCTGTTTCATGTTTGAACAGCATTGAAATAAAATATTAAGGCTTAATGTTCCATTAATAGAACATTCTTCCATGCTTAAAGTGTGAACCCTATAAGCCTAAGTCAGACGTTTTGTTGAATATTTCCATCAAAAATTGATGTTTAAAAATCGATTCGGCCGCATATTGAATCGATTCGAGAATTGCGTGCTGTAATATCGCGACATATTGCCGAGTCTATTTTTTCTAACACTCCTAGTAAACACAGAGTAGTGTTGAAAGTACTTTACACTTGTGTCAGTGTTAAAATTTTTTACTCAAACTAGCACTTCCCCCTGGTAAAAGGTACTTCATTTAAATAATGTTTTTCCTCCTTACAAGGCCCTCAAAGCGCTTTTGACTACTGATGACATGGCATCAGGAGCAACTTGGGGGTTCAGTATAATGTTGCTCAAGGATACTTTGACATAGCTGCACTGGCCTGGGATCGAACCCACGTTCTCGGGGTTGGGAGACGCCAATTCTACCACTGAGCCACACGGAAAACAACAAGAACAGGATGTATCGCTATTGAAATGACTTTTTGGAAAGTTTGTCCATCACAGGAAATGAGGGTGTGGTCAATTTGCGTGTGTAGGGTTAGGGTTTAACGGCTGTAATGTATATGCCAAGTCTGGAGTGGTGCTGTAGCGCATTCACAGGGAGTTAACGGAAAGCGTAGAAGAAGAATCAGCCAAAAAGACAACCACTTTTTTTCTAACTTTATTGCAATCTACAGAACAAACACGCCTTTTGCATGTATCGAAACCAACACTGACAGGTTTGCTGTGTGTGTTTTTCCTCGTGAGTGAAAAGAATATATATTTCTTGTCTTCTTTTAATTTCTGTTTATTGAATGAATGAATGAATATAAATTATTTTAGATCAGTCATAAAAGGAAAAAAAAATACAACACACAGGTCAGTCATAAAAAGAAACACACAGACCGAAAAAGGGCTAAACGATAATATTGCGGTTTTCATATAATTTCTCAACTAATATAATGATAATAGCATAATAAATAAATCCAAAGAATTCCCACACATGAGCAGTTGCGTTCGGCTTTAAAACCAGCTCCATTTGTCCGCGTTCTTTCCAAATGATGGCTGTCCCTACTACTCAGGGGCCCTCACGCTGAATGGAATGCGCCAAATGTGCCGCCGTTGTTGCCCCCAGGGCGGTTTGTATCCCCTGCCTGCCGCGGATCTTATGACTTTTACCACATAAAAGTGGCGATTTTTCTGAAAATGTTCCTTGTTCCTAATCGTAAACCTCCAAGAGTGTGTGGCAAGATGAAAGATGTAAATGGTAAAAATATGATTATAAGTTGTGTGTATAAAGCTCAGCCTACCGGACGCTCCGTCTCTCGTTCCCAAGGGTCTGATTGCATTGTCCCTGTTAAACAAACTAATCAAATGAAATGAAAACGAACTGCCTAATTTCTTGGTATGAACAAAAAGGTCACACCATTTACATCTGCATGGAGACAGAAAACCTGTGCCAGTGCAAATTGTGCATCTCTGTGAATATTAACAATTGTAAACGATAATATTCAGAAGTGTGTCACTTTTACACAGCCCTACCTTTAGCATACATTGCATGATTTCAATTGTATTGTTTTTAATAAGCTGCCATCGTGTAACCCCGGGATCATGATGTTGTCATAATTAGGAAATGAAAACGGGGGAGACAGGAAAAAAAAAAGTTTCGAGAGAGAAGCACCAAACAACAAACTGCTTGCTCAATTGAGAATTTATATGTGCACCCCTGAACATAACATGATTTTTTTGCTTGCTTATGTTTTGTGTTGAATTGTTGACCAACCTGGTAATATCTTCAATATAAATATCTCAAATTAAATCTTCAGAGTCACCACAAATCGTGCAAATGCTTCTTCAAATGCTGCGTTGGCTTGTTTGGTGTATTTTACAAGTTGAGCGTTTTCTTTCATTTAGTTGGTTGGTTGTTTTGTTCTGTTTTCACTTTTGACCAGCACAGAGCTGGCCACGCCCCCGTCCCGTGACGTCACCGGGGCTCTTGTCTAGAGAGTTCACCGGCCAAGTTACTTTCCGCAGACTGTGAAGGACAAAAAAAGAAAAGCAAGCAGAAGAGTATGGAGGTAAATATGGTCCAAAACTAACTGTAAAAAAAAAAATGTGTACCTGTAGAAAAAAGTCTAAATTTGTATCTGTAAAAGTCGTGATTTGTACCTGTAAAAAAAAAAAAAAATTGTACTGTATCTGTAAAATTTTTTTTATACCTGTACAAAAAAGTGGAAATTTGTACAAGTCTGCAATTCCAAACAGAGTAGCAACGCCAGTTTGTACAAATTTTTTTTGTACAGGTAAAAATCATGACTTTTACAGGTACAAATTTGTTCAGTGTTTGCTCCTCTGAGGGACAAAACATTAGGAACAATTGTCAAAACAATAGGTACACTCAGATGTCATCCAGCCAGAGTCTGTGCAATAACGTTCAAAATGTTGCCACAAATATTCTAAAAAAAAAGGAGCTAAATTGTAGCCTATTATACAGTATATTATCTATCTATCTATCTAGCTATCTATCGTTAACATTATTAACATTTTAAATTCTTTATTTCATATTCTAACCATGTTGAAATGTTTTATAGATGTGTAGAGCAGGTGAAATAATGTTGAACTCAATATAATTCGACCTTAACCTATCTGGTACCTTGTTTTTGTCTAAAAATTCTTTCTCAGTGTCCAGCGTGAGAACATATTCTGCCTGAGAGAGAACACACACGCAGTTCCCCTGTCAAGTTCAATCTGTTTGTGAGATTCTGTTTTGGGAAAAAAGTACGAACTGGTACACGTGGGAATAGGTTATGTCTACAAAGGGAAGACAGGTGCAGGCTGTGTACTGAGATTCTGTTTTGTTCTCTGTTTTTCTTCTGTTATGTAACATATTGTGAAAACCAGAACCAATCTGTTGTCTTATTCATGAGGGGAGGAGAAAAAGGCGTTTTTCTACAGACTTGGATTGTATAAAGAGCTCTCTCTCTCAAGGGAGGGGGCACACGCACTCTTTGGATTGACACAATTTTTACGTGATATTCAATATGTGTGACCAGAGATCTCTGTAATAAATCATCGTTGCAAGGAGCCTTTCTCGCAAAGAAGTCTAATCTCCAATTTTTTGGACACGCAAATGATGACAAATATTATCATCATTTAACACTATCTATCTATCTATCTATCTATCTATCTATCTATCTATCTATCTATCTATCTATCTATCTATCTATCTATCTATCTATCTATCTATCTATCCATCCATCCATGATTAACAAACAGAAGTAAAATATAAGACTGCCACTAATAATAATAATAATATTAAGAAGAAGAAGAATCGCATGGTCATCCTGATAGTTACTTTTGGAGTATGCAGTGTCACCTGCAGCTCCAGCTGAGCGTGCTGCAGGTGCTGAAGCTGCTACTGCTAGAAACAATAGCAATTAAAGTTTAGTAGATTGGACCGCGCTTCTCATGTATATTTTATTGCTAAGAAAAATACTTTTCAGTTTATGTACGGGTGCTACTCAAAGATTTGGTCTGCATCAGGTTGTCGCAGCCAATCAAGTGAAAGTAAAGCCCATTAGGAATATAAAAAAAAAATGCTGTGAAATGTGAACCGAACCTGTGTGAGTAAGATAATATACACTAAAGAGTGTTTTCAGCGTGGCAACGCAAGATGGCTGCCCTCTGACTTCAGCCGTGAAGGTCCTAATGACAGGCCAGTCCTATATAAGTCTGTGGTTGGTCTACTAGAACGGGTCAGCAAGCTTTCCTATCAAAAGATCCATAAAGGAGCCATTTTAGGCCAAATAAACCAAAAATGTGGGTGTGGCCGCAAAGCTTTTTTCGGATTGTGATGAAGGAAACTGAGCTGCGCCATAAAAATATGTAGAGATTGAGATTCATTTTCTTCTAACTTTTGTCTTCCGTTTTTATTTATTTATTGTCATGACTTTTCTGCCTTGCTGTCAAATTTTATGGAGATTTTGTGGTCATTTTCTGTCTTTCTTGGATTTTTGGACATTTTATGACAATTTTGGACTTTTTTTCTGCCTTTTTTGTTCCCAATTTTCTGACTTTATGGTAATGTTGGAGATTTCTTCATTTGTTTGTGAACATTTTATGGTTACTTTTAGAACGTTTTTCTTTCTGCTTTTTGGATTCAATTTTTTCACATTTTCGGCAAATTCATTCATTTTAGGGTCATTTTCTATTTTTCCGCTTCCTTTTTTATATTTAGACTTTTTCGTCTACATTTCATCTCTTTTTCTGACAAAAATTTGGATTCTGACATTTTTGGACTATTTAATATAATCATGAATTAATTCAATGAATATTTTATCTAAAAAAGATTTAAAAAATATGTAAAAAAACAACATTTATTGTATGTATATTATGTAAACAATGTCGTTTTGCACAAGGTTTACTAGTGATGAACGATACATTACGTACTTCATTGACAAATGAAGAGCGGAGTTCTACCCCACCACAAATTTCCACTTGTTTTAATTGGGATGAAAATCAGTTCAAACGTGTTCAACCATTACTGTTAAAGGCATACATGATTCATTGAACCATTTTCAAGAGTTTGTAATTACAACATGGGTCAGAAATCGTCTGCGTGGAACACGGTAGCCTCTACCTGCACTCAGAGAGACATTGCTGCCTACCAAAACCCATCCTCTACAGTGTGGGGGCCATCAGGAGTGGTTCACGGCCACTGTGTTGTACCTGAGCACCACAAGTGCACGAGTAGATTCTACCAGAAGTCATCACCACCACCACCACCATATTCACACAGCCACATCACCATAAGCCGGCTGAGTATTCCTGGTGCCAACACCAATCAGAATCATTTGCAACAACCAGACACGAGGTCCACATTACAGAACGCTTCAGAGTTTCAAGCCAGACAAGTTTTTCAAGAAACACAATGGCAGATTCCAAGACTTATTACTCAATCAATAAAGACGCAAGCAAGGGCAGAAGCAAAGATGCCAGAGATGAAGCCAGCGAGTATGCAAATTAGGATGTGTGTGAGTGTGTGTGTGTGTGTGTGTGTGTTGACTATTAAGGTTTGGAATTGTGTAATGCCAATTTCCGGGTGGAGACCAAAATAAAACTCGACTCCACCTGCCACCTTACATTCAGACCTCACCACTGGCGTGTTCCTCGCAGAATCCCCTCCTAAGAAATGACCTCCAAAAAGATGGCGATCATGAACTCGCTGGAGAATTTGTCCACGGCGAATTTGAGCAAGTTCTGCTCGGCGCTGGTGGACCGCGGCGGCGAACAAGAGGTGCCACTCAACAAGGTGGAGAACAAAGACATCACGATTATCACCAACGTGCTGGTGTCCACTTTCACTGAGGACGGAGCTCCAGCAGTGGTCATCGAACTGCTAAACGACATCCAGTGCCGCAACGAGGCTAAAAAGCTCAGTAAGTGCTGCTTTCGCGTGTGAGTTTGCGCGCGCGCGCGCGTGTGTGTTTTCTATGGAGGTAAATATGGTGCAAAACTAACTTGTACATTTTTTTACCTGTAGAAAAAAGTCTAAATTTGTATCTGTAAAAGTCGTGATTTATACCTGTAAAAAAAAAATGTGAACATGTAAAAAAAAAAAAAATTGTACGTGTAAATTTTTTTGGGGTATGCGGAAAAAAAAATTGTACCTGTAAAAAATTTTTTTTTGGTATGTGTAATAAAAAATGGTATCTGGAAAAACAAATTTGTACCTGTAAAAGTTGTGATTTGTTCCTGTAGAACTTTGTTTTTTTTTGGCGTATTGAACCATGTTGGAATGTTCACGCTTGGGATTTCCTCTTTTTTCCAAAATGACACGTAAACTGGTGTGGCTAATATGGCAAGCCCTTTGAGCATTTATTCCATATCCTTGATATCAGACAGTAGTGTTTCTCACTAGTTCAGTTTTTGTCAGCACTAGTTGGACAATTAGCCACACTGGCTATGCATTTTGTCATACTAGTTGCACAGAAACTCTGAGACAAATTTTCAGCAACGTGTTAATTACTCAAACGTGAATTCTTCTCACTAGTGACATGTGTCCTATGATTTCCTTGCACTAGTTAGGTTGTGAGAGCTGAAACACCCACTAGGTAACTAGTGAAAGACAAAACACTGACAAGTTAACTATCCAAATGTTTTACTAGTTAACTAGTGATGCCCCAAATATCTACTAGTTACACTAGTGAGACATTTTGACTGAACTAGCTCAACTAGTGAGGTCCAAAACGTTCACTAGTAGAACTTGTGGATGCCAACATGCTCACTAGTAAACTAGTTACACCCAAAAAATTAATGAGGAGGTGGGGTCGACGTGGGTCCAGGATTCCTATTGGCTCTGCATTTAAAATACACCAATCAAGATTCAGATTTTGTCATTATCCCAGCCCCTTTAATTGCATGTTTTACACTAGTTTACAAGTTGCCCTAAGGAATTGGAGCTCGTTCACAAGTGAATGCCTATTACGGTTACATGTTAACTAGTGAATGCAGAAACCCAGACTACACAACTACTTGCATCTATTTGTACCTTACAAGCTAACTAGTGAGGCTCAAAATGTTCACTAGTTAACTAGTAAATGCTGAGATATCGTGTAGTTACACAAGTTGGGCTCATTATGATGCCACTTGTTAACTAGTGAAACACGTGTTTTCCTACAAGTAAACTATCTGGGTACAGAGTGAGTACCTAATAAACTAGTGACACAGATTTTCTTATCACTAGTTTACTAGTAGAAGGTATTTTGTCTCACGTGTCGGCCTCAAGACTGAACATGTACACACTTTGACTGTGCAAGTTTCACACAATTGCTCATTAGCTGGCATGTCCACACAACTAGTTAAGCAGTGAAAATAATGACATTTCACTATTTGACATGTTTGCCAGTTACAACACTTCGCAAGTTCACTAGTTGTGTGCACATGTCAACTAGTAAGAATTTTTGTTAAACTAGTATGATGTAAATGACACGCCTATTATACTAGAAACATTACCTAGTGCAACAAAATTCATTACATGTTAGATATTTGTTATACTAGTTGTGTACAGTTGCTTACCAGTGCCACATAAGGGTCCACTAGTTAAAAGACACGCCCAACATGTAGGAAAAATGTCTAACGTGTTCTGTCAAATCTTAATTTAAGTTAATTTCTTGGTCTGACTTGTGAAAGAAAATGCCTTTCACTAGTTAACTAGTTAAATAAACATCAGTGTCACTAGTTAACTAGTGACTCAGTCTGGATGTAACTACCTTGCAAGAGAGAAACCAAGTGATTCTCTAGTTAACAAGTAGGTATTTCCGCTCTCAGTAGTAAGCTAGTGGAGGAAATCAGAGGTAACTAGTTAACATGTTAGAATCATTCACAGTCAACTAGTAAACATGTTAGATCTTTTCTGCCTTACTCGTTAACTAATAAGACTTTGAACATGACTTGTTTGGTCCAGTGGGCAACTAGTGCATAAAAAAGCTGACTAGCTGCGAGTTTGGCACTACATGCATGCTTGTATGTGTCACTAGTTAGACTTGTGTCAGCACTAGTGTGATTAAAGTGGCACAAGTTGCAGAAAATGGGTGACATGTCAGTGTTTTTGTACAAGTAGTACGACAAAGCGCTAGTATGGCTGAATGTCCACCTAGTTCTGACGAAGGCTGCACTAGTTTGGAAACACTACTGTCTGATATCAAGGATATGGAATAAATGCTCAAAGGGCTTGCCATAGGCTACTCTTGTTTGTTTGGAATTTCGGACTTGTGCATATTAATGATAAAAAACTGGGCGTCATTTGAGTTCAACCCACTGTCGTTCGCTCAACCAATGAGGTTGAGTTTTAGCCCGCCCAAATCCTCCCTCTTCTTCTACGATTTGTAGCGAGAGATTTGGTCCAAAAGTCACGTGACTGGACAGCAGCAGAAAAAACACTTGTGACTCCTAGTGGCGACTTCTTTGACTACAAGTTGTCATTTCTACAGGTACAAATCACAACTTTTACAGATACAATTATTATTTTTTTTTTTACAGGTACACATTTTTTTTACAGGTACAAATCACGACTTTTACAGATACAAATTTTGACTTTTTTCTACAGGTACACTTTTTTTACAAGTTAGTTTTGCACCATATTTTCCTCCATAGTTTTCGGGTTGGGTCGGGGCGGTGTGGTGAGTGGGTGGTGTTAGCGGTCCAAATAGGTTGCTTATTTGTTTTCTTCGTTTGAAAATAAAGTTTGTTCATGCCAAAGTTATTTTAAAAAAAACACTATAAAAGACCATTTGTTTAATATATATAAAATTATATTAGAAGTGGTAGTATATTTAGAACTGAAATACTACAACAAAAAAGTAAAACATGATTACAATACACAGATATTTTGTTGCCAAGATCTGTGGTTGCCTAATATTTTTCATAGAATATTTTTAAAATGTTTTCATGGTGTGACATTTTTTCCAACGCCTTTTCTTTTTAGTAACATTTGTGTTATTAACCTTTTTTTTTTGCCTTGTAGGTTATTTTTGTTTGTAATTTTTTATGTAATATTTTTTTGTTTTTGAAAATATTTTCGTATTTTTTAACGATTTAGAATATCTTACAAAGTTTTTTAGGAGACTTACATTTTTGTATACTGTATTACATACAGATGTAGGTTTTTTGTGTATATCATTTGTGGTGTAGAAACGCATATCTGATATATTTTCATTGTGCTTTGGTAGATGACAAGATTGCCAAACTGAAGTCATCTGCTGCCAAAAGTGGGTATATTTGTGTTGTTTTGTTTTTCGTTTGATTTCTTTTGTTTGCTTAATAACTTTGATAGCAACATCCTTAATTAGGAGTTTAAAAAACTCAAATTGCACGGTACAATCTACTAAACTTTAATTGCTATTGTTTCTAGCAGTAGCAGCTTCAGCACCTGCAGCACGCTCAGCTGGAGCTGCAGGTCGCACTCCCTACTACCAAGGTAACTATCAGGATGACCATGCGATTCTTCTTCTTCTTCTTAATATTATTATTATTATTAGTGATAGTCTTATATTTTACTTCTGTTTGTTACTCATGCATGAATGGATGGGTGGATGGATGGATAGATAGATAGATAATATACTGTATAATAGGCTACATATACAGCACATACATAGGCTTTCATTACATCAAATTAAAAAAATGTTTTCTTCCAATATTTTTCAACTTTTTTTAAAATTAAATTATTTTTTCTAATAGTAGCTTATTTTCTCTAACAGTTCCTCAACGTTTCTGTATTTCCTCCTAATATATTTAAATATTATTTTCTAATATTTTTTTAATGTTTTTTTTGGGAATAGCACTAACAATGCATATTTTTTTCAATATATATATTTTTTTCTGTAAGTATTTTTTTACTTGTATTGTCTTAACTTATTTATTTTTTATTATTTCCTATTTTATTTCCTCCATTTTGAACGTTATTGCACAGACTCTGGCTGGATGACATCTGAGTGTACCTATTGTTTTGACAATTGTCAATTAAAAAAAATATATAATTATTTTGTCTAATAGTAGCGTATTTTCTCTTTAACAGTTCCTCAACGTTTCTGTATTTCCTCCTAATATATTTAAATATTATTTTCTAATGTTTTTTTTACGTGTTTTATTAGCAAAAATACCAAAAACAATGCATATTTTTTTCAATATTTTTTTTATTTTCTGTAAGTGTATTTTTTTACTTGTATATTGTCTTAAATTATTATTTTTTTTTATTTTTTCCTAATGTAATATTTCTCAACTATTTTTTTATTTAAAAAAATGTAATATAAGTATTCTTTTAGCTCCTTTTTTTTTTAGAACATTTGTGGTAACATTTTGAACGTTATTGCACAGACTCTGGCTGGATGACATCTGAGTGTACCTATTGTTTTGACAATTGTTCCTAATGTTTTGTCCCTCAGAGGAGCACTTTGTGGATAAGCACATGCTTGAGCTGATCAAGCGCGTGTGCAACATAAAACCAATTCTGGACGTCCTGCAGAAAAAGAAGGTCATCCAGAGCGAGATCTACGAGGAAATCAATCAAACGCCGAGCAACCAAGAAAAGATTAGGAAGATCTACAAGCTGGCTCTCAAGTCCGGCAAAGCTGCCAAGGATATCTTCTATGAATGCCTTCTGGAGTACGAGCCGTACCTCATGGCTGACCTCGAGCACTCATAGTAGAAGTCCGATCACGACATCATTCTGTTGTCGTAGATTTCCTCTCTGGTATAACAGTTCAACTAAGTTCCATAATGCCACCCTAGGGTCCATTTTATTTGCCCACGATTTGTAAGAAAGGCCAGATCAAGGTTGTCCTTTTTCAAGCTACTAAGAATTGCATCAAAACAAAGGCAAACACCTCTGTGACGTTGCAGTGTTGTTGGATGCACAGATCAGCGTTTGCTTATTATGATAATTACGCACACCCTTCAGTGGAGGGGATGTACTAAAATGTAAAAATAATGACCAAGACATGTAGACAGCATTTGTAGACACCAGTTTATACAGTTTATCAGCAACAAAAAGTTGATTAAGTGGTGAAGGGTGAAGAAAATGTAGGATTTTTTATATTCTATAGAATTGTCAATTTGATGTTTTATTCAAAAGAAATTGATTAAACCTTTTTTCTAATCCTGTCATTTACACTGTCTTGACCAATAATATCACTGTTTCCATACGTTTTGTGTTATTTTAGTCAGCATTATTTATAATTTTAAATACGTTTTTATATCTATTAAATATTTGTGAATATGTCTGCAATTTATATTGCTTTTTAACATCAAACTTTAATTTAACTTTTATGTCTCTTAAATTTGTGAAAGTGATTCAGAAAAATACATTACTAAGTACGTTCTGGTCCGCCAGATGTCGTCTATGAGGTTTTCTTAGCAAATGCCAGTCAAAAGCAAGCAGAAGAAGAAGACTCAGCAAAACAACTTCAGCAGCAAGCAGGTGACCTATTTTCACTTCGCATTTGTCCGTCCGTCCGTCTTCTTCGGCTTATCCGGGGTCGGGTCGCGGGGGCAGGAGCTTTAGCAGGGAAGCCCAGACTTCCCTCTTCCCAGCCACTTCAGCCAGCTCCTCCGACGGGACCCCAAGGCGTTCCCAGGACACCCGAGAGACATAGTCTCTACAGCGTGTCCTGGGTCGTCCCCGGGGCCACCCGCCGGTAGGACATGCCTGGAACACCTCCCCAGGGAGGCGTCCAGGAGGCATCTGAACCAGATGCCCGAGCCACCTCAAATGGTTCCTCTCAACCTGGAGGAGTAGCGGCTCGACGCTGAGTCCCTCCCGGATGACCGAGCTTCTCATCCTATCTCTAAGGGAGAGCCCGGCTACCCTGCGGAGGAAACTCATTTCGGCCGCTTGTATCCGGGATCTTATTCTTTCGGTCACGACCCACAGCTCGTGACCATAGGTGAGGGTAGGAACGTAGATCGACCGGTAAATCGAGAGCTTTGCCTTTCAGCTCAGCTCCTTCTTCACTACAACGGACCGATACAGCGTCCGCATCACTGCAGACGCCGCACCGATCCGCCTGTCGATCTCCCGCTCTAACCTACCATCACTCGTGAACAAGACCCCAAGATACTTGAACTCCTCCCCTTGGGGCAGGACCTCATCCCCAACCGGAGAGGGCACTCCACCCATTTCCGACTGAGGACCATGGTCTCGGATTTGGAGGTGCTGATCCTCATCCCAACCGCTTCACACTCGGCTGCGAACCGCTCCATGCATTGTTAGTGGTATTACAAAAAAAAAAACGTAAAAAAAATATTACAAAATAATATTTAAATATATTAGGAGGAAATACAGAAACGTTGAGGAAATGTTAAAGAGAAAATACGCTACTATTAGACAAAATAATTTAAAAAATTGTTTTTAACTTTTTCACTGCCACTGACGTTTAAAAACGTCAAGTAAAAACCTACGGAGCACTGCCAATGACGTCAAAAGACGTCATCCAATTATTATTATTATTTTTTTTGAAACGGGTGGGGAAAAGCCTTCCGCATCTCTGCTGAAAGTTTCAATTAGGTCTGTTGTGCCTAAGGACTATTTTTGGCCCCTAGAGGGCAGCGATGACTGTCTTTTGACAAGATCGGGTGGGCGTCAGTAGAGGCGGAGCTAGAGCGTTGAGCAGGAGATCAGAATGGAAAACAAAGGAAAAATGGCGACCGTTTGCGAGGAGTTCACGCCCGAGCCGTTTTATTTCAAAGACAAAAGCATCAATCAAAACTAAAAGAGCACATTGATGACAACGATGATCATCATCGATGATGATGATGATGACTGGAAAGCATTGACGCGGCAGTAGAAGACGTGGGGGGGGGAAGCTAGATGGCTGAGGAGGAAGTGGTGCCCGTTTGGAAAGCAGCTCTCTACACTTACAAGATGAAAGGGATCGACCAACGCTAAAAGAGCACATTGATGATGACGATGATCATCATCGATGATGATGAAGGTGAATCCGAGCTTGACGGCGAAATTGGAACGGCTGACGCGGCGGCTAGGACGGCGTCATAAACGCGGAGCACAATCGAGCACGCACAGGCGGACGTTCAATCGGACGACGAAGAGTGCTCCGAGTCCAATGCATATTCATCGGAGGAGTGTGTACAGTCTGCTACTTGCTATTTATTCGCAAAACGGACAAAGTGAAAGTAAACTTGTGCGAGTCCAGCGGCGTCTCCTTGCACGCAGGAGAGCGTTATAAAAAGAAAAACTGTATTTGAAACATCCACATAATTGTAAGTAGTACCACAGTTGCACACATTTGTAAATAGTTTGCGAAATTGTTTTGTCAAATTGTTACACTGTTGAATGGAAATAAACGCATTTTGCAATCAAAAAACACTTTTTCATTGTTGGTGAAAGCGTTTTACAGAAGTAAAGCACTATTTAGGTGTTTGTGGCATCATTCATGGACAAAAAGAAGTGTACAATTCACTAGAGTGCATGAAATAACATCGTTTCACAAAAAGCTCTTTTTCTCTGTTTTTTTGTTTCAAAACAGAGAATTTCGGTGAAAGTAACCATTTTCTATTGTTGATTACTGAAGAACGGAATAAGGTAGAAACAAACTTTTTTTTTCTGATGAAAAAATGAGAGTCCAATCTTTCATTTGGTAGTATGTGTGTTTCCATAGTCCAAACACAACATTTTCTGTGGACCTTGAAAGATCAGTCAAAATGCTTAAATCGGCTGGCACTGGCGACAACCCGTTTCTGAAAACGTCTGGCAGTCAAAGAGTTAATTGACAATTGTCAAAACAGTAGGTACACTCAGATGTCATCCAGCCAGAGTTTGTGCAATAACGTTCAAAATGGAGGAAATAAAATAGGAAATAATAAAAAAATAAATAAGTTAAGACAATACAAGTAAAAAAATATACACTTACAGAAAAAAAATATATATATTGAAAAAAATATGCATTCTTAGTGGTATTACAAAAAAAAAACGGGAAAATAATATTTAAATATATTAGGAGGAAATACAGAAACGTTGAGGAACTGTTAAAGAGAAAATACGCTACCATTAGACAAAATAATTTAATTTAAAAAAAAAAAAAAAATATTGGAAGAAAACATGATAACATTACAAAAATAAAATATAACATTTGAAAAT
Source organism: Vanacampus margaritifer (assembly GCF_051991255.1). Classification (NCBI taxonomy): domain Eukaryota; kingdom Metazoa; phylum Chordata; class Actinopteri; order Syngnathiformes; family Syngnathidae; genus Vanacampus; species Vanacampus margaritifer. The sequence continues at coordinate 3,716,087 of NC_135433.1, forward strand.
GATACAAAACTATGTCAAAATATATTTTTTTTAATTTGATGTAATGAAAGCCTATGTATGTACTGTATATGTAGCCTATTATACAGTATATTATCTATCTATCTATCTATCTATCTATCTATCTATCTATCTATCTATCTATCTATCTATCTATCTATCTATCTATCCATCCACGATTAACAAACAGAAGTAAAATATAAGACTATCACTACTAATAATAATAATATTAAGAAGAAGAAGAATCGCATGGTCATCCTGATAGTTACCTTCGGAGTGTCCAGTGTCACCTGCAGCTCCAGCTGAGTGTGCTGCAGGTGCTGGAGCTGCTACTGCTAGAAACAATAGCAATTAAAGTTTAGTAGATTGTACCGTGCAATTTGAGTTTTTTAAACTCCTAATTAAGGATGTTGCTATCAAAGTTATTAAGAAAACAAAAGAAATCAAACGAAAAAGAAGACAACACAAATATACCGACTTTTGTCAGCAGATGACTTCAGTTTGTACAAACATTTTTTTGTACAGGTATAAATCATGACTTTTACAGGTACAAATTTGTTTTTACAGATACAATTTTTTTTTTACACATACAAGGACGTCCAGAATTGTTTTTATGTTGCACACGCGCTTGATCAGCTCAAGCATGTGCTTATCCAAAAAGTGCTCCTCTGAGGGACAAAACATTAGGAACAATTGTCAAAACAATAGGTACACTCAAGATGTCATCCAGCCAGAGTCTGTGCAATAACGTTCAAAATGTTACCACAAATGTTCAAAAAAAAAAAAAGGAGCTAAAAGAATACTTACATTACATTTTTTTTAAATAAAAAAATTGTGGAGGAATATTACAACATTAGGAAAAAATAAATAAGTTAAGACAATATACAAGTAAAAAAAATAAACTTACAGAAAAAAATAAACTAGAAAAAAATATACATCGTTAGTGGTATTACAAAAAAAACGTTAAAAAAATATTTGAAAATAATATTTAAATATATTAGGAGGAAATACAGAAACATTGAGGAACTGTTAAAGAGAAAATATGCTACTATTAGACAAAATAATTTAATTAAAAAAATAATAATTGTTTTTACAGATATAATTTTTTTTTTACACATACAAGGACGTCCAGAATTGTTTTTATGTTGCACACGCGCTTGATCAGCTCAAGCATGTGCTTATCCACAAAGTGCTCCTCTGAGGGACAAAACATTAGGAACAATTGTCAAAACAATAGGTACACTCAGATGTCATCCAGCCAGAGTCTGTGCAATAACGTTCAAAATGTTACCACAAATGTTCTAAAAAAAAAGGAGCTAAAAGAATAATTATATTAATTTTTTTTAAATAAAAAAATAGTTGAGAAATATTACAACATTAGGAAAAAAATTTAAATAAATAAGTCAAGACAATATACAAGTAAAAAAATACACTTACAGAAAAAAAAACATAGAAAAAAATATGCATTGTTAGTGGTATTACTAAAAAAAAACGTTAAAAAAATATTTGAAATTAATATTTAAATATATTAGGAGGAAATACAGAAACGTTGAGCAACTTTTAAAGAGAAAATACGCTACTATTAGACAAAATAATTTAATTAAAAAAATATATATTGGAAGAAAACATGATAACAATATTACAAAAATAAAATATAACATTTGAAAATGATACAAAACTATTTCAAAATATTTTTTTAAATTTAATGTAATGAAAGCCTATGTATGTACTGTATATGTAGCCTATTATACAGTATATTATCTATCTATCTATCTATCTATCTATCTATCTATCTATCTATCTATCTATCTATCTATCTATCTATCTATCTATCTCTCTATCCATCCATTCATCCATGATTAACAAACATAAGTAAAATATAAGACTATCACTAATAATAATAATAATATTAAGAAGAAGAAGAATCGCATGGTCATCCTGATAGTTACCTTTGGAGTGTGCAGTGCCACCTGCAGCTCCAGCTGAGTCTGTTACAGTTGCTGCTGGCGCTGCTACTACTAGAAACAATAGCAATTAAAGTTTAGTAGATTGTACCGTGCAATTTGAGTTTTTTCAACTCCTAATTAAGGATGTTGCTATCAAAGTTATTAAAAAAACAAAAGAAATCAAACGAAAAAGAAAACAACACAAATATACCCACTTTTGTCAGCAGATGTCTCCAGTTTGTCAATCTCGTCATCTACCAAAGCACAATGAAAATATATCAGATATGCGTTTCTACACCACTACTGATAAAGACAAAAATGCAAAAATCCTACATCATACAGTATACAAAAATTTAAGTCTCCTAAAAAAAATTGTAAGATATTCTAAATCGTTGAAAAATACGAAAATATTAGGCTACTAAAATATTTTCAAAAACATAAAATATTAGATAAAAAAAATTACAAACAAAAAAAACCTACAAGGCAAAAAAAAAGAAGTTAATAACACAAATGTTACTAAACAGAAAAGGCGTTGGAAAAAAATGTCACACCATGAAAACATTTTTAAACTATTCTATGAAAAATATTAGGCAATCACAGATCTTGACAACAAAATATCTGTGTATTGTAATCAAATTTTACTTTTTTGTTGTAGTATTTCAGTTCTAAATATATTACCACTTCTAATATAATTTTTATATATATCAAAGAAATGGTCTTTTATAGTGTTTTTAAAAAAAATAACTTTAACTTTGTGTTCATCATTGGGGTCATTTGAGCCATGCTTTGTCTGCTCCCTCACCTAGGACCTGTTTGCCATGGGTGGCCCTACCAGGGGCATGAAGCCCCGGACAACATAGCTCCCAGGCTCATTGGGACACGCAAACCCCTCCACCACGATAAGGTGATGACTCACGGAGGGCTCACCACCAGTGGAAGGGGCCAAAGGGGTCGGGTGCGCAGTGAGTTGGGTGCCAGCCAAATGCGGGGGCCTTGGCGGTCCGACCCCCGGCTACTGAAGGACATGGAATGTCACCTCTCTAACAGGGAAGGAGCTCGAGCTGGTGTGCGAGGCTGAGAAGTTCCGACTAGATATAGTCGGACTTGCCTCCACACACGGCTTGGGTTCCGGTACCAATCCTCTCGAGAGGGGCTGGACCCTCTTCCACTCTGGAGTTGCCCACTGTGAGAGACGCAGAGCAGGTGTGGGCATACTCATTGACGGGTCATGACTGTTGTTTGTGCTTAAGCACCGAACAGCAGAGGGTCTGCTGGGAACGTCTGGCAGAATCCCCTGTCAGAAAGAATTTTAACACCCATCTCCGGCAGAGCTTCTCCATTGTCCCAGGGGAGGCAGGGGACATTGAGTCCGAGTGGACCATGTTCCGCGCTTCCATTGTTGAGGCGGCCGATCAGAGCTGTGGCCGTAAGGTGGTTGGTGCCTGTCGTGGCGCCAATCCTCGAACCTGCTGGTGGACACCAGCAGTAAGGGATGCCGTCAAGCTGAAGAAGGAGTCCTATTGGGCCTTTTTGGCCTGTGGGACTCCGGAGGCTGCTGACGGGTACCGGCTGGCCAAGCGGAATGCGGCTTCGGCAGTCGCTGAGGCAAAAACTCGGACATGGGAGGAGTTCGGTGAGGCCATGGAAAACGACTTCCGGACGGAAATTCTGGTCCACCATCCGGCGTCTCAGGAGAGGAAAGCAGTGCGCCATTAACACTGTGTATAGTGGAGATGGGGTGCTTTTGACCTCGACTCGGGATGTCGTGAATCAGTGGGGAGAATACTTCGAAGACCTCCTCAATTCCACCGACACGCCTTCCTTTGAGGAAGCAGGGTCTGGGGACTCTGAGGTGGGCTCCCCTATCTCTGGGGTCGAAGTAACTGAAGTGGTTGGAAAGTTTCTCGGTGGCAGGGCCTCGGGGGTGGATGAGATCCGCCCGGAGTTCCTAAAGGCTCTGGATGTTGTGGGGCTGTCGTGGTTGACACGTCTCTGCAACATTGCGTGGACATCGGGGACGGTGCCTCTGGATTGGCAGACCGGGGTGGTGGTTCCCCTTTTTAAGAAGGTAAAGTTCCAACTTTAGAGGGATCACACTCCTGAGCCTCCCAGGTAAGGTCTATTCAGGGGTGTTGGAGAGGAGGGTCCGTCGGGAAGTCGAATCTCGGATTCAGGAGGAGCAGTTTGGTTTTCGTCCCGGCCGTGGAACAGTGGACCAGCTCTACACCCTCAGCAGGGTCCTCGAGGGTGCGTGGGAGTTCGCCCAACCAGTCTACATGTGCTTTGTGGACTTGGAGAAGGCGTTTGACCGTGTCCCTCGGGTAGTCCTGTGGGGGGTGCTTAGGGAATATTGGGGTACCGAGCCCCCTGATACGGGCTATTCAGTCCCTGTACAACCGATGTCAGAGTTTGGTCTGCATTGCCGGCAGTAAGTCGAATTTGTTTCCTGTGAGGGTTGGACTCCGCCAAGGTTGCCCTTTGTCACAGATTCTGTTCATAACTTTTTTGGACAGAATTTCTAGGTGTAGCCGAAGCGCTGAGGGAGTCCGGTTTGGTGGCCTCAACATTGCATATATGCTTTTTGCAGATGATGTGGTGCTGTTGGCTTCATCAAGCCGTGATCATCAAGTCTCACTTGAGCGGTTCGCAGCCGAGTGTGAAGTGGTTGGGATGAGGATCAGCACCTCCAAATCCGAGACCATGGTCCTCAGTCGGAAAAGGTTGGAGTGCCCTCTCCGGGTCGGGGATGAGATCCTGCCCCAAGTGGAGGAGTTCAAGTATCAGTGAAAGTGGACACCAGCACGTTGGTGATCTCCGTGTAGTCCTTGCCCTCCACCTTGCTGAGTGCCACCTCTCGGTCGCCGCGGCGGTCTACCAGCGCCATGCGGAACTTGTCCAAATTCTTCCGGGACAAGTTCTCCAGCGTTTTCATGATCGCCATCTTTTTGGAGGACATTTCTTAGCAGGGGATTCTGCGAGGAACACGCCAGTGGAGAGGTCTGAATGTAAGGGGTGGCAGGTGGAGTCGAGTTTTACTTTTGTTCTCTACCCGGAAATTGGCATTACAAAATTACAAACCTTAATAGTCACACACACACACACACACACGCACACACGCGCGCACACACACACACACACACACACACGCGCGTGCGCGCACACACACACACACACACACACACACACACACACACACACACACACACACACACACACACACATCTTAATTTGCATACTCGCTGGCTTCATCTCTGGCATCCTTGCTTCTGCCCTTGCTTGCGTCTCTATTGATTGAGTAATTAGTCTTGGAATCTGCCATTGTGTTTCTTGAAAAACTTGTCTGGCTTGAAACTCCAAAGCGTTCTGTAATGTGGACCTCGTGTCTGGTTGTTGCAAATGAGTCTGAATGTAAGGTGGCAGGTGAAATCGAGTTTTACTTTCATTCTCTACCCGGAAATTGGCATTACAAAATTACAAACCTTAATATAATCATGAATTAATTCAATGAATATTTTATCTAAAAAAGATAAAAAATATGTAAAAAAAAAACCAAAACAACATATATTATTTTTAGAGACGTAATGTAAACAATGTCGTTTGATCAGCCTTCAATGTGGTCATTTTGCACAAGGTTTACTAGTGATGAACGATACATTACGTACTTCATTGACAAATGAAGAACTGAGTTCTATCCCACCACAAATTTCCACTTGTTTTAATTGGGATGAAAATCATTTCAAACGTGTTCAACCATTACTGTTAAAGGCATACATGATTCATTGAACCATTTTCAACAGTAAGAAGATCATATTTTGTCTATAATTATTGTGCTAACTGTTACTTTTCATGTAATTTTCAACTCTGACCACAACACAATTCACCTCATCCCCACCTACAAAACAGCTCTCAAATGCAGCAAACCACAAAGAAAGACTGTTAAAATCTGGTCTCATGACAGCATTGAGACCCTTAAAGGATGTTTCCTATGCACAGAGTGGAATACCTTTGATGGGCTGGATATGGATACTGCTGCTGTGACTGTAACTGACTATATTAAATTCTGTGTGGACAACATCATACCAACAAAGGAAATAACTGTTTACCCCAACAACAAACCGTACATTACTAAGGAGGTTAAAGACTGTATTAACCGCAAAAAAGGGCATTTAAGAACCAGGACAGAGCCCAGCTCAAATTGGTTCAAAAAGAACTCAAACACATGCTTAAAGAAGCAAAAAGGAAGCACAAAGAGACTATAGAAAAACACTTTGCTGCTAACAACTCTAAGAAAATGTGGGACACCATGAGGAGGATCACCAACTTGACTCCTGCTCAAAAAGGTCTCAGCACTCTAAATGACCTCCAGAAGGCAAGGGAGCTGAATGACTTTTATTTAAGATTCGAAACGCAGGACTTCTCCTCTGAATGTGGGGAGATCCTGAGGTCCATTTCAGTGAATGAGCAGGACTCAAGGCTGGTCATTCATCCCCATGATGTCCAATCTGCTTTTAGGTCTGTCTGCACAAAAAAGGCCTCAGGACCAGATGGGATATCTGCCCTTCTGCTAAAATCCTGTGCAGAGGAGCTCACAGCGGCATGGCAGCCCATCTTCCAGAGATCTGTGGACTCACACTCCATTCCCATTCTCTGGAAAAAATCAGTAATCACCCCGGTTCCTAAAAAACAATGTCCTGTGGTCAATAATGACTTCAGGCCTGTGGCTCTAACTTCCATTGTCATGAAGTGTTTCGAGAGGCTGATGGTGACTCGGCTCAGGGGGGAGGTGGATGCACACTTAGACTCCCTTCAGTTTGCCTACAAGCGGGGTCGCGGCACTGACGATGCTATCAACAGCATCACACATCTGGTCAGCAAACATCTGGACGTCCCTAAAGCTTATGCACGTGTGTTGTTCGTTGACTTTAGCTCAGCGTTCAACACAATGCAGCCGCACCTGCTTTTGGGTAAACTGAAGGAGATGAATGTGAACCCGCAAATCTCGAGGTGGTATCACTCCTTCCTGACACAGCGCACACAGCAAGTCAGGGTCAACAGCTCCCTCTCGGAACCCAGATTGATAAGCACAGGCACCCACAGGGCTGCGTCAGCTCCCCGGTCCTCTTCACATTGTACACAAATGATTGTGTGACATCACACCCTGAGAACTTTATCATTAAGTTCTCTGATGACACAGCTATCGTCAGCTTGCTGCAGGCCGGCGGTAGCCCACTGGACTATTTCTCAGAAATAGAGAAATTTGTCCAGTGGTGTGACCAGAATCATCTTGTGCTCAATGTGGGGAAGACAGAAGAGGTGATATTTGATCCAAAAACTGTTGGTGACCACGGGCCAGTCGTCATTAAAGGCAATCACATCAGCCAGGTGGGTTCATACAGGTATCTGGGGGTTGAAAGATATTATAACATTTTTAATACCTAATTTCATATATCAACTATTGTTACACATTATGAACATTTTAATTCTTCATATTAACCTATAAGACATATTTTGTGTCCTGAGCAGAGCAGATGATGTCGACCTCGTATGGTCTGGCCTTAAGCTGGGTCATATTATTTAGTCTAAAGAAGTTCCTTCTCTGTGCGAAAACACATTTCTGTTCGTGAGAGAGAGCGCACACTCATATAACTATGTTACATTAGGAGCTGTTGAGTTCAACTTGTTTGTGAGATTTTGTTATGGGAGAAAGTACTGAGAAGTGCCTTGAAAGTATATTTTGACTAGAGACGAATACAGCTGTATCTGTGTGCTGAGAACTCTGTTTTTCAACCTGTATTTTTCCATTATATAACACATTTACTTATTCATGAGGGGCGGTGTTGGAGACACTGTTCTTGCGATTTGATTGTAATAAAGTGTGGGCTCTTCGAAAGAGGAGTAGCATTATTGATCTGAAACTGTTGGAGTTTGACTCAATGATGTAACGGAGATCTCCGGAATAAATCATCCTGCGCAGGAACTCTGTTCATTTCTTATCCCATAATTTGATTTATTGGACACGCAAAAGTATGGATTTTTAATATACCTTCTTCAGGGTCCACATTGACAACACACTCAGCTGGAGGGTACACGTTGGAAGTCTCTGCTCCAAACTCCAACAGCGTCTCTACTTCCTACGCAGACTGAGGGTCTATGGAGTGGAGCAGAGGATCATGCTGTTGTTCTACCGGGCTGCATTGGAAAGTATCATCAGATACGGCATTGCGGCCTGGTACGGCAACCTGACTGTGCAGTCAAGGTCACAGATTGCCGGTCTGGTGCGGACTGCCATGAAGATCATGGGGGTCAGGAATCATCCTTCCCTACAGATGCTTTATGAGCAGTCCGTCACAAGACTGGCACAGAAAATTGTTAATGACCCGACTCACATTCTGCATCATGAAGTCCAGCTACTGCCTTCCGGCAGGAGATTCAGGGCCCCCAGAACCAGGCTGAACCGCTACAAGAACTCATTCCTGCCGACATCCATCAAATTGCTTAATAACCCACATTAACTAAGTGGTGCAATATATATATATATAGGAGTGTGTGTGTATTATTTATTTTAATTATCTCTCTCTATTCTGTTTTTCTTACTGTAAACTACTGCTGCACTTCTTATTTAATTTTGATTTGATCTCTTTCTATTCTGTTGTTTTTTCCTTACTGTAAACTGCAGCTGGACGGAGTCCAGGAAAAAGTTCCCCACGGGGAAAATAAAAGTATATCGTATCGTATCGTATCGTATCGTATCGTATTGTATCGTATCTCGTATCGTATCGTATAATGAATAAGTTTAAAAATACATTTTGTCACTTGCTGTAGACTGAAGATGACATCATGTGTGCTCGGGGATCAGATGACGGTTCACTTTGCAAAAAACAGGCCATTATATATTTTCTTAATATTAGTTTTTATTTTTACCCGTATTTATTAATGAATTTATTGTATGGCAGTTTAGGTCGTCCATAAGTCAAATGATGGTTCTGCCTTGTGGCAAAACAGCCGCTGTTGTCAAGTCGTTGCCATTACTTGTCACTCTGCCATTATCTGGGTATTCATCAGGATCCCATGACTTCTTACGTCGTCACCAAGACTTCCTCTTTCTCCACATCTTCACCGACATTCCGTGGCTTCACTGCTTCTCACCTTGCCTTTATTCAGCTCAACTGAGGACACGATGCAGGCAAGTGCGCAGATGGGCGCGCCCTGGTGGGAGGCCTCAGCAGACAGAATGCGGAACCATCCCAGCGCACCATCCCAGTGCAAAGAACCTGTCCCAGTACCAGACAGGTGGTGGTACCCATTGGCCAACGTCATTTCCCGGTCAAGACGGCATATGCTACCAGAATGTGTCGCGTGTCTCTCAGGCCAGCTTTTCCGCTGTTCCACAAGGTGGAAACTGTGGACATCAGTCCGTCTCCTCAAGAGTTTGTAATTACAACATGGGCCAGAAATCGTCTGCGTGGAACACGGGAGCCTCTACCTGCACTCAGAGAGACATTGCGGCCTACCAAAACCCATCCTCTACAGTGTGGGGGCCATCAGGAGCGGTTCACGGCCACTGTGTTGTACCTGAGCACCACAAGTGCACGAGTAGATTCTACCAGAAGTCATCACCACCACCACCATATTCACACAGCCACATCACCATAAGCGGGCTGAGTATTCCTGGTGCCAACGCCAATCAGACTCATTTGCAACAACCAGACACGAGGTCCACATTACAGAACGCTTTGCATTTTCCAGCCAGACAAGTTTTTCAAGAAACACAATGGCAGATTCCAAGACTTATTACTCAATCAATAGAGACGCAAGCAAGGGCAGAAGCAAGGATGCCAGAGATGAAGCCAGCGAGTATGCAAATTAGGATCCCATTGAGGACAAAAACAACAATGCCAGAGAGGAGGGCAACGACTACGCAAGTTAGGATGCCAGAGAGGATGTCAATCAGGAAGCGAATCACTCTCCGCATTCATCACTTCACACAGCATGGGCACCAGAACAACGTCAGACTGTCTGTGCCACTTCACCAAAATGCCCGAAATGACTTCACTTTAATTCCATTTCATCAAAATCAAAGTCTTCAATCGCGTCTCCAATTGCACGTACATAATGACACTCTTTCTCATACTGACTGTCATGCCAATTTGCTATTTCTGGGATCCCCCACCACAATTCTTTAACATAATCACAACACATTGTCTTCATATATGATATCCTTATTTTACTGAAAAAAAAGAAAAAAAAAGGAAAATCTTTTGATGAATCACATTGTTTTGACATATGACTGACCTCCTCTCCTGCTAAAAAGAATGTTTTTTTTTTCTTTTATTCTACTGTTGCACCTGCTATTGCGATGATGCAAATCCCGCTGGAATCCTTTGGTAAAAATGTTTAAATATTTAGTTGTTGGGCTTTATTTAAAAAGCCCAAAGGGCGGACTGATAGATATTATAAAATTTTTAATACTCCATTTCATATATCAACCATTGTTACACACTATTAACATTTTAATTCTTTATATTAACCTTGTCGAAATGTTTTGTGTCCTGTGCAGAGCAGATGGTGTTGATCTCGGTATAATCTGACCTTAAACTGGGACATACTATTTAGTCTAAAAAAGTTCCTTCTCAGCGTTTTGTGCGAAAACACATTTGGTCCTTGAGAACAGAATCTGTTTTGAAATAACACACACACACACTCTTTATTTGCAACTTGTTTGTGAGATTTTGCTATGGGGAAAATCCTTCAACTATATAACACATTCAGTCCCAAAAACACACCCACACCTGACCTTGTTTACGCCATCTGCTCACGGAAAAGTACGAAGAATATGTTTAGTCTATAAATGAAAAAGAGGAGGTCTTTTTAACTATAAGAAGCTATTGTACACGTAGAAGAGTACATTTGACGCTCTGAATCCCACCTGTTTAAGTGATGAATTAGAGGCAGTTATTTGTCCAGAGATCTCTGACCTTTTTCTTACATTAAATCATTTTTGCAAAGGTGTATTTTTCTTACATTAAGTCTATCTTCATTTTTGGAACACGCAAAGAGGACAGAATAATTTAATTCCTCTTTCACCATCCGGAGCGGTTCACGGCCACTGTGTTGTACCTGAGCACCACAAGTGCACGAGTAGATTCTACCAGAAGTCATCACCACCACCACCACCATATTCACACAGCCAAATCACAATAAGCGGGCTGAGTATTCCTGGTGCCAACAGCAATCAGACTCATTTGCAACAACCAGGCACGAGGTCCATATTACAGAACGCTTTGGAATTTCAAGCCAGACAAGTTTTTCAAGAAACACAATGGCAGATGCCAAGACTTATTACTCAATCAATAGAGACGCAAGCAAGGGCAGAAGCAAGGATGCCAGAGATGAAGCCAGCGAGTATGCAAATTAGGATCCCATTGTGGACACAAACAAGAATGCCACAGAGGACGCCAACGAGTACGCAAGTTCTAATGCCAGAGAGGACACAAACAAGGACGCCAGAGAGGGCACCAACAAGTATGCAAGTTTGGATACCAGAGAGGACATAAACAATGCCAGAGAGGAGGGCAACGACTACGCAAGTTAGGATGCCAGAGAGGATACAAACAATGCCAGAGAGGATGTCAATCAGGAAGCGAATCACTCAACACTCTCCGCATTCATCACTTCACACAGCATGGGCACCGGAACAATGTCAGACTGTCTGAGCTACTTCACCAAAATGCCCGAAATGACTTCACTTTAATTCCATTTCATCAAAATGCCATCAGCCTTTTGTTGTGATGACTTTCAAGATGGCGTTATTTAACTTCATGTTCTTAGTCTCAAGATTTTAAACCCCGTGAACTCCTCGGAGGGCCCTCATGTTTGTCACTTAACCTCACACCTGTTGTACGTCATTCATGAGTTTGATGACAATGTAAACATGAATGTACTATTAACAACAGTCACACTCTAGATAGTTTGCCACGTTTGGACCTCTGATGGGCACTCCAAAGTGTCAAGGTCCACCTTGAGACACAAAAAGAAAAACTGGGGAAGAAGATGGAAAATAATAAAATGATGTGGTGTTTGCGTGTTTTAGACCTTTTGACGGATTCTCAGTTGTGTCGTCAGAGACCCAAAATCGTTGATCAGAAGAAGATGAAATGATGGAATGTTCCTATCTTCACTGATTGTGTCACCTGTTTGGACCTCTTTCAGGGACCTTGCCTTTATTCAGCTCAGCTGAGGACACGATGCAGGCATGTGCGCGCCCTGGTGGGAGGCCTCAGCAGACAGAATGTGGAACCATCCCAGCGCAAAGAACCTGTCTCAGTACCAGACAGGTGGTGGTACCAATTGGCCAACGTCATTTCCCGGTCAAGACGGCATATGCTACCAGAATGTGTCGCGTGTCTCTCAGGCCAGCTTCTCCGCTGTTCCACAAGGTGGAAACTATGGACATCAGTCCGTCTCCTCACGAGTTTGTAATTACAACATGGGCCAGAAATCGTCTGTGTGGAACACGGGAGCCTCTACCTGCACTCAGAGAGACATTGCGGCCTACCAAAACCCATCCTCTACAGTGTGGGGGCCATTGATAGATATTATAACATTTTTAATACTCCATTTCATATATCAACCATTGTTACACACTATTAACTATTAATTATATTTTACGCTTATTGAATTTAGTCTTTTAATATTTTCCAAATTTTCTTTTGAAATTTACATAGTTGCTTGGGACGCATGGTCGAACTTACTGGTTAAATGTAAAATTTTCCCCTCTTTCTAAACAAAAAGCAAGCAAAATTTATTTACTGCAGAACTTGTATATTATTAGAGTCTGAACAATTCTCTAAGTCGATTTTTTCAGATGGGGGAATTATTGGTCGGTCTGGGTATATCGTTGCGAAGGACACAAACAGTCCATGTTGAATTAAATAAATATAAAATTAAAAGTTAATCTTAATGTGATAATTATAGATAGTCCGTGAGAATGAATTTTATAGGAGGACAATTGGGGATTTCCTTGACCATGGAGAAGGAGTAAGTTTTGGCAGAGACGGCGAAAATAAGGTGAATATGTTCCATTTCTATTTTCCCCTGGGGCCCTGGGGTTAGATGTTATTTTTTGATTTTATTTGTTGGCGAAAGTTGCATTTATTTAATGGCTGGAAGCACATTCATGCTATATCTATAACAGTAAATATTATAATAAAACATTTCAATAATCATTATATTCTGTAAACAAAATTGGCCTCGTCAGATTTGAATTGGCTAAGATTTTCATTTTTTGCATTAATGAATGTGCTTAGGTCATTAAAGTCAGCCAAAGGCTGGATCCTAATTGAATGTCGCAACAAACAGAATTTTTCCCCACAGGAGAGGCCTACAGAACTTTACTAACATTTACTAACTCCTAACTAATAACACTACCAAAATGCTCTTTCAAAAAGAAGGGATGTGAATAAATGTTTATTAGTGACTAAATGAAAATATTTTGCACCCAGATGAGGTGATGAAAAGGTCAATCTAGTCCAGTCCACGGGGCACCTGGTTCCACATCTTGCCTATTAGACCAGCCGGGGGTCCGCCTTCTGCTCAACCCCCACCTTCAGGAGCCAGCCACCTGCAGGAGCCAACTGAGAAACCAGTCAACTGCTCCAGTGACCAGACGTGCCAGCTGAGAGGCCATTCAACTGCTTCCAGTTTCCACCAGACGACCTGAGGATTACCCAATGGAGATAGGAGGAATGTGTCCCTTTTCCGGGGCGTTCCACAAAGAATGAGTCACACCTTGGGCCCGGTGATAATCTCTGGCAGTTGATGTGGGCTGAAGGATCCATCCATCCATTCCCTTGACCGCTTGTCCTCACAAGGATTGTGAGGGTACTGGAGCCTATCCCAACTGGCTTCGGCCAGTAGGCGGGGTGCAACCTGAACAGGTTGCCAGCCAATCGCAAAGCTGAAGGACTCCGTTTAAAAAACAAACACAAGAACGAAAACGGAACTGACAAACGTCAACAAAAACTTCCCTAGCCCAAACGACAACAAGTCTTCAATCGCGTCTCCAATTGCACGTACATAATGACACTCTTTCTCATACTGACTGTCATGCCAATTTGCTATTTCTGGGATCCCCCACCACAATTCTTTAACATAATCACAACACATTGTCTTCATATATGATATCCTTATTTTACTGAAAAAAAAGAAAAAAAAAGGAAAATCTTTTGATGAATCACATTGTTTTGACATATGACTGACCTCCTCTCCTGCTAAAAAGAATGTTTTTTTTTTCTTTTATTCTACTGTTGCACCTGCTATTGCGATGATGCAAATCCCGCTGGAATCCTTTGGTAAAAATGTTTAAATATTTAGTTGTTGGGCTTTATTTAAAAAGCCCAAAGGGCGGACTGATAGATATTATAAAATTTTTAATACTCCATTTCATATATCAACCATTGTTACACACTATTAACATTTTAATTCTTTATATTAACCTTGTCGAAATGTTTTGTGTCCTGTGCAGAGCAGATGGTGTTGATCTCGGTATAATCTGACCTTAAACTGGGACATACTATTTAGTCTAAAAAAGTTCCTTCTCAGCGTTTTGTGCGAAAACACATTTGGTCCTTGAGAACAGAATCTGTTTTGAAATAACACACACACACACTCTTTATTTGCAACTTGTTTGTGAGATTTTGCTATGGGGAAAATCCTTCAACTATATAACACATTCAGTCCCAAAAACACACCCACACCTGACCTTGTTTACGCCATCTGCTCACGGAAAAGTACGAAGAATTTGTTTAGTCTATAAATGAAAAAGAGGAGGTCTTTTTAACTATAAGAAGCTATTGTACACGTAGAAGAGTACATTTGACGCTCTGAATCCCACCTGTTTAAGTGATGAATTAGAGGCAGTTATTTGTCCAGAGATCTCTGACCTTTTTCTTACATTAAATCATTTTTGCAAAGGTGTATTTTTCTTACATTAAGTCTATCTTCATTTTTGGAACACGCAAAGAGGACAGAATAATTTAATTCCTCTTTCACCATCCGGAGCGGTTCACGGCCACTGTGTTGTACCTGAGCACCACAAGTGCACGAGTAGATTCTACCAGAAGTCATCACCACCACCACCACCATATTCACACAGCCAAATCACAATAAGCGGGCTGAGTATTCCTGGTGCCAACAGCAATCAGACTCATTTGCAACAACCAGGCACGAGGTCCATATTACAGAACGCTTTGGAATTTCAAGCCAGACAAGTTTTTCAAGAAACACAATGGCAGATGCCAAGACTTATTACTCAATCAATAGAGACGCAAGCAAGGGCAGAAGCAAGGATGCCAGAGATGAAGCCAGCGAGTATGCAAATTAGGATCCCATTGTGGACACAAACAAGAATGCCACAGAGGACGCCAACGAGTACGCAAGTTCTAATGCCAGAGAGGACACAAACAAGGACGCCAGAGAGGGCACCAACAAGTATGCAAGTTTGGATACCAGAGAGGACATAAACAATGCCAGAGAGGAGGGCAACGACTACGCAAGTTAGGATGCCAGAGAGGATACAAACAATGCCAGAGAGGATGTCAATCAGGAAGCGAATCACTCAACACTCTCCGCATTCATCACTTCACACAGCATGGGCACCGGAACAATGTCAGACTGTCTGAGCTACTTCACCAAAATGCCCGAAATGACTTCACTTTAATTCCATTTCATCAAAATGCCATCAGCCTTTTGTTGTGATGACTTTCAAGATGGCGTTATTTAACTTCATGTTCTTAGTCTCAAGATTTTAAACCCCGTGAACTCCTCGGAGGGCCCTCATGTTTGTCACTTAACCTCACACCTGTTGTACGTCATTCATGAGTTTGATGACAATGTAAACATGAATGTACTATTAACAACAGTCACACTCTAGATAGTTTGCCACGTTTGGACCTCTGATGGGCACTCCAAAGTGTCAAGGTCCACCTTGAGACACAAAAAGAAAAACTGGGGAAGAAGATGGAAAATAATAAAATGATGTGGTGTTTGCGTGTTTTAGACCTTTTGACGGATTCTCAGTTGTGTCGTCAGAGACCCAAAATCGTTGATCAGAAGAAGATGAAATGATGGAATGTTCCTATCTTCACTGATTGTGTCACCTGTTTGGACCTCTTTCAGGGACCTTGCCTTTATTCAGCTCAGCTGAGGACACGATGCAGGCATGTGCGCGCCCTGGTGGGAGGCCTCAGCAGACAGAATGTGGAACCATCCCAGCGCAAAGAACCTGTCTCAGTACCAGACAGGTGGTGGTACCAATTGGCCAACGTCATTTCCCGGTCAAGACGGCATATGCTACCAGAATGTGTCGCGTGTCTCTCAGGCCAGCTTCTCCGCTGTTCCACAAGGTGGAAACTATGGACATCAGTCCGTCTCCTCACGAGTTTGTAATTACAACATGGGCCAGAAATCGTCTGTGTGGAACACGGGAGCCTCTACCTGCACTCAGAGAGACATTGCGGCCTACCAAAACCCATCCTCTACAGTGTGGGGGCCATTGATAGATATTATAACATTTTTAATACTCCATTTCATATATCAACCATTGTTACACACTATTAACTATTAATTATATTTTACGCTTATTGAATTTAGTCTTTTAATATTTTCCAAATTTTCTTTTGAAATTTACATAGTTGCTTGGGACGCATGGTCGAACTTACTGGTTAAATGTAAAATTTTCCCCTCTTTCTAAACAAAAAGCAAGCAAAATTTATTTACTGCAGAACTTGTATATTATTAGAGTCTGAACAATTCTCTAAGTCGATTTTTTCAGATGGGGGAATTATTGGTCGGTCTGGGTATATCGTTGCGAAGGACACAAACAGTCCATGTTGAATTAAATAAATATAAAATTAAAAGTTAATCTTAATGTGATAATTATAGATAGTCCGTGAGAATGAATTTTATAGGAGGACAATTGGGGATTTCCTTGACCATGGAGAAGGAGTAAGTTTTGGCAGAGACGGCGAAAATAAGGTGAATATGTTCCATTTCTATTTTCCCCTGGGGCCCTGGGGTTAGATGTTATTTTTTGATTTTATTTGTTGGCGAAAGTTGCATTTATTTAATGGCTGGAAGCACATTCATGCTATATCTATAACAGTAAATATTATAATAAAACATTTCAATAATCATTATATTCTGTAAACAAAATTGGCCTCGTCAGATTTGAATTGGCTAAGATTTTCATTTTTTGCATTAATGAATGTGCTTAGGTCATTAAAGTCAGCCAAAGGCTGGATCCTAATTGAATGTCGCAACAAACAGAATTTTTCCCCACAGGAGAGGCCTACAGAACTTTACTAACATTTACTAACTCCTAACTAATAACACTACCAAAATGCTCTTTCAAAAAGAAGGGATGTGAATAAATGTTTATTAGTGACTAAATGAAAATATTTTGCACCCAGATGAGGTGATGAAAAGGTCAATCTAGTCCAGTCCACGGGGCACCTGGTTCCACATCTTGCCTATTAGACCAGCCGGGGGTCCGCCTTCTGCTCAACCCCCACCTTCAGGAGCCAGCCACCTGCAGGAGCCAACTGAGAAACCAGTCAACTGCTCCAGTGACCAGACGTGCCAGCTGAGAGGCCATTCAACTGCTTCCAGTTTCCACCAGACGACCTGAGGATTACCCAATGGAGATAGGAGGAATGTGTCCCTTTTCCGGGGCGTTCCACAAAGAATGAGTCACACCTTGGGCCCGGTGATAATCTCTGGCAGTTGATGTGGGCTGAAGGATCCATCCATCCATTCCCTTGACCGCTTGTCCTCACAAGGATTGTGAGGGTACTGGAGCCTATCCCAACTGGCTTCGGCCAGTAGGCGGGGTGCAACCTGAACAGGTTGCCAGCCAATCGCAAAGCTGAAGGACTCCGTTTAAAAAACAAACGCAAGAACGAAAACGGAACTGACAAACGTCAACAAAAACTTCCCTAGCCCAAACGACAACAAGTCTTCAATTGCGTCTCCAATTGCACGTACATAATGACACTCTTTCTCATACTGACTGTCATGCCAATTTGCTATTTCTGGGATCCCCCACCACAATTCTTTAACATAATCACAACACATTGTCTTCATATATGATATGCTTATTTTACTGAAAAAAAAGAAAAAAAAAGGAAAATCTTTTGATGAATCACATTGTTTTGACATATGGCTGACCTCCTCTCCTGCTAAAAAGAATGTTTTTTTTTCTTTTATTCTACTGTTGCACCTGCTATTGCGATGATGCAAATCCCGCTGGAATCCTTTGGTAAAAATGTTTAAATATTTAGTTGTTGGGCTTTATTTAAAAAGCCCAAAGGGCGGACTGATAGATATTATAAAATTTTTAATACTCCATTTCATATATCAACCATTGTTACACACTATTAACATTTTAATTCTTTATATTAACCTTGTCGAAATGTTTTGTGTCCTGTGCAGAGCAGATGGTGTTGATCTCGGTATAATCTGACCTTAAACTGGGACATACTATTTAGTCTAAAAAAGTTCCTTCTCAGCGTTTTGTGCGAAAACACATTTGGTCCTTGAGAACAGAATCTGTTTTGAAATAACACACACACACACTCTTTATTTGCAACTTGTTTGTGAGATTTTGCTATGGGGAAAATCCTTCAACTATATAACACATTCAGTCCCAAAAACACACCCACACCTGACCTTGTTTACGCCATCTGCTCACGGAAAAGTACGAAGAATATGTTTAGTCTATAAATGAAAGAGAGGAGGTCTTTTTAACTATAAGAAGCTATTGTACACGTAGAAGAGTACATTTGACGCTCTGAATCCCACCTGTTTAAGTGATGAATTAGAGGCAGTTATTTGTCCAGAGATCTCTGACCTTTTTCTTACATTAAATCATTTTTGCAAAGGTGTATTTTTCTTACATTAAGTCTATCTTCATTTTTGGAACACGCAAAGAGGACAGAATAATTTAATTCCTCTTTCACCATCCGGAGCGGTTCACGGCCACTGTGTTGTACCTGAGCACCACAAGTGCACGAGTAGATTCTACCAGAAGTCATCACCACCACCACCACCATATTCACACAGCCAAATCACAATGAGCGGGCTGAGTATTCCTGGTGCCAACAGCAATCAGACTCATTTGCAACAACCAGGCACGAGGTCCACATTACAGAACGCTTTGGAGTTTCAAGCCAGACAAGTTTTTCAAGAAACACAATGGCAGATGCCAAGACTTATTACTCAATCAATAGAGACGCAAGCAAGGGCAGAAGCAAGGATGCCAGAGATGAAGCCAGCGAGTATGCAAATTAGGATCCCATTGTGGACACAAACAAGAATGCCACAAAGGACGCCAACGAGTACGCAAGTTCTAATGCCAGAGAGGACACAAACAAGGACGCCAGAGAGGGCACCAACAAGTATGCAAGTTTGGATACCAGAGAGGACATAAACAATGCCAGAGAGGAGGGCAACGACTACGCAAGTTAGGATGCCAGAGAGGATACAAACAGTGCCAGAGAGGATGTCAATCAGGAAGCGAATCACTCAACACTCTCCGCATTCATCACTTCACACAGCATGGGCACCAGAACAACGTCAGACTGTCTGTGCCACTTCACCAAAATGCCCGAAATGACTTCACTTTAATTTCATCAAAATGCCATCAGCCTCTTGTTGTGATGACTTTCAAGATGGCGTTATTTAACTTCATGTTCTTAGTCTCAAGATTTTAAACCTCATGAACTCCTCGGAGGGCCCTCATGTTTGTCACTTAACCTCACACCTGTTGTACGTCATTCATGAGTTTGATGACAATGTAAACATGAATGCACTATTAACAACAGTCACACTCTAGATAGTTTGCCACGTTTGGACCTCTGATGGGCACTCCAAAGTGTCAAGGTCCACCTTGAGACACAAAAAGAAAAACTGGGGAAGAAGATGCAAAAGAATAAAATGATGTGGTGTTTGCGTGTTTTGGACCTTTTGACGGATGCTCAGTTGTGTCGTCAGAGACCCAAAATCGTTGATCAGAAGAAGAACTAATACAGTGGTACTCAAAGCGGGGATTTGGGGAGTGGATATTTTTGCCGTGACCGGCAATTCTCCTGCGTTATTTTGAACGGCTCGGATTGGAGCAAGTCATGCACTGTGCCTGGTTGCTGCCTCGCTTCCCTCACATAGTGTCGTTTCACAAGTTTATTTTGTTTTGCCAACTAAAATAGGCTGTTAGAGGCTGTTGTCATTGTTGGAAAACGATCCTTAAGTTTTTCGCGTGTTCGTAATGTTGATTAATCAGACTGGAGATCGGTGAACAGTTCCTTCGAAGGATTTATTTTACAGAAATTTCTGGACAACACAAGATACAGCCAAACGCCATGGATTCCCTGTGTGTGTGTGTCTTCCTCACACTTCCAGTCGCTATTATACTTCCAGCATCCCAGCCCTAAAAAGCCCCTCCCCTTGCTCTGCCTCCTTCTGCTGCCCTTAAGCCCCGCCCCTCTCCAGTGGCGCCTCTAAGTCTCAAGACAGACATTACTCAATACACATTGACAGATGGTCGATTGATGTGGAAATACAGTAGGTTCCAGACAACCTCGCACCTTGACAGATGGCCAATTGATATGGAAACACAACTTCACAAAGGAATCCTATTAACACATTTTCTCCCCCAACCAGATGGCTAATTGCATGTGAAAAGGAAGGAAGAATCTTCAAACTTCAAACACCCATTAAACTTTACTGAGGAGGTTAAAGCAGTTATGACTAAATCTAAACAGTTATAACTAAAATCAAAACAGTTATAATTAAACTGAAACAGCAGAATGTCAACATCATGAAAAGTTCAAACAAAAACAAAATAGATGTCGATACTTGGACGTATTTTCCCAACCTTTTTCACTTGTTTGCAGCATTACCCCACAAGTGCATGGTCGCAGGATTGAATCCTGCTTTATACTTTTTTTTTTTCCTACCACATTTTTTTGACAGCTATCTATAATGCTCTGAGGGTTACTTTTAGGCTGGTAACGCCCATAACAGTCACTCTTGGGTGGCAAAAGAAAATGAAAGGCAAGAACCACGGCCAGTGCGGCGATTGACCAATCACAGCCGTTATCACGGCAAAAGAATGCTAGCAGGAGCATTTCGGATCGAAAGGAAAAACATTTGTCTCTCCAAGTGTCAGAAGAAGAAGAAGCGAATAAGGCCTAAATATGAATCCAAAACACAATGGAAGTTGTACTCTTAAAATTGTCATTCTACAAGAATAAAAGATCATTTAACAAGAATAATGTTTTCCATGGTGAGCAGAGAGTATCTCCACTTTTTCAAATAAGCCATTAACTCATTCACTGCCATTGACGGCTATAAACGTCAAAAATTCATTTGAACTATTTCTATTAGTTTAACAATTTCCCCCCTACTTTTGTTAACAAGAATATGAAAACCTAGATTTTTTTTTTTATTGTTATTTATGGCAGTAAATGAGTTAAACACAGGAATGTGACATGAAATGAATAGATTATGTCATCTGTGAGAAAACAAACGAGTTATAGTCTTTATTGTCATTATAATTGTACAAACATGTACAATGGGATTTAAGTGTCTCCTTTTAGTGCAGCATATACTGTATGTAAAATAGAGAGATAAAAAAACAAACTAATTTGAAGTGTTGAGTGTAAAATGAAACCAACTTTCTCAAATTGTTTGATTTAATCCAGTAACAATTAGCTTTCAATTTGGCACGGTATGAAAACCCAGAGCAAAAATTGTCACCATATTCAAATTACAGGCAGCTCTAAAATTACCTTTTTGGTCATATACATATGCATGTATATATATATATATATATATATATATATATATATATATTTATTTATTTATATGTATATATATATATATATATATATATATATATATATATATATATATATATATATATATATATATGTATGTATATATAACGGTATGTTGTGTACGCCGACGTATTTATGCTAGTCGGGACACCCCTAATGTGATGACGTCGCCAACATGCGCTATCGCGGTAAGACGGAGTCAAAATCTCTACCTTCAGCAAAATTTATACCTTATATTGAATATACCGTTTAAATTTCCCAGGCCTAAATCAAAGTTATGTGGAAAAAAAGCAAAGTTTTTCTCTTGGATTTAAAAGTATTTACACATTTGCTTACTTCACTTCTGTTCTTATTCAATTTGTGTGCAGCATAAACATTAAATGCCGCTTCACCATGTTTACTTCAAACTCTGTGTTCCACTAGTTGGCCCAAGTCTTTAGATCTCAGAGCCCTGCTGGGTTTGTATTCAATCAGCATTTCTTGAATATATTCAGGACCCAAACCAGTCAGTGATTTATAGACCAGTAGCAGAATTTTCAAATCGATTCTACAGTTTAAATTATTACTTTTAATCAAATCGAATTAATTGACAGATTAATCAATGATTAAAATAATCAAATACATTTTATGGGTTTGCATGTCAGTGTTACATGTTGTTTGAGTTGATATGCGCGAGTTCACATGACTGTCGCCATGTCGTTCATTTCAGACCAAACTACCCAACGGAAACCAACGAAGAAGAATCCGTGACACGACCACGCAGAACTCTCGCTCAACGATACGGACCATGTCGCCGTACGTCGTCTCCTCATCATCCTCGTCTTCCTCCACAAGCTTCTTCCTGATTCCTCATGTTGGACGTTTGCATGTGTCCAGCAGGAGGACGATGAAGATGAGGAGAACCTGGTGGACTTGGAGACGCTGACCCTGCAGAGCACGCTGAAAGTGAGGCATCAGCACCAGTCATTTGTGCGGCGTCTCCGTTCAGGAGGTTTGAACCGGGCGACTCACGTTCCTCCCTCAGGAAGCGGCGGCGGTGGCGGCGTCCAAGCCTGATGACATCCTGCGCTCCACGGTGGACGTGGCTGAGTGGAACTTAGAGGTGGAAAGATTCCTGCCCCTCCTCAAGGTCACCATCAGGGCCGACAACAAGGTACAGCACACACCTTGGGAGAAGCGAAGCCACTTGCGGCCATCTTACGTTGCCAGTGCCACTCATTAAGGCCTCCTAACGTATATTACCCCCCCCCCCCTCCACACCCCCACCCCACTGATAAGTGTTTTCAGCTCAAATAAATAAATAACATCAGTTGTCAGTAAAAATGGCAATGTAAGATGGCTGCCCTCTGACTTCGGAATAAGGGTCCATTGACAGTCCCGTCATACAAGCAAGTCTGCTAACCGGCAGCTCCACTCGTTTACTTGTTGAAGCATTGTCTGTGGTCAAAAAAAGTATTGTTGTCATTTTACACTTCATATCTTGCGCTGACAGTTTAACTTGTTTTTTCAATTCGCACATGTCCTCACCACACATACGCAAGCATTTTTGTTTTTATTTGACGAGATTGTTTTTGAATTTGAGTTTAGATGTACTTAGATTGAGTTTAGAGTAGAGGACCCCGCCCCTGTCGGCATCCTCTTTCTGCACGCCAAACTCAAGCGCAAGTCCAACATCAGCTTCCGCATGGACGCCGCCGTCTGAGCCACGCCCGGTACGTCTTCCGCATTCTCTCACAATTGGCGATCCATATTTTCACAGCTTTGACTGCATTTGCGCTCACGAATGGCAAAGCCGCATTTCAAAACATGGAAATGTAGATGTTTACATCTTTCCTATGATCTTATTATTTGGGAAATATCTTCAAAATGACAATCTTTGTCAACAATGCAGCATCAGTACGCCCATTTTTTTTTGTGCTTAATGTCAAATCAGAGAAGGTAAGTTAGAATATGAAAAGGATTTCATGTGTAAATCAAAACACAAGATTGTATTTAAAAATGAATATTAAAATATCCATTTTGAGAGTAAGAGCAAAATATTTTCTACTAATGTTAACCTGTATGTTTTGTTTGGAAAATGTTAATTTCAAAATTCAAGACCTTAATTGAAATTATTTTTGATTGAGATGGACACTTCATTTAAGTCTCTTAAATTGATGACAAATAAGAAATGTTCATCAATGATTGCCATTCATGCAGAAATATTTTTTGAAAAAAATAACCCACCAATTAATTAATTTTAATTCTCCTGTGTCAGAAAGATGGGGGCTTTAGGACCCAGATGCGGGAAGGCAGGGCAAGGAGGCAGAGGTGCAGTCCAAAAAGAAGTTTTAATATCTAATCAAAAAAAAAACTAACTTCAAAATACAAAATAAACTGAACTAACAAAACATGAAGCTAAACATGACAAAACAACTAAGGCGAGACTAACAACATGACATGGATCCTGATCAGGCGAAGAGGTCAGCGTGACGTGGCGAAAGACTTACGACAGTTGCAACAGCAAAAATGAACCGACACAGACAGGGGGGGAGACAACCGACTAAATACACCAACACTAATGACATGACAAGACACACCTGGCTGAGGGCACTGATTGGATGACACATGAGGGTAATGGGGAAAGGTGGACACAATCAGGGTTGACACAGACACCACATGAGGAAGGGCAAGTGACCAGAAACGAGAGGAGTCAGACTTTTCACAATAAAACAGGAAATGACAAGACAAGGGGAAAACACAAGGAAAACATGACAGGGAGTAAACAAGACTGAAAATAAACATGACATCCTGTAGGTTTCATTCTTGCATATTTTTTGTAAAACATGTCAATCGCATTGCCTGATCTTTGTATTATTCATCTTTTTTCAATAAATGTTCAAAAAGGAACAAATATAATTTTAGAAAATTTTGCAAAAAAGAGGAATCAGAATTAAGTATCAAAGTGGATCCAAGTCAGGGTTGTCCCAAATGTGGTCAAATTCCGCTTCCTGCGAAATGGAGAATGATCCCAAAGCCCTTTCCGTCATTTGACCGTTTGCAAGCCACGCCCCCAAACACTCGAGCTCCGTCACCAGAAAAAGTTCCAACGAGCAAAACCGGGAAGCGGCGTGTCCGTGGATTACGTCGGTCGAACCCGAGGTCTCCTGAGATTTTGTCAGCTGGGGTTCAGTTCTTTCCGTTGCCAAAGCCAAAAACACAGCTGGAGCCTTCAATCAATTGAAAAGTGTGGACGGCCTCACTCAGGTCAAGGTCAGCAACCTTTATTGTCAAAAGAGACATTTTAGGGCAACTCCAAAACAAAACAAATCTGTCTCGAGCCGCAATACAATTTCAACATGATGATAAATGAATCGTGTATTAGTCTGATTAGTCTGATAAGCTCATTAGAGCGGCACCATGATTGAAAATATGCAGCATCTAATCATTTGAGATGGATCTTCTTCTACCTTTTGTCTTCCGCTTTTGGATTTTTTTTGCTATCAATTTTCTGTTTGTTTGTTGTTTTTAGTTTGTGAAAATGTGATGCTCATTTTCGGGATTTCTTCTTTTGTTTTTGGACATTTTAGAGTTACATTTTAAATGCATTCTTTTCTGCCTTTTAAAAAGAACATTTCTTACTTGGCAATTCTTCTCTGCCTTTTTTTTATTCTTTGACATTTGGGGCCATTTCATTCAATGGTATGGTCATTTTCTGCTTTTCCTCTTTTCTGGATATTTTAATGGTCACTTTTTGGACATTTTTAGTTTTTCTTTTTTTTTTAACTACGTTTTCATCTACTGACATTTTTTGAATATTTAATCATTCATTTTTTTAATCTAAACCATTCATTCATTTAAAAATATATATAGTTTATCCCCCCAAAAATAAATTTCCACGGATTTCTTTGGAGATCCACAGGAGAGGGAGTAAAGAGCCAAAAGTGTCTCCAGAGCCGCCGGTTGCAGACCCGGCGGCTCTAGAGGCAAGATCATCCACAAAACTGAACATCAACGTTATACTTGTGATGATGTAACATTGTACATGATCAGGATCTGAGTAGGATCAAAAATCTGTTATTTCATCGGCCGGTCATCACCGACATCGGCGAGTGCTTGCGCATTTTTGTAACAATACGAAAAAGATCATCTTGACTACGCCTGATCGACGAACATTAACCTGTTTATTTTTAGCAATCATACAGAACTTGTTAAGTTGATCTTGTTAAGTCACAATGTCCCATGAATAGTGAGCTTTTTTTTTTTTTTAACCCGTGTGCCACTTAACCCCTGGGCGTTATTATAGTTTGATTAAATTCTTGTAATTTTTGCCAAAATCTGGCATTTCCTTCGAAGTGTGATAACTTAGTCATTTATGAATATTTTTCTCACTTTCAACCGCTCAAAATGTTCACTGGCATCAGACCTATCTATTCATATATAGTTTTAAAAAAAAGTTTTTCTTAATGCCCTCTATGGACAATAATAGCAGTATTATGCTAACAGCAAAATTAACTATGCTGTATAAAGGAAAAAATAAAGGTTTAATTTGAATATTTCATATGACATATTTATAGGCTTGAATAAGTCCATAAGTCATAACAGTATAATTTTTTTATGCATGCCCAGTTTTTCACAATGGCATTTTTCTGAATAGCACAAAACTCTTGTAATTTAGCCAAAATCTGGCATTTCCTTTGAAGTGAGATAACTTCCTTATTTATGAATATTTTTTTCACTTTCAACCACTCAAAATGTTCAGTGGCATCAGACCTATCTATACATATATAGTTTTTATTTTATTTTATTTGTTTAATGTCCCCTGTGGACAATAATAGCAGTATTATGCTAATAGCAAGACTAACTATGCTGTATATATATATAAAATAAAAGACTAATTTGAATATTTCATATGACATATTTAGAGGCTTGAATAAGTGCATAAGTCATAACAATAGAATTTTTCTGCATGCCCAGTTTTCACACAATGGCAGTTTTCCGAATAGCACAAAACTCTTGTAATTTTGCCAAAATCCGGCATTTCCTTTGAAGTGAGATAACTTAGTCATTTTGAATTTTTTTATGCATGCATTTTGTATTCATTTATTAGCCTTTGGCGCCACATAGTGGATTTTTGTGTTAACACTCTAACCACACAAATTCCTCTATTTTCATGTTTATGACTCGTCAAAGAAGCGATTGCATCAGTAATCACGGAAAATGCATTATAACACATCAGGTTTACAGCATATCAAAAACTGTGATTTATAATGGGTGTCAATGAGCCAAAATCGGGCATTATTACAACAACTTCGTGTGAATCTCTCCCTCCTGTTTGGTAATAGTTATAAATTACAGCATGGCGCCAATTTGGACTTCTACATTTTTAAACAATCCTGGTAAAATGTCAGGTCCTTAGTGTATTTTTTTCACATGCTTTTTCTTTGATGAAAAACAGAAAAAAGCCAGAAAATGGACAAATAACGCCCAGGGGTTTTAAGTTGTCCTTGGGGCTAACTAGTATACACTGGCAGCAATTTTTCGAACCTCCCTCCGTCTTTCCTCCACCCTCTCCCCTCGCTGATCGCAACCGCTGGACAAAAACAAAAGTGACTTTGAGGCAATTAACTTGAAAATCTGACCCAAGCTTTTGTTGCATGAACATGAACGTGGTATTGAATTTCCACGGCAGTGATGTTTGTCCCTTGTAAGGCTCACGTCTGTTGAGT
This sequence comes from Vanacampus margaritifer, assembly GCF_051991255.1. Classification (NCBI taxonomy): domain Eukaryota; kingdom Metazoa; phylum Chordata; class Actinopteri; order Syngnathiformes; family Syngnathidae; genus Vanacampus; species Vanacampus margaritifer. The sequence goes on from NC_135433.1 coordinate 3,743,630, forward strand.
CTCCGACTTCAAACGAGAAGGTGATTTGAAATTGGAAACTTCCCCCAAAGAATTGGCCCCCTCACTGTCCATTTTTAAAGCTCACATTTTTGTTCTTTGGCTTTTTATTGCGCAAAGTCTGTTAATTGAGGGTTTTCATTGGCTCATGCGCCACTCTTTTTCATTTGGACTTCATCTACGGTACTTTGTATGCAAACGTGTTTGTTTTCCGAGTGTTCTTGAAGCGATGGAGTGTGCTCGGCCAGACGAGAGGACAAACGTCTTGCCAGACGAGCAAACGGTCCACTTGCCGCCATCTCGTACATCTGGCAGCCTACCGGACGCTCCTTCTCTCGTTCCCAAGGGTCTGATTGCATTGTCCCTGTTAAACTAATCAAATGAAATGAAAATGAACGAGTGTCTAATTTCTAGGTATGAACAAAAAGGTCACACCATTTGCATCTGCATGGACACAGAAAACCTGTGCCAGTGCAAATTGTGCAGATCTGTGAATATTAACAATTGTAAACGATAATATTCAGAAGTGTGCCACTTTTACACAGCCCTACCTTTAGTATAAATTGCATGATTGCGAATGTTTTTTTTCCCGGCGACGTTTCTTCTTGCCTGTGAAGGACAAGAAAAGAAAAGCAAACAGAAGAGTATGGAGGTAAATATGGTGCAAAACTAACTTGTAAAAAAATGTTTTGCCTGTAGAACAAAGTCTAAATTTGTATCTGTAAAAGTCGTGATTTGTACCTATAAAAAAAAAATTGTACATGTAAATTTTTTGGGGGGATGTGTAAAAAAAATTGTATCTGTACAAAAAAGTGTACATTTGTACAAGTCCGCAATTCCAAACAAACAGAGTAGCCACACCAGTTTGTACCCCAAAAACTTTTACAGGTACAAATTTGTTTTTACAGATACGATTTTTTATTTTACACATACAAGGACGTCCAGAATTGGTTTTATGTTGCACACGCGCTTGATCAGCCTAAGCATGTGCTTTTCCACAAAGTGCTCCTCTGAGGGACAAAACATTAGGAACAATTGTCAAAACAATAGGTACACTCAGATGTCATCCAGCCAGAGTCTGTGCAATAACGTTCAAAATGTTACCACAAATGTTCTAAAAAAAAAAGGAGCTAAAAGAATACTTACATTACATTTTTTTTTAAATAAAAAAATTGTGGAGAAATATTACAACATTAGGAAAAAATAAATAAGTTAAGACAATATACAAGTAAAAAAATACACTTACAGAAAAAAAAAAAAGATTATTGAGAAAAAAAATGCATTGTTAGCGGTGTTACAAAAAAACACGTACAAAAAATATTAGAAAATAACATTTAAATATATTAGGAGGAAATACAGAAACGTTGAGGAACTGTTAAAGAGAAAATACGCTACTATTAGACAAAATAATTTAATTAAAAAATATATATATTGGAAGAAAACATGATAATATTACAAAAATAAAATATAACATTTGAAAATGATACAAAACTATTTCAAAATATTTTTTTTAATTTGATGTAATGAAAGCCTATGTATGTACTGTATATGTAGCCTATTATACAGTATATTATCTATCTATCTATCTATCTATCCATCCATCCACCCATCCATTCATCCATCCATCCATCCATCATTAACAAACAGAAGTAAAATATAAGACTATCACTAATGATAATAATAATATTAAGAAGAAGAAGAATCGCATGGTCATCCTGATAGTTACCTTGGTAGGAGGGAGTGCAACCTGCATTTCCATCTGAGTCTGTTTCAGTTGCTGCTGAAGCTGCTACTGCTAGAAACAATAGCAATTAAAGTTTAGTAGATTGTACCGTGCAATTTGAGTTTTTTCAACTCCTAATTAAGGATGTTGCTGTCAAAGTTATTAAGCAAACAAAAGAAATCAAACGAAAAAGAAAACAACACTAATATACCCACTTTTGGCAGCAGATGACTTCAGTTTGTACAAAAAATTAGAGATGGGAAAATGAAGCCTCATGAAGCACTTGTGATATTTTTTGACTCCTCTAGATGGCACTATTGGTTTAAAAGGGCAGTGGAAATGTAATACATTTTCATTGTACTAGCCTTTATATTTGAACCAAGAGCACCATCTAGAGGAGTAAAAAAAATAGTAAAAGTGCTTCATGAGGCTTCATGAGGCTTCATTTTCCCATCTCTACAAAAAAATGTTTTGTACAGGTACAAATCATGACTTTTACAGGTACAAATTTGTTTTTACAGATACAATTTTTTTTTACACATACAAGGACGTCCAGAATTGTTTTTATGTTGCACATGCGCTTGATCAGCTCAAGCATGTGCTTAACCACTAAGTGCTCCTCTGAGGGACAAAACATTAGGAACAATTGTCAAAACAATAGGTACACTCAGATGTCATCCAGCCAGAGTCTGTGCAATAACGTTCAAAATGTTACCACAAATGTTAAAAAAAAAAAAAAAAAAAAGGAGCTAAAAGAATACTTACGTTACATTTTTTTAAATAAAAAAAATGTGGAGAAATATTACAACATTAGGAAAAAATAAATAAGTTAAGACAATATACAAGTAAAAAAATACACTTACAGAAAAAAATAAAGATTATTGAAAAAAATATGCATTGTTAGTGGTATTACAAAAAAAAACGTAAAAAAAATATTCGAAAATAATATTTAAATATATTAGGAGGAAATACAGAAACGTTGAGGAACTGTTAAAGAGAAAATACGCTACTATTAGACAAAATTATTTAATTTAAAAAAAAGAAAAATATTGGAAGAAAACATAACAATATTACAAACATTAAATATAACATTTGAAAATGATACAAAACTATTTCAAAATATTTATTTTAATTTGATGTAATGAAAGCCTATGTATATACTGTATATGTAGCCTATTATACAGTATATTATCTATCTATCTATCTATCTATCTATCTATCTATCTATCTATCCATCCATTGATACATGATTAACAAACAGAAGTAAAATATAAGACTATCACTAATAATAATAATAATATTAAAAAGAAGAAGAATCGCATGGTCATCCTGATAGTTACCTTGATAGTGTGCAGTGACACTTGAAAATACAGCTGAGCCTGAGACAAAAAATAAAAATGATTGAAAAAAATATGCATTGTTAGTGGTATTACAAAAAAAACACGTAAAAAATATTAGAAAATAATATTTAAATATATTAGGAGGAAATACAGAAACATTGAGGAACTGTTAAAGAGAAAATACGCTACTATTAGACAAAATTATTTAATTTAAAAAACAATTGAAAAATATTGGAAGAAAATATGATAACAATATTACAAAAATGAAATATAACATTTGAAGATGATACAAAACTATTTCAAAATATTTCTTTTAATTTGATGTAATGAAAGCCTATGTATGTACTGTATATGTAGCCTATTATACAGTATATTATCTATCTATCTATCCATCAATGATTAACAAACAGAAGTAAAATATAAGACTATCACTAATAATAATAATAATATTAAAAAGAAGAAGAATCGCATGGTCATCCTGATAGTTACCTTGGTAGCAGGCAATGCAACTTGTAGCTACAGCTGAGTCTGTTACAGTTGCTGCTGGTGCTGCTATTGCTAGAAACAATAGCAATTAAAGTTTAGTAGATTGTACCGTGCAATTTGAGTTTTTTAAACTCCTAATAAAGGATGTTGCTATCAAAGTTATTAAGCAAACAAAAGAAATCAAACGAAAAAGAAAACAACACAAATATACCCACTTTTGGCAGCAGATGACTTCAGTTTGGCAATCTTGTCATCTACCAAAGCACAATGAAAATATATCAGATATGCGTTTCTACACCACTATTGATATACACAAAAATGCAGAAATCCTACATCTGTATGTAATACAGTATACAAAAATGTAAGTCTCCTAAAAAAAAAAATTGTAAGATATTCAAAATCGTTGAAAAATACGAAAATATTAGGCTACTAAAATATTTTCAAAAACAAAAAAATATTAGATAAAAAATTACAAACAAAAAAAACCTATAAGGCAAAAAAAAAAAGGTTAATAACACAAATGTTACTAAACAGAAAAGGCGTTGGAAAAAAATGTCACAGCATGAAAATATTTTAAAACTATTCTATGAAAAATATTAGGCAACCACAGAACTTGGCAACAAAATATCTGTGTATTGTAGTCATATTTTACTTTTTTGTTGTAGTATTTTAGTTCTAAATAATACTACCACTTCTCATATAATTTTTATATATATTAAACAAATGGTCTTTTATAGAGTGTTTTTTTTTTTTAAATAACTTTAACTTTAACAAGTCCGAAATTCCAAACAAACAAGATTAGCCAGACCAGTTTACGCGTCATTTTGGAAGAAGAGGACGTCCAAGACGTGAACATTCCAACATGGTTTCTATACGTAATCGGTTAAACGTTTAGCTTTATCTTGTTAGCCAGAAAAAAACCAAGTTGTCATTTCTACAGGTACAAATCATGACTTTTACAGATACAAATTTGTTTTTACAGATACAATTTTTTTTTACACATACAAGGACGTCCAGAATTGTTTTTATGTTGCACACGCGCTTGATCAGCTCAAGCATGTGCTTATCCACAAAGTGCTCCTCTAAGGGACAAAACATTAGGAACAATTGTCAAAACAATAGGTACACTCAGATGTCATCCAGCCAGAGTCTGTGCAATAACGTTCAAAATGTTACCACAAATGTTCTAACAAAAAAAAAAGGAGCTAAAAGAATACTTACATTACATTTTTTTTAAATAAAAAAATTGTGGAGAAATATTACAACATTAGGAAAAAATAAATAAGTTAAGACAATATACAAGTAAAAAAATACACTAACAGAAAAAAAAATAAAAATTATTGAAAAAAATATGCATTGTTAGTGGTATTACAAAAAAACACGTAAAAAAATATTAGAAAATAATATTTAAATATATTTGGAGGAAATACAGAAACGTTGATGAACTGTTTAAGAGAAAATACGCTACTATTAGACAAAATAATTTAATAAAAAAATTTGGGGACAAATATTGGAAGAAAACATGATAACAATATTACAAAAATAAAATATAACATTTGAAAATGATACAAAACTATTTCAAAATATATTTTTTAATTTGATGTAATGAAAGCCTATGTATGTACTGTATATGTAGCCTATTATACAGTATATTATCTATCTATCTATCTATCTATCTATCTATCTATCTATCTATCTATCTATCTATCTATCTATCTATCTATCCATCCATCCATCCATCCATCCATCCATGATTAACAAACAGAAGTAAAATATAAGACTATCACTAATGATAATAATAATATTAAGAAGAAGAAGAATTGCAAGGTCATCCTGATAGTTACCTTGGTTGGAGGTATTGTTACTTCCACCTGAGCAAAAAAAAATATTGAAAAAAATATGCATTGTTAGTGGTATTACAAAATAAAACGTAAAAAAAAAAAATATTAGAAAATAATATTTAAATATATTAGGAGGAAATACAGAAACATTGAGGAACTGTTAAAGAGAAAATACGCTACTATTAGACAAAATTATTTAATAAAAAAAATATATATATATTGGAATAAAACATGATAACAATATTACAAAAATAAAATATAACATTTGAAAATGATACAAAACTATTTCAAAATATTTATTTTAATTTGATGTAATGAAAGCCTATGTATGTACTGTAATGTATATGTAGCCTATTATACAGTATATTATCTATCTATCTATCTATCTATCTATCTATCTATCTATCTATCTATCTATCCATTATTAACAAACAGAAGTAAAATAAAAGACTATCACTAATAATAATAATAATAATATTAAGAAGAAGAAGAATCGCATGATCATCCTGATAGTTACCTTTGGAGTGTGCAGTGCGACCTTTAGCTCCAGCTGAGCCTGAGAAAAAAAAAAAAATTCTTGAAAAAAATATGCATTGTTAGCGGTATTACAAAAAAAACGTAAAAAAAAAATTGAAAATAATATTTAAATGTATTAGGAGGAAATACAGAAACGTTGAGGAACTGTTAAAGAGAAAATACGCTACTATTAGACTAAATATATATATATATTTTTTTAATTGACAATTGTCAAAACAATAGGTACACTCAGATGTCATCCAGCCAGAGTCTGTGCAATAACGTTCAAAATGGAGGAAATAAAATAGGAAATAATAAAAAATAAATAAGTTAAGACAATACTGTACAAGTAAAAAAATACACTTACAGAAAAAAAATATATATTAAAAAAAATATGCATTGTTAGTGGTATTAACAATGCATATGTATGTACTGTATATGTAGCCTATTTAACAGTATATTATCTATCTATCCATCCATCCATGATTAACCTTGGTAGCAGGCAATGCAACCTGCAGCTACAGCTGAGTCTGTTACAGTTGCTGCTGGTGCTGCTATTGCTAGAAACAATAGCAATTAAAGTTTAGTAGATTGGACCGTGCAATTTGAGTTTTTTAAACTCCTAATTAAGGATGTCGCTATCAAAGTTATTAAGCAAATAAAAGAAATCAAACGAAAAAGAAAACAACACAAATATACCCACTTTTGTCAGTAGATGTCTCCAGTTTGGCAATCTTGTCATCTACCAAAGCACAATGAAAATATATCAGATATGCGTTTCTACACCACTACTATACACAAAAATGCAAAAATCCTACATCTGTATGTAATACAGTATACAAAAATGTAAGTATCCTAAAAAAAATTGTAAGATATTCTAAATCGTTGAAAAATACGAAAATATTAGGCTACTAAAATATTTTCAAGAACATAAAATATTAAATATAAAAAATTACAAACAAAAAAAACCGACAAGGCAAAAAAAAAAGGTTAATAACACAAATGTTACCAAACAGAAAAGGCGTTGGAAAAAAATGTCACACCATGAAATTTTAAATTTTAAAAATATTCTATGAAAAATATTAGGCAACCACAGATCTTGGCAACAAAATATCTGTGTATTGTAATCATATTTTACTTTTTTTGTTGTAGTATTTCCGTTCTAAATATACTACCACTTCTAATCTAATTTTTATATATGTTAAACAAATGGTCTTTTATAGAGTGTTTTTTTTATTTTTTTTTTTTTAAATAACTTTGGCATGAACAAACTTTATTTTCCAACGAATAAAACAAATAAGCAACCTATTTGGACCGCTAACACCACCCACTCACCACACCGCCCCGACCCAAGCCGAAAACTAAGGAGGTAAATATGGTGCAAAACTAACTTGTAAAAAAAATGTGTACCTGTAGAAAAAAGTCTAAAATTGTATCTGTAAAAGTCGTGATTTGTACCTGTAGAAATGACAACTTGTAGTCAAAGAAGTCGCCACTAGGAGTCACAAGTGTTTTTTCTGCTGCTGTCCAGTCAGGTGACTTTTGCACCAAATCTCTCGCTACAAATGGTGCAAAACTGATTCGTACTCGTAGAGCGTCGTGATTTGTACTGAAGAGGAAGAGGGCGGGCTCTGGAGGATTTGGGCGGGCTAAAGCTCAACCTCATTGGTTGAGCGAACGACAGTGGGTTGAACTCAAATGACGCCCCGTTTTTTATCATTAATATGCACAAGTCCGAAATTCCAAACAAACAAGAGTAGCCTATGGCAAGCCCTTTGAGCATTTATTCCATATCCTTGATATCAGACAGTAGTGTTTCCGAACTAGTGCAGCCTTCGTCAGAACTAGGTGGACATTCAGCCATACTCGCGCTTTGTCGTACTACTTGTACAAAAACACTGACATGTCACCCATTTTCTGCAACTTGTGCCACTTTAATCACACTAGTGCTGACACAAGTCTAACTAGTGACACATACAAGCATGCATGTAGTGCCAAACTCGCAGCTAGTCAGCTTTTTTATGCACTAGTTGCCCACTGGACCAAACAAGTCATGCTCAAAGTCTTATTAGTTAACGAGTAAGGCACAAAAGCTCTAACATGTTTACTAGTTGACTGTGAATGATTCTAACATGTTAACTAGTTACCTCTAATTTCCTCCACTAGCTTACTAGTGAGAGCGGAAATACCTACTTGTTAACTAGTGAATCACTTGGTTTCTCTCTTGCAAGGTAGTTACATCCAGACTGAGTCACTAGTTAACTAGTGAAACTGATGTTTATTTAACTAGTTAACTAATGATTGGCATTTTCTTTCACAAGTCAGACCAAGAAATGAACTTGTTCAAGATTTGACAGTACACGTTAGACATTTTTCCTACATGTTGGGCGTGTCTTTTAACTAGTGTACCCTAATGTAGCACTGGTAAGCAACTGTACACAACTAGTATAACAAATATCTAACATGTAATGAATTTTGTTGCACTAGGTAATGTTCCTAGTATAATAGGCGTGTCATTTACATCATACTAGTTCAACAAAAATTCTTACTAGTTAACATGTGCGCACAACTAGTGAACTTGCGAAGTGTTGTAACTGGCAAACATGTCAAATAGTGAATGGCATTATTTTCACTGCTTAACTAGTTGTGTGCACATGCCAGCTGGTGAGCAATTGTGTGAAACTTGCACAGTCAAAGTGTGTACATGTTCAGTCTTGAGGCCGACACGTGAGACAAAATACCTTCTACTAGTAAACTAGTGATAAGAAAATCTGTGTCACTAGTTTATTAGGTACTTACTCTGTACCCAGATAGTTTACTTGTAGGAAAACACATGTTTCACTAGTTAACAAGTGGCATCATAATGAGCCCAACTTGTGTAACTAGAGGATATCTCTGCATTTACTAGTTAACTAGTGAACATTTTGAGCCTCACTAGTTAGCTTGTAAGGTACAAATAGATGCAAGTAGTTGTGTAGTCTGGGTTTCTGCATTCACTAGTTAACATGTAACCGTAATAGGCATTCACTTGTGAACGAGCTCCAATTCCTTAGGGCAACTTGTAAACTAGTGTAAAACATGCAATTAAAGGGGGTGGGATAATGACAAAATCTGAATCTTGATTGGTGTATTTTAACTGCAGAGCCAATAGGAACCCTGGACGCACGTCGGCCCCACCTCTCAATTTTTGGGGTGTAACTAGTTTACTAGTGAGCATGTTGGCATCCACTAGTTTTACCAGTGAACGTTTTGGACCTCACTAGTTGAACTAGTTCAGTCAAAATGTCTCACTAGTGTAACTAGTGGATATTTGGGGCATCACTAGTTAACTAGTAAAACATTTGTGTGTCACTAGTTCAAACATGTAGACTTCAAGAGCCCTTCACTAGTTAACTTGTCAGTGTTTTGTCTTTCACTAGTTAACTAGTGGGTGTTTCAGCTCTCACAACCTAACTAGTGCAAGGAAATCATACAGTAGGACACATGTCACTAGTGAAAAGAATTCACGTTTGAGTAATTAACACGTTGCTGAAAATGAGCAACTAGTCTCAGAGTTTCTGTGCAACTAGTATGACAAAGTGCAAAGCCAGTGTGGCTAATTGTCCAACTAGTGCTGACAAAAACTGAACTAGCAAGAAACACTACTGTCTGATATCAAGGATATGGAATAAATGCTCAAAGGGCTTGCCATAGTAGCCACACCAGTTTACGCGTAAATTTACAAGCTAGTTTTGCACCATATTTACCTCCATAGAAAACACACACGCGCGCGCGCGCAAACTCACACGCGAAAGCAGCACTTACTGAGCTTTTTAGCCTCGTTGCGGCACTGGATGTCGTTTAGCAGTTCGATGATCACTGCTGGAGCTCCGTCCTCAGTGAAAGTGGACACCAGCACGTCGGTGATCTCCGTGACGTCTTTGTTCTCCACCTTGCTGAGTGGCACCTTACGGTCGCCGCGGCGGTCCACCAGCGCCGAGCGGAACTTGTCCAAATTCTTCCTGGACAAGGTCTCCAGCGAGTTCATGATCGCCATCTTTTTGGAGGACATTTCTTAGCAGGGGATTCTGCGAGGAACACGCCAGTGGAGAGGTCTGAATGTAAGGGGTGGCAGGTGGAGTCGAGTTTTGCTTTCGTTCTCTACCCGGAAATTGGCATTACAAACCTTAATAGTCAACACACAAACACACACACACACACACATCCTAATTTGCATACTCGCTGGCTTCATCTCTGGCATCCTTGCTTCTGCCCTTGCTTGCGTCTCTATTGATTGAGTAATAAGTCTTGGAATCTGCCATTGTGTTTCTTGAAAAACTTGTCTGGCTTGAAACTCCAAAGCGTTCTGTACTGTGGACCTCGTGTCTGGTTGTTGCAAATGAGTCTGAATGTAAGGTGGCAGGTGGAGTCGAGTTTTACTTTCGTTCTCTACCCGGAAATTGACATTACAAAATTACAAACCTTAATAGTACACACACGCACGCACGCACACACACACACACGGAAATAACTTCAATAGTCAACACACACACACGGAAATATACAGTATTTGTTGTATTATTATTGTTCACATTTTTATGTCTTGAAGGTATGATACTTAAGTTCTGTGCAAACTACAAGCGATTAACCGGAGGCGAGCCTCACACATTTCCGAGCGAGTTTGAACGCAGCACTTCACTCTTGGTTTGAATGGGGTCGATGCCACGGACTGGGCTCCAGGTGGCGTAGTGGAGCCGTCACTTGCCTACAATGCAGGTGGGCGTGGCTTCGCTTCCATGTTTGTATGTGTGCGTGTTTGTGTGAGTGAAAAAAAAAAGAAGATGCCACGGACTTCCGTCTTCTGTTTTTTTTTTTTTCTCGGCCACCGTTGGCCGCGTTCCAGCATCCCCTCGCTCGTCGGAGGGAGGGCGTCTTGGCTATCTGAAAGGCTTTGGACATTGAGACAGCCTCGCTTTCTGGTGGCTACAATAATGGGATACATATATTTACAGCTCAACACCTATTTAGCCTTATTTTTCATATATATTGTTATAGGCTACTTGCCGACTTGTTGCCATGATCGCTTTTGGCTACTATTGAGATGTAACAGTGAAGAATGAATATGTGGGTCAATTCAAAGTCTTTTACATTAAATCAATAATTATATCATTAAAAACTGGCATCTGTGCAAACAGAATGGTTGGATCAGCATATTCATACAATAAAAAGTAATCATAGCTTCCTAGCTGGGTCATTATCAAAACACAGCCATTGACATTAGACGTAATCAGTTAAACGTTTAGCTTTATCTTGTTAGTGTTAACATTGTTAACATTTTTAATTCTTTATTTTATATTTTAACCATGTTGAATTTAATTATAGATGTGTAGAGCAGGTGAAATAATGTTAAACTCAATATAACTCGACCTTAACCTATCTGTTATCTTGTTTCGTCTAAATTCCCTTTCCCTTTCTGTTTTGGGAAGAAAGTACAAGCTGGCAGACTGAGAACCTGTTTTGTCTAAATAAGAATGATCAACATAGCATACTGTGAGAATGTAATCTGTTTTTCGTATTTGATGGGAGGAGAAGAGGCGTTTTCTGTACAAACTCTGATTGTAATAAAGGGCTGTGGCTCATGGGGGGAGGAACACACATTCTTGGATGAAACTGCTTTGGTGATATTCAATTGTGTGACCAGAGATCTCTGTAATAAATCAATCCTTGCAAGGACCCTCTTCACAAGAATCTCATCTTTGATTTATTTGAACACGCAAAAGATTATAATTTATAAATTAAGCCTTCATTAGCCCGAAAAAAACGAAGATTTTGTCACACTTTAATATCAGAAATAGTGTTAATACTAATAAATATTCCCATTTGCATTCTTTTTTTGGCTTCAGTGTTGAAAGCAAATGTGTATGTTTAAGAGTGTAAGAGGCTTTTTTTAAAAAACTGTTTGCAAAGCATACATTGTAAAAATACTGACATTTATCAAGAAATTGTAATATTTAAAATAAATTGATTAAATACAGAGGATAAAGGGTTGAGGTTAAAATACCTGTAGCGGCTTAAAGATTCACTCGCAGTAAAAATGTTTTGTTTTCATTTTATTATGATAGTAAGAGTACAGATACTTGAATATAATGTCAGTCAAATACAAGTAGCTGAGTACTGTCCACTTTTGCTTATAGGTTTAGGTTATCTTGTAAAACATTCAATAGGGTTCTGTAGCTTGTTGACATTCTGCTCTTTCAATTTAATTATAACTGTTTTGATTTTAGTATTAACTGTTTTAACTTACTCAGCAAAGCTTGATTGAGTGTAATAGTGTGACGGAACGTTTGAAGGTTCTTCCTTCCTCTTATCTCACATAATTAACCATCTGTTCTGGGGGAGAAAATGTGTTAATAGGATTCCTTTGTGAGGTTGGCCAGCTGCGGGGGGGAGGGCCAGATCATGTCTGGGTTCTGTGTTTACATATCAATCGACCATCTGTCAATGTGTATTGAGTACTGTCTGTCTTGAGACTCAGAGGCGCCACTGAAGAGGGAGGGGGCTTGGGGAATCAGCAAAGGAAGAAGAACAAGGGGAGGGGCTTTTTGGGATGCTGGAATTATAATAGAGATTGCGGCTGGGAGGGAGACACACACACACAGGGAATCCATGGCGTTTGGCTGTATTCTTTTGTGTTGTCCAGAAATTTCTGTAAAATAAAACCTTCGAAGGACCTGATTCACCGATCTCCAGTCTGATTCTGAAAATCAACATTACAAACACGCGGAAAACTTAAGGATCGTTTTTCCAACAAGCTCTATAGTAATTTTCACATCTTAATCACTAAGCAGCAGTTAATGAGGTATTTTTATTTTTTTTTTATTTTTTTTTTACAGGTACAAGCTATTGATCGTATGTTTACACTGGTAGGCTTCAAATCTTGAAATAAAAATCGTGACTTCAATGTGTTTAGTTTTTGTGACAATTACCAACATGAGATAGATAGCTAGCTAGCTCCGGATTATGAGCTATAATCGTACAATACATCTTACTTTCATACTAAAACTTATTTCTTTCTGCCAACTTTGAGTGCTCTGCATGTCAACCAACGTTTAAGCTGTTCCACACGTTTTTTGTATATTGAACCATGTTGAAATGTTCACGCCTGGGACGTCCTCTTCTTCCAAAATGACGCGTAAACTGGTGTGGTTATTCTGTTTGTTTCGAATTGCGGACTTGTGCATATTAATGATAAAAACGTGGCGCCATTCGCTCAACCAAGTAGGTTAAGCTTTAGCCCACCCAAATCCTCCAGAACCCGCCCTCTTCTTCTACGAGTACAAATCACGGCGCTCTATGAGTACGAATCAGTTTTGCACCATTTGTAGCGAGAGATTTGGTGCAAAAGTCACATGACTGGACAGCAGCAGAAAAAACACTTATGACTCCTAGTGGCGACTTCTTTGACTACAAGTTGTCATTTCTACAGGTACAAATCACAACTTTTACAGATACTGAAAGAGGAATAAAATGATTTTGTCCTCTTTGCGTGTTCGAAAACTTGAAGACAGATTTAATGTAAGAAAAAACACCTTTGCAAAATTGATTTTTTAATCTAACAGAGATCTCTGGACAAATAACAGCCTCTAATTCATCACTTAAACAGGTGGGATTCAGAGCGTCAAAATGTGGTTCTTGCGTGTGTGGAATGGCTTCTTATAGTTAAAAGACCTCCTCTCTTTTCATTTATAGACTAAAGATACTCTTGGTACTTTTCCGTGAGCAGATGGCGTAAACAAGGTCAGGTGTGGGTGTGTTTTTGGGACAAATTCTGTTCAAGGACTAAATGTGTTTTCGCACAAAACCCTGAGAAGGAACTTTTTTAGACTAAATAGTATGTCCCAGCTTAAGGTCAGACTATACGAAGTCAACACCACCTGCTCTGCCCAGGACACAAAACATCTCGACAAGGTCAATATAAAGAATTAAAATGTTAATAATGTGTAACAATTGTTAATATATGAAATGAAGAATTAAAAATGTTAATAATATCTAACAATACAAATTCACACTTTTTTCTACAGGTACACATTTTTTTTTGTACAGGTACAAATCACGACTTTTACAAGTTAGTTTTGCACCATATTTACCTCCATAGTTTTCGGGTTGGGTCGGGCGGTGTGGTGGGTGGGTGGTGTTAGCGGTCCAAATAGGTCGCTTATTTGTTTTATACGTTTGAAAATAAAGTTTGTTCATGCCAAAGTTATTTAAAAAAAACACTATAAAAGACCATTTGTTTAATATATATACAAATTCTATTAGAAGTGGTAGTATATCTAGAACTGAAATACTACAACAAAAAAGTAAAACATGATTACAATACACAGATATATTGTTGCCAAGATCTGTGGTTGCCTAATATTTTTCATAGAATATTTTTAAAATGTTTTCATGGTGTGACATTTTTTCCAACGCCTTTTCTGTTTAGTAACATTTGTGTTATTAATCTTTTTTTTTTGGCTTGTAGCTTCTTATTTTTCACGGAGATCACCAACGTGCTGGTGTCCACTTTCACTGAGGACGGAGCTCCAGCAGTGACCTCCAAACTGCTGAAGTCCATTTGGTGCTTCGGCGAGGCTAAAGAGCTCGGTAAGTGCTGCTTTCGCGTGTGAGTTTGCGCCCGCCCGTGTGTTTTCTATGGAGGTAAATATGGTGCAAAACTAACTTGTAAAACATTTTTGTACCTGTAGAAAAAAGTCTAAATTTGTATCTGTAAAAGTCGTGATTTGTACCTGTAAAAAAAACGTGTATGTGTAAAAAAAAAATAGTACCTGTAAAAACAAATTTGTACCTGTAAAAGTCATGATTTGTACCTGTACAAAAAAGTGTAAATTTGTATCTGTAAAAGTTCTGATTTGTACCTGTAGAACTTGTTTTTTTTCTGGCTAACGAGATAAAGCTAAACGTTTAACCGATTATGTATTGAACCATGTTGGAATGTTCACGCCTGGGACGTCCTCTTCTTCCAAAATGACGCGTAAACTGGTGTGGCTACTATTGCAAGCCCTTTGAGCATTTATTCCATATCCTTGATATCAGACAGTAGTGTTTCTTACTAGTTCAGTTTTTGTCAGCACTAGTTGGACAATTAGCCACACTGGCTATGCACTTTGTCATACTAGTTGCACAGAAAGACTCTGAGACTGGTCGCTCATTTTCAGCAATGTGTTAATTACTCAAACGTGAATTCTTCTCACTAGTGACATGTGTCCTATGATTTCCTTGCACTAGTTAAGTTGTGAGAGCTGAAACACCCACTAGTTAACTAGTGAAAGACAAAACACTGACAAGTTAACTAGTGAAGGGCTCTTGAAGTCTACATGTTTGAACTAGTGACACGCAAATGTTTTACTAGTTAACTAGTGATGCCCCAAATATCCACTAGTTACACTAGTGAGACATTTTGATTGAACTAGTTCAACTAGTGAGGTCTAAAACGTTCACTAGTAGAACTAGTGGATGCTAACATGCTCACTAGTAAACTAGTTACACCCCAAAAATTAATGAGGAGGTGGGGCCGACGTGGGTCCAGGATTCCTATTGGCTCTCCAGTTAAAATACACCAATCAAGATTCAGATTTTGTCATGATCCCACCCCCTTTAATTGCATGTTTTACACTAGTTTACAAGTTGTCCTAAAGAAAGTACACATTTTTTTTACAAGTTAGTTTTGCACCATATTTACCTCCATAGTTTTCGGGTTGGGTCGGGGTTGTGTGGTGGGTGGGTGGTGTTAGTGGTTGTACAATACATCTTACCTTCATACTAAAACTTATTTCTTTCTGCCCACTTAGAGTGCTCTGCATGTCAACCAACGTTTAAGCTGTTCCACACGGTGTTTGTATATTGAACCATGTTGAAATGTTCACGCCTGAAGGGAAAATAACCGTGGTTTGATATGTCCTCATGTAACCTCTTATATAGGGATATGTTGTTGTCCTGAACTGTTGTACGAATCCAGGTACAAGAATTTGTAAATAAAGGGCGGAATCAGCCTGGGAGTGAATACCTTGTTTATACTACAGTCTTCCCTGCTTCGCAAAACATGTTTTCGAGAGTGTCTGGGAGAGGGCTTGGCCTGCCCGGTTTCTCATGCTCACAACTTTTTGTTAACGAATAAAAGACGGAGCGGCACACGGTCCGGGCGGAGTCAGCTGTGGAATACGTACCATTGCCCAGCCGTTTTGCAGCTCGTGTTTGCGGGGAATAAAAGGCACAGTTATTCTAGCAAAGCATATAAGTCTCTGTGTATTCATTGTTGCCGCCGACCACTCACGATCCTGCATAAAAATATAAAAGTGAAGTAGGGTTTTCCACAAAACAACGCCTGGGACGTCCTCTTCTTCCAAAATGACGCGTAAACTGGTGTGGCTACTCTGTTTGTTTGGAATTGCGGACTTGTGCATATTAATGATAAAAACGTGGCGTAATTTGAGTTCAACCCACAGTCGTTCGCTCAACCAATGAGGTTGAGCTTTAGCCCGCCCAAATCCTCCAGAGCCCGCCCTCTTCTTCTACGAGTACAAATCACAACTTTTACAGATACAAATTGACACTTTTCTGTACAGGTACAAATCCTGACTTTTACAGGTACAAATTTGTTTTTACAGATACAATTTTTTTTTTTTACAGGTACACGTTTTTTTTACAGGTACACGTTTTTTTTACAGGTACAAATCACGACTTTTACAGATACAAATGTAGACTTTTTTCTACAGGTACAATTTTTTTTACAAGTTAGTTTTGCACCATATTTACCTCCATAGAAGAGGAAGCTTTAATTGTCGAGTAAGTGCGCGTGCATGTGCGGTTTGCTTCTCTTCCGACGCAGTTGTTGTTTTATTTGTAGTTGATGCCACCGCGTTAAATTGAACATCGAAAACTTGAATAGATTGATTTTGCTGCCGAAGTGTCAAATTCTACCGTGTATGACCTGCAGTTGTACCAAAAATATAATAATCTGGGAGAAGCGCTGCATGTATATATTATTGCTAAGAAAAATACTTTTCAGTTTATGTACGGGTGCTACTCAAAGATTTGGTCTGCATCAGGTTGTCGCAGCCAATCAAGTGAAAGTAAAGCCCATTAGGGATAAAAAAAAAAAACTGTGAAATGTGAACCGAACCTGTGTGAGTAAGATAATATACACTAAAGAGTGTTTTCAGCGTGGCAATGCAAGATGGCTGCCCTCTGACTTCAGCCGTGAAGGTCCTATTGACAGGCCAGTCCTAAATCTGTGGTTGGTCTAATAGAACGGGTCAGCAAGCTTTCCTATCCTCCCCCTCCACTGTCCGCCCTCCTGCCCCTCCCCTGGGCCGGGGGTTCCATCCGTGGCCCGGGTTTCGGCGCTCCGGGGGCCGGGGGAGTGGGCGGGATTGGTGTTGTGCCCGCCCCGCTCCGGTGGGCCTCCGGGCACTTCGGGCGGGCCCCGGTATCCGGGGGGCGAGCCCCGCCGGGGTCCCGGTGGGGTGGGTGGGGGTTTTGGTGGGCGGTATTTATTTTATTTTTTTCTCACGCACGCACGCACACACACACGCACGCACGCACGCACACACGCACAAACACACATACAAAAAAAAAAAAAAAAAAAAAGGGAGAACAATGATGA
Organism: Vanacampus margaritifer; assembly: GCF_051991255.1. Classification (NCBI taxonomy): domain Eukaryota; kingdom Metazoa; phylum Chordata; class Actinopteri; order Syngnathiformes; family Syngnathidae; genus Vanacampus; species Vanacampus margaritifer. Next base: position 3,761,177 of record NC_135433.1, read on the forward strand.
TGACATTTCAAATGATCAATACTGAGATCTCCCAAGAAAAGAAAAAAAAAAAAAAAAAAAAGCAAGCTTTCCTATCAAAAGATCCATAAAGGAGCCATTTTAGGCCAAATAAAACACCAAAAATGTGGGTGTGGCCGCAAAGCTTTTTTCGGATTGTGATGAAGGAAACTGAGCTGCGCCATAAAAATAAAAATATGTAGAGATTGAGATTCATTTTCTTCTAACTTTTGTCTTCCGTTTTTATTTATTTATTTTCATGACTTTTCTGCCTTGCTGTCAAATTTTATGGAGATTTTGTGGTCATTTTCTGTCTTTCTTACATTTTTTGACATGTTATGACAATTTTGAACTTTTTTTCTGCCTTTTTTGCTCTCAATTTTCTGACTTTATGGCAATGTTGGAGAGTTCTTCATTTGTTTGTGAACATTTTATGGTTACTTTTAGAACGTTTTTCTTTCTGCTTTTTGGATTAAATTTTTTCACATTTTCGGCAAATTCATTCATTTTAGAGTCATTTTCTACTTTTCCTCTTCCTTTTTTATATTTAGACTTTTTCGTCTACATTTCATCTCTTTTTCTGACCAAAATTTGGATTCTGACATTTTTGGACTATTTAATATAATGATGAATTAATTCAATGTCGTTTGATCAGCCTTCAATGTGGTCATTTTGCACAAGGTTTACTAGTGATGAACGATACATTACGTACTTCATTGACAAATGAAGAGCGGAGTTCTATCCCACCACAAATTTCCACTTGTTTTAATTGGGATGAAAATCAGTTCAAACGTGTTCAACCATTACTGTTAAAGGCATACATGATTCATTGAACCATTTTCAACAGTAAGCAGATCATATTTTGTCTATAATTATTGTGCTAACTGTTACTTTTCATGTATAATGAATAAGTTTAAAAATACATTTTGTCACTTGCTGTCGACTGAAGATGACATCATGTGTGCTCGGGAATCAGATAACGGTTCACTTAGCAAAAAACAGGTCATTATATATTTTCTTAATATTGTTTTTTATTTTCACCCGTATTTATTAATGAATTTATTGTATGGCAGTTTAGGTCGTCCATAAGTCAAATGATGGTTTTGCCTTGTGGCAAAACAGCTGCTGTTGTCAAGTCGTTGCCATTACTTGTCACTCTGCCTTTATCTCGGTGTTCTTCAGGATCCCATGACTTCTTACGTCGTCACCAAGACTTCCTCTTTCTCCACATCTTCACCGACATTCCGTGGCTTCTTACTGCAACTTCACCAAAATGCCCGAAATGACTTCACTTTAATTCCATTTCATCAAAATGCCATCAGCCTCTTGTTGTGATGACTTTCAAGATGGCGTTATTTAACTTCATGTTCTTAGTCTCAAGATTTTAAACCTCGTGAACTCCTCGGAGGGCCCTCATGTTTGTCACTTAACCTCACACCTGTTGTACGTCATTCATGAGTTTGATGACAATGTAAACATGAATGTACTATTAACAACAGTCACACTCTAGATAGTTTGCCACGTTTGGACCTCTGATGGGCACTCCAAAGTGTCAAGGTTCACCTTGAGACACAAAAAGAAAAACTGGGGAAGAAGATGGAAAAGAATAAAATGATGTGGTGTTTGCGTGTTTTGGACCTTTTGACGGATGCTCAGTTGTGTCGTCAGAGACCCAAAATCGTTGATCAGAAGAAGATGAAATGACGGAATGTTCCTATCCTCACTGATTGTGTCACCTGTTTGGACCTCATTCAGGGACCTTGCCTTCAGCTCAGCTGAGGACACGATGCAGGCATGTGCACAGATGGGCGCGCCCTGGTGGGAGGCCTCAGCAGACAGTATGTGGAACCATACCAGTGCAAAGAACCTGTCCCAGTACCAGAAAGGTGGTGGTACCAATTGGCCAACATCATTTCCCGGTCAAGACGGCATATGCTACCAGAATGTGTAGCGTGTCTCTCAGGCCAATTGAGGCCTTTGGCGTGCTCCACCTCGCTGTCCTCTCCTCCGGCGGCATTTCCCCGGGTCTGCTCGCCGAATCTCCTCCGGCAGGTCGGGGGGTGGTGTGTCGCCTGTTGAGCGGAGGGCCCAGAGCGCGTCTCTGATGTAGTAACATCTCTTCAAAGCCATGTCGTTCCTTGTTTGTTCTTTTATGTACACATGCCGTTCGGAGCCCCGACGTGTCCTGTAACTCGCGGGCAGATTGAGCAAGTGGCTCATAATTAAAAAAAGTTAAAAATTAAAAGTTAAATAAGGAAAAGGTTAAAAAGAACTGCAGCTTTCCACGGAGTCCGTGTCGCAGACGTGCTGCGCCAACGCGACCGGAAGCGGAAGCTAGTTTGCCACGTTTGGACCTCTGATGGGCACTCCAAAGTGTCAAGGTCCTCCTTGAGACACAAAAAGAAAAACTGGGGAAGAAGATGGAAAAGAATAAAATGATGTGGTGTTTGCGTGTTTTGGACCTTTTGACGGATGCTCAGTTGTGTCGTCAGAGACCCAAAATCGTTGATCAGAAGAAGATGAAATGATGGAATGTTCCTATCCTCACTGATTGTGTCACCTGTTTGGACCTCTTTCAGGGACCTTGCCTTTGTTCAGCTAAGCTGAGGACACGATGCAGGCATGTGCGCAAATGGGTGAGCCCTGGTGGGAGGCCTCAGCAGACAGAATGTGGAACCATCCCAGCGCAAAGAACCTGTCCCAGTACCAGACAGGTGGTGGTACCAATTGGCTAACGTCATTTCCCGGTCAAGACGGCATATGCTACCAGAATGTGTCGCTTGTCTCTCAGGCCAGCTTCTCCGCTGTTCCAAAAGGTGGAAACTATGGACATCAGTCCGTCTCCTCTCGAGTTTGTAATTACAACATGGGCCAGAAATCGTCTGCGTGGAACACGGGAGCCTCTACCTGCACTCAGAGAGACATTGCGGCCTACCAAAACCCATCCTCTACAGTGTGGGGGTCATCAGGAGCGGTTCACGGCCACTGTATTGTACCTGAGCACCACAGGTGCACGAGTAGATTCTACCAGAAGTCATCACCACCACCACCACCACCACCACCATATTCACACAGCCACATCACAATAAGCGGGCTGAGTATTACTGGTGCCAACGCCAATCAGAATCATTTGCAACAACCAGACTCAAGGTCCACATTACAGAACGCTTTGGAGTTTCAAGGCAGACAAGTTTTTCTAGAAACACAATGGCAGATTCCAAGACTTATTAGTCAATCAATAGAGACGCAAGCAAGGGCTGAAGCAAAGATGCCAGAGATGAAGCCAGTGAGTATGCAAATTAGGATCCCATTGAGGACACAAACAAGAATGCCACAGAGGGCGCGAACAAGTATGCAAGTTCTAATGCCAGAAAGGACACAAACAAGGACGCCAGAGAGGGCGCCAACAAGTATGCAGGTTTGGATACCAGAAAGGACAAAAACAACAATGCCAGAGAGGATGTCAATCAGGAAGCGAATCACTCAGCACTCTCCGCATTCATCACTTCACACAGCATGGGCACCGGAACAACGTCAGACTGTCTGTGCCACTTCACCAAAATGCCCGAAATGACTTCACTTTAATTCTATTTCATCAAAATGCCATCCGCCTCTTGTTGTGATGACTTTCAAGATGGCGTTATTTAACTTCATGTTCTTAGTCACAAGATTTTAAACCCTGTGAACTCCTCGGAGGGCCCTCATGTTTGTCACTTAACCTCACACCTGTTGTACGTCATTCATGAGTTTGATGACAATGTAAACATGAATGTACTATTAACAACAGTCACACTCTAGATAGTTTGCCACGTTTGGACCTCTGATGGGCACTCCAAAGTGTCAAGGTCCACCTTGAGACACAAAAAGAAAAACTGGGGAAGAAGATGGAAAAGAATAAAATGATGTGGTGTTTGCGTGTTTTGGACCTTTTGACGGATGCTCAGTTGTGTCGTCAGAGACCCAAAATCGTTGATCAGAAGAAGATGAAATGATGGAATGTTCCTATCCTCACTGATTGTGTCACCTGTTTGGACCTCTTTCAGGGACCTTGCCTTTATTCAGCTCAGCTGAGGACACGATGCAGGCATGTGCGCAGATGGGCCCGCCCTGGTGGGAGGCCTCAGCAGACAGAATGCGGAACCATCCCAGCGCACCATCCCAGTGGAAAGAACCTGTCCCAGTACCAGACAGGTGGTGGTACCAATTGGCCAACGTCATTTCCCGGTCAAGACGGCATATGCTACCAGAATGTGTCGCGTGTCTCTCAGGCCAGCTTCTCCGCTGTTCCACAAGGTGGAAACTATGGACATCAGTCCGTCTCCTCAAGAGTTTGTAATTACAACATGGGCCAGAAATCGTCTGCGTGGAACACGGGAGCCTCTACCTGCACTCAGAGAGACATTGCGGCCTACCAAAACCCATCCTCTGCAGTATGGGGGCCATCAGGAGCGGTTCACGGCCACTGTGTTGTACCTGAGCACTACAAGTGCACGAGTTAGATTCTACCAGAAGTCATCACCACCACCACCACCATATTCACACAGCCACATCACAATAAGCGGGCTGAGTATTCCTGGTGCCAACACCAATCAGACTCATTTGCAACAACCAGACACGAGGTCCACATTACAGAACGCTTTGGAGTTTCAAGCCAGACAAGTTTTTCAAGAAACACAATGGCAGATTCCAAGACTTATTACTCAATCAATAGAGACGCAAGCAAGGGCAGAAGCAAGGATGCCAGAGATGAAGCCAGCGAGTATGCAAATTAGGATCCCATTGAGGACAAAAACAACAATGCCAGAGAGGGCGCCAACGAGTACCCAAGTTCTAATGCCAGAAAGGACAAAAACAAGGACGCCAGAGAGGGCACCAACAAGTATGAAAGTTTGGATACCAGAGAGGACAAAAACAACAATGCCAGAGAGGAGGTCAACGACTACGCAAGTTAGGATGCCAGAGAGGATAAAAACAATGCCAGAGAGGATGTCAATCAGGAAGCGAATCACTCAGCACTCTCCGCATTCATCACTTCACACAGCATGGGCACCAGAACAACGTCAGACTGTCTGTGCCACTTCACCAAAATGCCCGAAATGACTTCACTTTAATTCCATTTCATCAAAATGCCATCAGCCTCTTGTTGTGATGACTTTCAAGATGGCGTTATTTAACTTCATGTTCTTAGTCACAAGATTTTAAACCCTGTGAACTCCTCGGAGGGCCCTCATGTTTGTCACTTAACCTCACACCTGTTGTACGTCATTCATGAGTTTGATGACAATGTAAACATGAATGTACTATTAACAACAGTCACACTCTAGACAGTTTGCCACGTTTAGACCTCTGATGGGCACTCATAAGTGTCAAGGTCCACCTTGAGACACAAAAAGAAAAACTGGGGAAGAAGATGGAAAAGAATAAAATGATGTGGTGTTTGCGTGTTTTGGACCTTTTGACGGATGCTCAGTTGTGTCGCCAGAGACCCAAATCGTTGATCAGAAGAAGATGAAATGATGGAATGTTCCTATCCTCACTGATTGTGTCACCTGTTTGGACCTCTTTCAGGGACCTTGCCTTTATTCAGCTCAGCTGAGGACACGATGCAGGCATGTGCGCAGATGGGCGCGCCCTGGTGGGAGGCCTCAGCAGACATAATGTGGAACCATCACAGCGCAAAGAACCTGTCCCAGTACCAGACAGGTGGTGTTGCGTGTCTCTCAGGCCAGCTTCTCCGCTGTTCCACAAGGTGGAAACTATGGACATCAGTCCATTTCCTCAAGAGTTTGTAATTACAACATGGGCCAGAAATCGTTTGCGTGGAACACGGGATCCTCTACCTGCACTCAGAGAGACATTGCGGCCTACCAAAACCCATCCTCTACAGTGTGGGGGCCATCAGGAGCGGTTCACGGCCACTGTGTTGTACCTGAGCACCACAAGTGCACGAGTAGATTCTACCAGAAGTCATCACCACCACCACCACCACCATATTCACACAGCCACATCACAATAAGCGGGCTGAGTATTCCTGGTGCCAACACCAATCAGAATCATTTGCAACAACCAGACTCGAGGTCCACTTGACAGAACGCTTTGGAGTTTCAAGCCAGACAAGTTTTTCAAGAAACACAATGGCAGATTCCAAGACTTATTATTCAATCAATAAAGACGCAAGCAAGGGCAGAAGCAAGGATGCCAGAGATGAAGCCAGCGAGTATGCAAATTAGGATGTGTGTGTGTGTGTGTGTGTGAGTGTGTGTGTGTTTGTGTGTTGACTATTAAGGTTTGTAATTTTGTAATGCCAATTTCCGGGTAGAGACCAAAATAAAACTCGACTCCACCTGCCACCTTACATTCAGACCTCACCACTGGCGTGTTCCTTGCAGAATCCCCTGCTAAGAAATGTCCTCCAAAAAGACTGCGATCCAGAACTCGCTGGAGAACTTGTCCGCGGAGAATTTGGGCAAGTTCCGCTCGGCGCTGGTTGACCGCGGCGGCGAACAAGAGGTGACGCGCGCCAAGGTGGAGAACAAAGACGTCACGGAGATCACCGACGTGGTGGTGTCCACTTTCACTGAGGACGGAGCTCCAGCAGTGGTCATCGAACTGCTAAACGACATCAAGTGCTGCGACGAGGCTAAAAAGCTCGGTAAGTGCTGCAAAACGCGTGTGAGTTTGCACGCGCGCGCGCGTTTATTTGCCTCCATAGGTGGTGTTAGCGGTCCAAATAGGTTGCTTATTTGTTTTCTTCGTTTGAAAATAAAGTTTGTTCATGCCAAAGTTATTTAAAAAAAATAAAAATAAAAAACACTATAAAAGACAAAATAAAATAATTTGTTTAACATATATAAAAATTATATTAGAAGTGGTAGTATATTTAGAACTGAAATACTACAACAAAAAAGTAAAACATGATTACAATACACAGATATTTTGTTGCCAAGATCTGCCTAGGTTGCCTAATATTTTTCATAGAATATTTTTTAAATGTTTTCATGGTGTGACATTTTTTTCCAACGCCTTTTCTGTTTAGTAACATTTGTGTTATTAACCTTTTTTTTTTGCCTTGTAGGTTATTTTTGTTTGTAAATTTTTATCTAATATTTTTTTGCTTTTGAAAATATTTTCGTATTTTTCAACGATTTAGAATATCTTACAATTTTTTTTAGGAGACTTACATTTTTGTATACTGTATTACATACAGATGTAGGATTTTTGCATTTTTGTGTATATCAGTTGTGGTGTAGAAACGCATATCTGATATATTTTCATTGTGCTTTGGTAGATGACAAGATTGCCAAACTGAAGTCATCTGCTGCCAAAAGTGGGTATATTTGTGTTGTTTTCTTTTTCGTTTGATTTCTTTTGTTTTCTTAATAACTTTGATAGCGACATCCTTAATTAGGAGTTTAAAAAAACTCAAATTGCACGGTACAATCTACTAAACTTTAATTGCTATTGTTTCTAACAGATGCAGCTTCAGCACCAGCAGCAACTGCAGCAGTCTCAGCTGGAGCTGCAGGTGGCACTGCACCCTCCAAAGGTAACTATCAGGATGACCATGCGATTCTTCTTCTTCTTAATATTATTATTATTATTAGTGATAGTCTTATATTTTACTTCTGTTTGTTAATCATGGATGGATGGATGGATGGATGGATCCCCTGCTTAGAAATGACCTCCAAAAAGACTGCGATCCAGAACTCGCTGGAGAACTTGTCCGCGGAGAATTTGGGCAAGTTCCGCTCGGCGCTGGTGGACCGCGGCGGCGAACAAGAGGTGACGCGCGCCAAGGTGGAGAACAAAGACGTCACGGAGATCACCGACGTGGTGGTGTCCACTTTCACTGAGGACGGAGCTCCAGCAGTGATCATTGAACTGCTAAACGACATCAAGTGCTGCGACGAGGCTAAAAAGCTCAGTAAGTGCTGCTTTCGCGTGTGAGGTAAATATGGTGCAAAACTAACTTGTAAATTTTTTTTGTACCTGTAGAAAAAAGTCTAAATTTGTATCTGTAAAAGTCGTGATTTGTACCTGTAAAAAAAAATTTGTACGTGTAATTTTTTTTGGTATGCGCAAAAAAAAATTGTACCTGTAAAAAAAATTTTTGTATGTGTAAAAAAAAAATGGTATCTGGAAAAACAAATTTGTACTTGTAAAAGTTGTGATTTGTTCCTGTAGAAATTTGTTTTTTTTTGGCGTATTGAACCATGTTGGAATGTTCACACTTGGGATTTCCTCTTTTTTCCAAAATGACACGTAAACTGGTGTGGCTACTATTGCAAGCCCTTTGAGCATTTATTCCATATCCTTGATATCAGACAGTAGTGTTTCTCACTAGTTCAGTTTTTGTCAGCACTAGTTGGACAATTAGCCACACTGGCTATGCATTTTGTCATACTAGTTGCACAGAAACTCTGAGACTAATTTTCAGCAATGTGTTAATTACTCAAACGTGAATTATTCTCACTAGTGACATGTGTCCTATGATTTCCTTGCACTAGTTAGGTTGTGAGAGCTGAAACACCCACTAGTTAACTAGTGAAAGACAAAACACTGACAAGTTAACTACGCAAATGTTTTACTAGTTAACTAGTGATGCCCCAAATATCTACTAGTTACACTAGTGAGACATTTTGACTGAACTAGTTCAACTAGTGAGGTCCAAAATGTTCACTAGTAGAACTAGTGAATGCCAACATGCTCACTAGTAAACTAGTTACACCCAAAAAATTAATGAGGAGATGGGGCCGACGTGCGTCCAGGATTCCTATTGGCTCTCCAGTTAAAATACACCAATCAAGATTCAGATTTTGTCATTATCCCACCCGCTTTAATTGCATGTTTTACACTAGTTTACAAGTTGTCCTAAAGAAATTGGAGCTCGTTCACAAGTGAATGCCTATTACGGTTACATGTTAACTAGTGAATGCAGAAACCCAGACTACACAACTACTTGCATCTATTTGTACCTTACAAGCTAACTAGTGAGGCTCAAAATGTTCACTAGTTAACTAGTAAATGCAGAGATATCCTCTAGTTACACAAGTTGGGCTCATTATGATGCCACTTGTTAACTAGTGAAACACATGTTTTCCTACAAGTAAACTATCTGGGTACAGAGTGAGTACCTAATAAACTAGTGACAAAGATTTTCTTATCACTAGTTTACTAGTAGAAGGTATTTTGTCTCACGTGTCGGCCTCAAGACTGAACTTGTACACACTTTGACTGTGCAAGTTTCACACAATTGCTCATTAGCTGGCATGTGCACACAACTAGTTAAGCAGTGAAAATAATGAAATTTCACTATTTGACATGTTTGTCAGTTACAACACTTCGCAAGTTCACTAGTTGTGTGCACATGTCAACTGGTAAGAATTTTTGTTAAACTAGTATGATGTAAATGACACGCCTATTATACTAGAAACATTACCTAGTGCAACAAAATTCATTACATGTTAGATATTTGTTATACTAGTTGTGTACAGTTGCTTACCAGTGCTACATAAGGGTCCACTAGTTAAAAAACACGCCCAACATGTAGGAAAAATGTCTAACGTGTTCTGTCAAATCTTGAACAAGTTCATTTCTTGGTCTGACTTGTGAAAGAAAATGCCTTTCACTAGTTAACTAGTTAAATAAACATCAGTGTCACTAGTTAACTAGTGACTCAGTTTGGATGTAACTACCTTGCAAGAGAGAAACTAAGTGATTCACTAGTTAACAAGTCGGTATTTCCGCTCTCACTAGTAAGCTAGTGGAGGAAATCAGAGGTAACTAGTTAACATGTTAGAATCATTCACAGTCAACTAGTAAACATGTTAGAGCTTTTGTGCCTTACTCGTTAACTAATAAGACTTTGAACATGACTTGTTTGGTCTAGTTGGCAACTAGTGCATAAAAAAGCTGACTAGCTGCGAGTTTGGCACTACATGCATGCTTGTATCTGTCACTAGTTAGACTTGTGTCAGCACTAGTGTGATTAAAGTGGCACAAGTTGCAGAAAATGGGTGACATGTCAGTGTTTTTGTACAAGTAGTACGACAAAGCGCTAGTATGGCTGAATGTCCACCTAGTTCTGACGAAGGCTGCACTAGTTTGGAAACACTACTGTCTGATATCAAGGATATGGAATAAATGCTCAAAGGGCTTGCCATAGGCTACTCTTGTTTGTTTGGAATTTCGGACTTGTGCATATTAATGATAAAAAACGGGGCGTCATTTGAGTTCAACCCACTGTCGTTCGCTCAACCAATGAGGTTGAGCTTTAGCCCGCCCAAATCCTCCAGAGCCCGCCCTCTTCTTCTACGAGTACAAATCACGGCGCTCTACGAGTACGAATCAGTTTTGCACCATTTGTAGCGAGAGATTTGGTGCAAAAGTCACGTGACTGCACAGCAGCAGAAAAAACACTTGTGACTCCTAGTAGCGACTTCTTTGACTACGAGTTGTCATTTCTACAGGTACAAATCACAACTTTTACAGATACAAATTTACACTTTTTTAAACAGGTATACATTTTTTTTGTACAGGTACAAATCATGACTTTTACAGGTACAAATTTGTTTTTACAGATACAATTTTTTTTTTACACATACAACAATTTTTTTTACAGGTACAATTTTTTTTTACAGATACAATTTGTTTTTACACATACAACAATTTTTTTTACAGGTACAATTTTTTTTTACAGATACAATTTCTTTTTTTTTTACAGGTACAAATTAGGACTTTTACAGATACAAATTTAGACTTTTTTCTACAGGTACACTTTTTTTACAAGTTAGTTTTGCACCATATTTACCTCCATAGGGTGGTGTTAGCGGTCCAAATAGATTGCTTATTTGTTTTCTTTGTTTGAAAATAAAGTTTGTTCATGCCAAAGTTATTTAAAAATAATAATTAAAAAAAACACTATAAAAGACCATTTGTTTAATATATATAAAAATTATATTAGAAGTGGTAGTATATTTAGAACTGAAATACTACAACAAAAAAGTAAAACATGATTACAATACACAGATATTTTGTTGCCAAGATCTGTGGTTGCCTAATATTTTTCATAGAATATTTTTAAAATGTTTTCATGGTGTGACATTTTTTTCCAACGCCTTTTCTGTTTAGTAACATTTGTGTTATTAACCTTTTTTTTTGCCTTGTAGGTTCTTTTTATTTGTAATTTTTTATTTAATATTTTTTTGTTTTGAAAATATTTTCGTATTTTTCAACGATTTAGAATATCTTACAATTTTTTTTAGCAGACTTACATTTTTGTATACTGTATTACATACAGATGTAGGATTTTTGCATTTTTGTGTATATCAGTAGTGGTGTAGAAACGCATATCTGATATATTTTCATTGTGCTTTGGTAGATGACAAGATTGCCAAACTGAAGTCATCTGCTGCCAAAAGTGGGTATATTTGTGTTGTTTTCTTTTTCGTTTGATTTCTTTTGTTTGCTTAATAACTTTGATAGCGTCATCCTTAATTAGGAGTTTAAAAAACTCAAATTGCACGGTACAATCTACTAAACTGTAATTGCTATTGTTTCTAGCAGATGCAGCTTCAGCACCAGCAGCAACTGCAGCAGTCTCAGCTGGAGCTGCAGGTGGCACTGCACCCTCCAAAGGTAACTATCAGGATGACCATGCGATTCTTCTTCTTCTTAATATTATTATTATTATTAGTGATAGTCTTATATTTTACTTCTGTTTGTTACTCATGCATGGATGGATGGATGGATGGATAGATAGATAGATAATATACTGTATAATAGTCTACATATATAGTACATACATAGGCTTTCATTACATCAAATTAAAAAAAATATTTTGAAATAGTTTTGTATTATTTTCAAATGTTCTATTTTATTTTTTTATTATTGTTATCATGTTTTCTTCCAATATATTTTGAACTTTTTTTAAAAAAATTAAATTATTTTTCTAATAGTAGCTTATTTTCTCTTTAACAGTTCCTCAACGTTTCTGTATTTCCTCCTAATATATTTAAATATTATTTTCACTTTTTTTGTGTAATACCACTAACAATGCATATTTTTTTCAATATTTTTTTTTTCTGTAAGTGTATTTTTTTTACTTGTCTATTGTCTTAACTTATTTATTTTTTATTTTTCCTAAGGTTGTAATATTTCTCAACTATTTTTTTATTTTAAAAAATGTAATATAATGTAAGTATTCTTTTAGCTCCTTTTTTTTTTTTTTTACAACATTTGTGGTAACATTTTGAACGTTATTGCACAGACTGGCTGGATGACATCTGAGTGTACCTATTGTTTTGACAATTGTTCCTAATGTTTTGTCCCTCAGAGGAGCACTTTGTGGATAAGCACATGCTTGAGCTGCTCAAGCGCGTGTGCAACATAAAAACAGTTCTGGACGTCCTTGTATGTGTAAAAAAACATTGTATCTGTAAAAACAAATTTGTACCTGTAAAAGTCATGATTTTTTTTTGTACAAACTGAAGTCATCTGCTGCCAAAAGTGGGTATATTAGTGTTGTTTTCTTTTTCGTTTGATTTCTTTTGTTTGCTTAATAACTTTGATAGCAACATCCTTTATTAGAAGTTTAAAAAACTCAAATTGCACGGTACAATCTACTAAACTTTAATTGGTATTGTTTCTAGCAGTAGCAGCTTCAGCACCTGCAGCACACTCAGCTGGAGCTGCAGGTGACACTGCACACTCCGAAGGTAACTATCAGGATGACCATGCGATTCTTCTTCTTCTTAATATTATTATTATTATTAGTGATAGTCTTATATTTTACTTCTGTTTGTTAATCATGGATGGATGGATGGATGAATGGATAGATAGATAGATAGATAGATAGATAGATAGATAGATAGATAGATAGATAGATAGATAGATAGATAGATAGATAGATAGATAATATACTGTATAATAGGCTACATATACAGTACATAGATAGGCTTTCATTACATCAAATTAAAAAAATATATTTTGAAATAGTTTTGTATAATTTTCAAATGTTATATTTTATTTTTGTAATATTGTTATCATGTTTCCTTCCAATATTTTTCAACTTTTTTTTTCAATTAAATTATTTTGTCTAATAGCAGCGTATTTTCTCTTTAACAGTTCCTCAATTTTTCTGTATTTCCTCCTAATATATTTAAATATTATTTTCTAATATTTTTTAAATGTTTTTTTTGTAATACCACTAACAATGCATATTTTTTTCAATATATATATATATATATTTTTTTTTTTTCCCTCAGGCTCAGCTGGAGCTGCAGGTGGCACTGCACACTCCAAAGGTAATTGTCAGAATGACCATGCGATTCTTCTTCTTCTTAATATTATTATTATTATTAGTGATAGTCTTATATTTTACTTCTGTTTGTTAATCATGGATGGATGGATGGATGGATGGATGGATGGATGGATGGATAGATAGATAGATAGATAGATAGATAGATAGATAGATAGATAGATAGATAGATAGATAGATAGATAGATAGATAGATAGATAGATAGATAGATAGATAGATAGATAGATAGATAGATAGATAGATAGATGGATAGATAGATGGATAGATAGATAGATGGATAGTGTTGAAGAAAATAATCTTTTTCTTCCGCGTGTTCGTTGTCTTTCGGGTAGAGAGAATGTTGATTTTCTGAATACAGGCTGGAGATCGGTGAACAGTTCCTTCGAAGCTTTTATTTCTACAGAATATTCCGGGCACAAGCGATTTCCCAGACAATGGTGGCAGCCTCTCGCAACATTTTTATACTATCTTGAAGGGCGGTACCACAAAGCCCCCACCAATGAGATAAGACTTTAAAAACATCATTGATTACAGACACTTCAACCACAGACAATGGCCCATTGTTGTGGAAATAGATGAGGTCCCAGTTATGACGATAAGACTTTAAAAACATCATTGATTACAGACACCTGGCAAAAATTGCGACATCACTCACAAAGACACATCCACAGATAAAAGTTCTACTGAGGAAATAAATAAATTAAAACAATTATGACTAAATCTGGGCAGAAGACCCTCTTCAATCCCTCTTTTGTACTCAAAAGAGTCCGACACAAGCAGGCTCAGACCATTTTCGTTTAATCACTTTCAACCATACATATTCACAATCATTTATTTCTGAAGGAGCATCTAGTTGTTTTTTTGTTAGTAAATGTTAGTTGTTTGAGTTCTGGAGGTCCTGGAACGTGCGTCTTTTCCAAAGGAGCTGTTGGAGTCAGAAAAGGTCTGTAGGTGTGACATTTAAACGGAGTCCAGCCTTTGGCTGAGTTTAGTAACATTCGCACATTCATTAAGGCAACAGGAAGAGCTTGTAGCCAATTCAAATTGATGAGGCCAGTGCTTTAGCCAATTTTTCTTTAATATTTCTATTCATTCGCTCAACCTGTCCTTGGGATTGGGGATGATACACTGAACCAAATGTGTTTTTTAGCCCCAATGCCTTTTCTACTGCTTGTAGATGTTTGTTTTTGAAATGGGTTCCATTGTCTGATCTTTTTTTTCTAGGAAACCCATGATTAATCACATGTTTTACCACGATATGTGCTGTTTCAGATTTGCAGGGATATGCCTTTGGCAATCCTGAAAATGAATCCACTATTACCAGCAAATATCTGTATCCTGACACTAGTTTTATCATGTCAGTGAACTCCATCGAAACCACCTGACCAGGACCAGTCACGTCCTGCAGTTCACTTTTAACAATATGTCTCATGAAAGGATGACATCAGGTGTGTAGTCGTCTCAGTGTTCCATCCACACCTTACATGGAATTTTTCCATGGGCTTCAAAAATGAGATTTTTCAGTTGTTTCTGAGATGGAATACATTTACCTTCTTTTCACCATATACAGTACCTGCTTCATCTTTTTGTCCCCCTTTGGACATTCACAAACTCTTTTCTGCTGGACTTGCTTTTTCCTGCCACAATTTAGCTGTTTCTGTGGTTACTTCTTGTCCTTCTCCTAATTCACTTTCGCTCACCATCAATTGTAATGTTGGGCTTTAGCCCGCCGCTTCCTTTGCCGCTTTGTCTGCCGAATCATTTCCTATCTCCTCCTTCTGATAAAGAACAGCAGAAACACTGCTGTTTTTTTCAGAAACATCCAAATAGAACATGCGACTGTAATCAGGAATCGCAAGAGGTGCAGCAGTGGAAAGATGCTGTTTCAAGGAGATGAAGAGCAAAGACCTGGTGGCTTCAAGACAAGAAGTTTCAGATGGAGCTGCCAGCAAGAGGTCATCCACATACTGCACCAGGAGAACACCATGGGACAGTTCAAGTGGAGACAGCAACTGGCAAAGACAGTCGTTGAAGAGTCCAGGTGAAAGGACAAAGCCTTGAGGCAGGCGATTGTAGGAGTAGCAAACACCATTCCAAGTGAAAGCAAAAAATTTATTCATTGAAGGATGGAGTGGAATGTAAAAGAAAGCATTAGCCAGGTCAATGCAAGTGAAATGAGTGTGGTTTGATGCAATTTGAGACAATGCCGAGTGAGGATTCGGGACAGAAAAAGTAAGAGTTAAGACGGCCGCATTAATCGCTCGCAGGTCATGGACCATGCGAAACTTTCCAGAATCTTTCTTCTCAACGGGTAAAATAGGCGTGTTATAATCAATGTTCAATTCCCATATGTCGTATTTAATTTCCTGAAATGCCTCGCTATAGATCTCATCCCCTGATCTGCCATAGTACAGAGTGCAATGCATACAATCAGTTACCATATCATAAGATCTGAGGTTACGAACCCAAGGTGACCAGAGAGCTCAGAAGTGCTCAGCTTCGAGCCAACAACTGGAGTCAATATCCACTCTTGCCCAGTAGATGTCGGCAGTTGCGCATGCCACAGGGCATTGTTCAACAAGCGGGCACTGGGAGGTGTCACTGGAGGCAGACGAGGTAGAGCAGCAGTAGGTGTTGTCATCCGGAAATTCCAGGATAAGTCCCATCAGGGCTGATGAGAGAGCATGTGGCGATGAGGAGATCTCTGCCCAAAAGATTGACTGGACAGTTAGGTGCAAACACAAAAGAATACAAAAGTGTCTGTGAAAAGTCACCGAGCATGTGGATTCAGGGAATATCCTTGTTGCTGCTACGGTTGCTCTTTCTCCTCGATTATAGCCACGTGCAGTTTGTTGGCCTCTGCCTCTCCACCCAGACACTTGAGGTGGCTGTCTGCAATCGCGGGCCCAATGACCAGGCCGTCCACAATTGAAACACATATTATGCCACCCAGGGGGCGCACCTTGACCCATGAATGAACCTGCTTGATACATCATGCACTCGGAATCGACAGAGGGAGATGAGATCACAGCAAGAGTGATTTCTTCCTGCTTTTTCAAATTTTGCAACCGCACCATAGCAAGTTGTGTTTCTGTACTTTTGTGTTTGTCTACCTTAGACTCTTTTTCTTTAGCATGTCTCCTTAAATGATGTTTAAGATGTGACAACCACGGGTCAACCTCAGCACCGGGAAGAACCCGATTGGCTTCGATGGCCTGTGCCACAGACTTGGGAACGCCCTTCAAAATGGCTGCTCGGAACACTTGCGAATGCAAGGTGGAGGCCGTAGTGGCGTATCCTGTTTTCAGAGTGTAATCAGTGAGGGCCCGATCAACAAAAGCCGCGGCCTCCTCATCTGCTTTGGGAGCAAACACCAGATCTGAAACAACACACTCAGGGAGGGGAAACAAAGGTTCAAGATGACAAGGTTAAGTAAGTTTCTCGCGTAAGAGCCTAATTGTCAGGGAGACAAAAAAATAATAAAAATAAATAAATATTTTTATTATTATATACATTTCATCTCCTTTTCTGACAAAAATTTGGATTCTGACATTTTTGGACTATTTAATATAATCATGAATTAATTCAATGAATATTTTATCTAAAAAAGATAAAAAAAGTATGTTAAAAAAACAAAAACAACATATATTATTTTTAGAGACGTAATGTAAACAATGTCGTTTGATCAGCCTTCAATGTGGTCATTTTGCACAAGGTTTACTAGTGATGAACGATACATTACGTACTTCATTGACAAATGAAGAGCGGAGTTCTATCCCCCCACAAATTTCCACTTGTTTTAATTGGGATGAAAATCAGTTCAAACGTGTTCAACCATTACTGTTAAAGGCATACATGATTCATTGAACCATTTTCAACAGTAAGAAGATCATATTTTGTCTATAATTATTGTGCTAACGGTTACTTTTCATGTATAATGAATAAGTTTAAAAATACATTTTGTCACTTGCTGTCGACTGAAGATGACATCATGTGTGCTCGGGAATCAGATAACGGTTCAGTTTGCAAAAAACAGGTCATTATATATTTTCTTAATATTGTTTTTTATTTTCACCCGTATTTATTAATGAATTTATTGTATGGCAGTTTAGTTCATCCATAAGTCAAATGATGGTTTTGCTTTGTGGCAAAACAGCTGCTGTTGTCAAGTCGTTGCCATTACTTGTCACTCTGCCTTTATCTCGGTGTTCATCAGGATCCCATGACTTCTTACGTCGTCACCAAGACTTCCTCTTTCTCCACATCTTCTCCGACATTCCGTGGCTTCTCACTGCAACTTCACCAAAATGCCCGAAATGACTTCCCTTTAATTCCATTTCATCAAAATGCCATCAGCCTCTTGTTGTGATGACTTTCAAGATGGCGTTATTTAACTTCATGTTCTTAGTCTCAAGATTTTAAACCTCGTGAACTCCTCGGAGGGCCCTCATGTTTGTCACTTAACCTCACACCTGTTGTACATCATTCATGAGTTTGATGACAATGTAAACATGAATGTACTATTAACAACAGTCACACTCTAGATAGTTTGCCACGTTTGGACCTCTGATGGGCACTCCAAAGTGTCAAAGTCCACCTTGAGACACAAAAAGAAAAACTGGGGAAGAAGATGGAAAAGAATAAAATGATGTGGTGTTTGCGTGTTTTGGACCTTTTGACGGATGCTCAGTTGTGTCGTCAGAGACCCAAAATCGTTGATCAGAAGAAGATGAAATGATGAAATGTTCCTATCCTCACTGATTGTGTCACCTGTTTGGACCTCTTTCAGGGACCTTGCCTTTATTCAGCTCAGCTGAGGACACGATGCAGGCATGTGCGCAGATGGGCACGCCCTGTTGGGAGGCCTCAGCAGACAGAATGTGGGACCATCCCAGCGCAAAGAACCTGTCCCAGTACCAGACAGGTGGCGGTACCAATTTGCCAACGTTATTTCCTCAGGCCAGCTTCTCCGCTGTTCCACAAGGTGGAAACTCCTCAAGAGTTCTTAATTCCAACATGGGCCAGAAATTGTCTGCGCGGAACACGGGAGCCTACACGAGTAGCTTCCACCAGAAGTCATCACCACTACGAACACTATATTCACACAGCCACTTCACAAGCGGGCTGAGTATTCCTGGTGCCAACAGCAATCAGACTCATTTGCAACAACCAGACATAATGTCCACATTACAGAACCCTTTGGAGTTTCCAGCACTTCCAGCTTTTCCAGAAACACAATGGCCGTTATCAAGACTTAATACTGAATCAATAGATATGCAAACAAGGGCAGAAGCAATGATGTCATCGATGATGCCATCGATGATGCCATCGAGGATGCCATCGATGATGCCATCGATGATGCCATCGATGATGCCATCGATGATGCCACCGATGATGCCACCGAGTATGCAAATTAGGATCTCAGAGAGGACACAAACAAGAATGCCAGAGAGGAGGGCAACGACTACGCAATCTCTGATGCCGGAGATGAAACAAATGCTAGAGAGGATGCATGAAGATTTCTTCAAATAGGCTGATTCGAACTGAGGTACGTTGGACAATCAAGTTCCCTATCTTACCAGAGTGTCATCTTGCTCGACGGGCGTGGTATGACACTCTTCTGGTGGGGGACAGGAACGTTGCTGGGATCCGCCAACCCGATTGACAACCAAATTACTACAGCAAGCTGCACTACACTGGTCAATACACACATGATGCATTAGTAAAAGTGGCTCAGTGAATGCCAACTGCGGTGCAAAGCCGAGCACAGATTGTATTAATTTGGGAAAAACAAGTGCAGTTTCGAGAAAAAGTAAACAACTCCACTAATGAGGTATTGCAAAATATGACTGATTGGATGAATTGGACTGCGTGTTCATTGCAATACATACATGCCAAAGTACAAAGAAATTGATTTAAAGCAATTGTAATAAATAATTATTACGAATGGCGAAGGATATGGAATATTACTACTAATGTTTGGTTATGCTTACAGGCGGAAAAAACTGTTTGCAATGACACTGTGTGCACCGGCACATGGGTGCAATATAATGTAACCAACTCTCAGACAGTATGCAGGTATTATGTATTACCCGTTAAAGCTTTAAATGCATACTGGATTTTACACATTAAAGGAGAGTGGTTAGCACCCAAAACAAATATGACTTACGATTTAACCGGATGTGACCATACCGATGGAGGAAAAGTCTGTATGCTAAATCAAGGTTACACCAATCCATGCCTGAAAGAGGAAAATGCAATGTGTGACTGGGATTTTGAAGTGCCCCGAGATGTGCTATATCAGGTAGGGCCACACACCTTATGTGTAGCTACAACCCGGTCGCATCCCCAGTTGCCGAAAGTACCATTCTCTGGCTGCCTCAAGGATGTCTATCTGTGGACATGGAACAATCATACTTATCGGTTAACCAATTTCACTGATGCCACAGCTCTCACCTTGATCCAGTGTTGCATGACAACCGTTTGGGTATCTCCTTGGAGAAGTACAGTTGCGCACTGAGCGACTCTAAGGTGCTAAAATAGATGGTGAAAGACCACCGTCATGACATTACTAAATTACAGATAATGACAGTGGTAGCCAGGGAACAGGTACTTGCAGTGGCAAAGACGGTGGAACAATCATCAGCGTCGCACTGGTATAATATATTTACAGGATTATCACCCTTTGCACGGAAAGTACTGACTCCTCCATTGATTGTACTTATTGTGGTATTATGTGCGATATCTTTACTCAATGTATGTACTTGCTTCTATGTAAAACGGGTAAAACACTTTTGGAATAAGGGGACGATATTTTGAAATAACATGTATGGATGATATCTATGGGAAACGGCCACTTTCCATGCTGGTCGATTATGGGGGGATCATCAAATGACAAAACTATAACAGGGGAATGGGTCTATAATGAACCCGTTTTGATTTGGACGAATGTGCCAGGACCAATGCGTTATCTGAAAATATTGTGAGGTTTCATGAGTCCAGGGGGTGGAATGAAGGGAATATAACATGGTTTGATATGTCCTCATGTAACCTCTTATATAATGATATGTTGTTGTCCTGAACTGTTGTACGAATCCAGGTGCCCAACAATTTGTGAATAAAGGGCTGAATCAACCTGGGAACTCTTCCTTGTTTATACTATAGTCCTAAACATGTTTTTGAGGGTGCCTGGGAATTCTCGGGTTGTATGCCTTGTTTCTCACGCTCACCCCTTTTTGCTAACGAATAAAAGACGGAGCGGCACACGGTTTGGGTAGAGTCAGCTGTGGAATACATACGATTGCCCAGCCATTTTGCAGCTCGTTCTACCCGGACCGTCGGCTCTCCGGTCTAGTGTCAAGATAAGCGCTGATGATGATTATATTCTGCTGCTTAGCGCTGAAGTGTGTTGATTGCTGTTTGCGGGGAATAAAAGGCACAATTATTCAAGCACAGTATGGTGTGTTTATTGCTGTTTGCGGGGAATAAAAGGTACAATTATTCTAGCACAGTATTGGTGTTGATTGCTGTTTGCGGAGAATAAAAGGCACAATTATTCTAGCACAGTATATCAGTCTCTGTGTATTCATTGTTGCCGCCGACCACTCACGATCATGCATAAAAATATAAAAGTTAAGTAGTGTTTTCCACAAAACAGGATGTCAATCAGGAAGTGAATCACTCAACACTCTCCGCATTCATCACTTCACGCAGCATGGGCACCGGAACAACTTCAGACTGTCTGTGCCACAATTCCGGAAGCAGCCTTTATTCAGCTCAGCTGAGGACACGATGCAGGTATGTGCGCAGATGGGCGCGCCCTGGTGGGAGGCCTCAGCAGACATAATGTGGAACCATCCCAGCGCAAAGAACCTGTCCCAGTACCAGACAGGTGGTGGTACCAATTGGCCAATGTCATTTCCCGGTCAAGACGGCATATGCTACCAGAATGTGTCGCGTGTCTCTCAGGCCAGCTTCTCCGCTGTTCCACAAGGTGGAAACTATGGACATCCGTCCGTCTCCTCAAGAGTTTGTAATTACAACATGGGCCAGAAATCGTCTGCGTGGAACACGGTAGCCTCTACCTACACTCAGAGAGACATTGCTGCCTACCAAAACCCATCCTCTACAGTGTGGGGGCCATCAGGAGCGGTTCACGGCCACTGTGTTGTACCTGAGCACCACAAGTGCGCGAGTAGATTCTACCAGAAGTCATCACCACCACCACCACCACCATATTCACACAGCCACATCACAATAAGCGGGCTGAGTATTCCTGGTGCCAACACCAATCAGAAACATTTGCAACAACCAGATTCAAGGTCCACATTACAGAACGCTTTGGAGTTTCAAGCCAGACAAGTTTTTCAAGAAACACAATGGCAGATTCCAAGACTTATTACTCAATCAATAGAGACGCAAGCAAGGGCTGAAGCAAAGATGCCAGAGATGAAGCCAGCGAGTATGCAAATTAGGATCCCATTGAGGACACAAACAAGAATGCCACAGAGGGCGCCAACAAGTACGCAAGTTCTAATGCCAGAGAGGACACAAACAAGGACGCCAAAGAGGGCGCCAACAAGTATGCAAGTTTGGATACCAGAGAGGACAAAAACAACAATGCCAGAGAGGAGGGCAACGACTACGCAAGTTAGGATGCCAGAGAGGAGGGCAACGACTAAGCAAGTTAGGATGCCAGAGAGGATGTCAATCAGGAAGCGAATCACTCAACACTCTCACATTCATCACTTCACACAGCATGGGCACCGGAACAACGCCAGACTGTCTGTGCCACTTCACCAAAATGCCCGAAATGACTTCACTTTAATTCCATTTAATCAAAATGCCATCAGCCTCTTGTTGTGATGACTTTCAAAATGGCGTTATTTAACTTCATGTCCTTAGTCTCAAGATTTTAAACCCTGTGAACTCCTCGGAGGACCCTCATTTGTGTCACTTAACCTCACACCTGTTGTACTTCATTCATGAGTTTGATGACAATGTAAACATGAATGTAGTATTAACAACAGTCACACTCTAGATAGTTTGCCACGTTTGGACCTCTGATGGCCACTCCAAAGTGTCAAGGTCCACCTTGAGACACAAAAAGAAAAACTGGGGAAGAAGATGGAAAAGAATAAAATTATGTGGTCTTTGCGTGTTTTGGACCTTTTGACGGATGCTCAGTTGTGTCGTCAGAGACCCAAAATCGTTGATCAGAAGAATATGAAATGATGGAATGTTCCTATCCTCACTGATTGTGCCACCTTTTTGGACCTCTTTCAGGGACCTTGCCTTTATTCAGCTCAGCTGAGGACACGATGCAGGCATGTGCGCAGATGGGCGCGCCCTGGTGGGAGGCCTCAGCAGACAGAATGTGGAACCATCCCAGCGCAAAGAACCTGTCCCAGTACCAGACAGGTGGTGGTACCAATTGGCCATCGTCATTTCCTGGTCAAGACGGCATATGCTACCAGAATGTGTCGCGTGTCTCTTGAAGAGGAATATGAAATTTTGTCCTCTTTGCGTGTTCCAAAAATGAAGATAGGTTTAATGTAAGAAAAATACACCTTTGCAAAAAAGATTTTTAATCTTTCAGAGATCTCTGGACAGATAACAGCTTCCGATTTCATCACTTAAAAAAATGTGGGATTTCAGAGCGTCAAATGTGTCTCTTCCGGGTGGCGGACGGCTTTTATTGTTTTAGGACCTCCCCTCTTTTATTTGTAGACAAAACATACCTCTGAGTACTTTTCCAGAGCAGATGGCATAAACAAGGTCAGATTTGGGTGTGTGTTCGGGACTGAATATGTTATATAGTTGAATGATCTATTTTTCCCCATAACAACATCTCATAAACAAGTTGAACCAAATTTACGGTGGCCGTGACTGATGAAGAAAGTAGAGAGTGTGTGTGTGTGTTTTTGAGACAAATTCTGGTTCAAGGGCTAAATGTGTTTTCGCACAAAACGCTGCGAAGGAACTTTTTTAGACTAAATAGTATGTCCCAGCTTAAGGCCAGACCATACGAGATCAACATCATCTGCTCTGCTCAGGACACAAAACATTTCGACAAGGTTAATGTGAAAAATTAAAATGTTCATAATGTGTAATGAAGACATTTAATATTTTCAATTTGTGGTTTTACTGTTTTTGAATTTACTTATAGACATATAGATGTGATATAATCATGAGTGTTTAAAATAATACAGTGGAATAATGATTTTGTGAACTTTATTTTATCCTCTCACCCTCAAAGCTATTGAAGATAGGAATGTGCATGATGTTATCAGAGCCTTTTGTCATTGGAGTCTAAAAGTCTGGGGTTGGATCCTAATTGCATTTGTTCCCCCAGTCAAGAAGGGGAACTGTATGTAAATGTCTGTTTACTAATAACATTACACCTTTGTTTAACCTGGAATCAACATATCTGTATGTAAACGTCTGCTTACTAACCACATTACACCTTTGTTCAATCTAGGAGATGACATGTCTGCCCTTTGTTCAATCAAGAGCCGGGAGGAGGAACCTTTTATCTTTTGAGTATAAATGGGTCGATGTTCTGTAAATTGTCACACACTTGGGGGGTTCACGTCGCATTCAGATGTGACTGTGTCTTTAGAAGCTCTAAATAAATTCTTGCAAGAAAACTTCTTCATCAGATCCTGAATACAATTATTTTGGACACACAAAGATTACACTTAATATAGTAATCAGAATATTCCTTCAGTAACAATAGTTGATATATGAAATTAGGTATTAAAAATGTTATAATATCTTTCACTCTCAGGCCAGCTTCTCCGCTGCTCCACAAGGTGGAAACTATGGACATCAGTCCGTCTCCTCAAGAGTTTGTAATTACAACATGTGCCAGAAATCGTCTGTGTGGAACACGGGAGCCTCTACCTGCACTCAGAGAGACATTGCGGTCTACCAAAACCCATCCTCTACAGTGTGGGGGCCATCAGGAGCGGTTCACGGCCACTGTATTGTACCTGAGCACCACAAGTGCACGAGTAGATTCTACCAGAAGTCATCACCACCACCATATTCACACAGCCACATCACAATAAGTGGGCTGAGTATTCCTGGTGCCAACAGCAATAAGACTCATTTGCATAAACCAGACACGAGGTCCACATTACAGAACGCTTTGGAGTTTCAAGGCAGACAAGTTTTTCAAGAAACACAATGGCAGATTCCAAGACTTATTACTCAATCAATAGAGACGCAAGCAAGGGCAGAAGCAAAGATGCCAGAGATGAAGCCAGCGAGTATGCAAATTAGGATCCCATTGAGGACACATACAAGAATGTCACAGAGGGCGCAAACGAGTACGCAAGTTCTAATGCCAGAGAGGACACAAACAAGGATGCCAGAGAGGGCGCTAACAAGTATGCAAGTTTGGATACCAGAGAGGACAAAAACAACAATGCCAGAGAGGAGGTGGAAAGATTCCTGCCCCTCCTCAAAGTCACCATCAGGGCCGACAACAAGGTACAGCACACACCTTGGGAGAAGCGAAGCCACTTGCGGCCATCTTACGTTGCCAGTGCCACTCATTAAGGCCTCCTAACTTGAATACCCCCCCTCCACACCCCCACCCCACTGATAAGTGTTTTCAGCTCAAATAAATAACATCAGTTGTCAGTAAAAATGGCAATGTAATGCTCCCCTCTGACTTCGGAATAAGGGTCCATTGACAGTCCTGTCATACAAGCAAGTCTGCTAACCGGCAGCTCCACTCGTTTACTTGTTGAAGCATCGTCTGGAAGTGACTTTGAATAGTGTTGATCTCAAATAATGTCACGTTTTCCTCATCAATATGCATGAGTGGGACAAAATAACACATCATTTTGGAAGTAGGGATGGGTGGGTACCTTTCATATTTGAACCGGTACTGTTCCCATACTCGTGGTCCAAAAAAGTATTGTTGTCATTTTACACTTCATACTTTGCGCTGACAGTTTGCCTTGTTTTTTTCAATTCGCACATGTCCTCACCACACACAGCACATATTCACACAGCCACATCACAATACAATTGTGATGACTTTCAAAATGGCGTTATTTAACTTCATGTCCTTAGTCTCAAGATTTTAAACCCTGTGAACTCCTCGGAGGACCCTCATTTTTGTCACTTAACCTCACACCTGTTGTACTTCATTCATGAGTTTGATGACAATGTAAACATGAATGTACTATTAACAACAGTCACACTCTAGAAAGTTTGCCACGTTTGGACATCTGATGGGCACTCCAAAGTGTCAAGGTCCACTTTGAGACACAAAAAGAAAAACTGGGGAAGAAGATGGAAAAGAATAAAATGATGTGGTGTTTGCGTATTTTGGACCTTTTGACGGATGCTCAGTTGTGTCGTCAGAGACCCAAAATCGTTGATCAGAAGAAGAACTTATACAGTGGTACTGTTATACATTATTAACATTTTTAATACTTTATTTCATATATTAACCATTGTTATACATTATTAACATTTTAATTCTTTATATTAACCATGTCGAGGTGTTTTATAGATGTGAGATAGTGTTGAACTCAGTATAATTTGACATTGAACTAAGCTGGAACATATTGTTTGGCCTAAAGAAAATTCCTTCTCAGTGTACTGTGCGAAAACACATTTGGTACTTGAGAACAGAATCAAAACACACACACCCCTGACTCTGTTTGCGCCATCGCTCACGGAAAAGTACCCAGAGAGTATGTTTTGTCTACAAATGAAAGAGAGGCGGTCTGTTTAACTATAAGAAGCCATTTTACACACGGAAGAGACACATTCGGCACTCTGAAATTCCACCTGTTACGTGATGTTTGGAGTCTGTCACGATGTCCAGAGATCTCTGTTTTTTTAATAAATCATCTTGCAAAGGTGTTTTTTCTTACAAGAAATCTGTCTTCATATTTTTGGAACACGCAAAGAGGACAAATAAATTTATTCCTCTTCAGTACTCAAGCAGTGATTTGGGGAGTGGATAGTTTTGCCGTGACCGGCAATTCTCCTGCGTTATTTTGCCGTGAACGGCTCGGGTTGGAGCGAGTCATGCACTGTGCCTGGTTGCTGCCTCGCTTCCCTCACATAGTGTCGTTTCACAAGTTTATTTTGTTGTGCCACCTAAAATAGGCTTCCACTCCGGCCCTTAGAGGCTGTTGTCATTGTTGGAAAACAATCCTTAAGTTTTCCGCGTGTTCGTAATGTTGATTAATTAGACTGGAGATCGGTGAACAGTTCCTTCGAAGGATTTATTTTACAGAAATTTCTGGACAGCACAAGATACAGCCAAACACCACGGATTCCCTGTGTGTGTGTGTCTTCCTCCCACTTCCAGTCGCTATTATACTTCCAGCATCCCAGCCCTAAAAAGCCCCTCCCCTTGCTCTGCTTCCTTCTGCTTCCCTTAAGCCCCGCCCCTCTCCAGTGGCGCCTCTAAGTCTCAAGACAGACATTACTCAATACACATTGACAGATGGTCGATTGATGTGGAAATACAGTAGGTTCCAGACAACCTCGCACCTTGACAGATGGCCAATTGATATGGAAACACAACTTCACAAAGGAATCCTATTAACACATTTTCTCCCCCAACCAGATGGCTAATTGCATGTGAAAAGGAAGGAAGAATCTTCAAACTTCAAACACCCATTAAACTTTACTGAGGAGGTTAAAGCAGTTATGACTAAATCTAAACAGTTATAACTAAAATCAAAACAGTTATAATTAAACTGAAACAGCAGAATGTCAACATCATGAAAAGTTCAAACAAAAACAAAATAGATGTCGATACTTGGACGTATTTTCCCAACCTTTTTCACTTGTTTGCAGCATTACCCCACAAGTGCATGGTCGCAGGAGTGAATCCTGCTTTATACTTCTTTTTTTTTCCTACCACATTTTTTTGACAGCTATCTATAATGCTCTGAGGGTTACTTTTAGGCTGGTAACGCCCATAACAGTCACTCTTGGGTGGCAAAAGAAAATGAAATGACACAATGGTGTGACGTGAAGGCAAGAACCACGGCCAGTGCGGCGATTGACCAATTACAGCCGTTATCACAGCAAAAGAATGCTAGCAGGAGCATTTCGGATCGAAAGGAAAAACATTTGTCTCTTGTTAGATATTATAACATTTTTAATACTTCATTTTATATATTAACTATTGTTATACATTATTAACATTTTAATTCTTTATATTAACCTTGTCAAAATGTTTTGTGGACGTGGATAGCAGGTGGTGTTTATTTCGGTATAATTTGACCTTAAGCTGGGACATAATATTTAGTCTTCCTTCTCAGCGTTTTGTGCGAAAACATATTTCGTCCCTGAACAGAATTTGTCCCTGAACATACACCCACCTGACCTTGTTTACGCCATCTGCTCACGGAAAAGTACCAAGATCGTAGTCTTTAAATGAAAAGGAGGAGGTCTTCTTTCAACTATAAGAAGACACTGTACACGCGGAAGAGACACATTTTGACGCTCTGAATCCCACCTGTTTAAGTGATGATAGAGGCTGTTATGATGTCCAGAGATTCTCTGATTTTTTTTAATTAAATCATCTTTGCAAAGGTGTTTTTTCTTACATTAAATCTGTCTTCAAGTTTTCGAACACGCAAAGAGGACAAAATTACATTTATTTGTCTTCAAATTGGTGAACCCCGACGTAGAGCGACGTTTTACAGCGGGGCGTTCAAGGACGGGCAGAATTCCCCGGCCACATATTAATCACGGTAAGTGGACACTTTATCCACGTTTTAGGAATTCTGTCTGTTTGAGAACGCTGCGGCTGGTAAATTCGTCTTCCAAAATTATATTGAGGATGGAGTTTGTGTAAGAAAAATAGTGATAAATTTTGAAATCGTTTGGTTGGACGCGAAGTCCCAGATTTCGGATTTTACCACGGTATTTGAAGTATACACTAGTGGTGACGTAGCGCTATTTGCGGAAATGCTGTCACGTTGTACGCGATCGTTTTGTAGTCAGTTTTGAGAAACATTTCTATGTTTTTACAAGACGAGGGATACATGGAAGATTGGCATAATTTCCTTGTATAATAAAAGCTGCACGTTGAGTTGTACGCAATTGCTTTGTTTTGTAGTCAGTTTTGAGGGACATTTTGTGTTCTTACAAGACGAGAGATGCTTGGGAAATTGACATGAATTCCTTGCATAAAATAGAAGCTGAAGTGGAAAACAGCCTTGTTCACGCAGGCGAGAGGCACTTTTGGATAATTTGTTATTAAAGGTCCTTGTGTAAGGAACGCAGTTTGTTTACGCAAACGAGAGGTTCTTGGATGAAATTGCGGAGGAACTACGAAAGATACAGCGGAATAGTACTGCCCTGATTGACGTCGTTAAGATCCTTGAACATTTATTCAGCTTTGGTAGTCAGGTTGGCAATAAGCGGAGTTGATACGCCGTTTTGTGATCAATCGCGAGGTCCTTGGATGATTGAATATGGATATTATTGGACAGATCTGTTCAGCTGAAAGATAACAAATATGAATGCGCAGATGAGGATATATTACCAGAGATTGGTACGTAACGTTACGAGGGGTTTCTGCACAAATAATTGTGAACAGACAGGCTATATTAGTCGAGAGACTGCTTCGTAATTGACTTAAAGCGGTATTTATTATTTTGAGAGAAGATCATGATATTTGTTGTGTATTATTTGTATGTGGTAGAATAGTCGACGTCATTGTTATTGTTTTTACGGGGGCGCAAAGAGCTATTTTGTCGACTAATTCTGTTATAAGTGAGACGTCACTGCATTTATAAATATTAATACGACTTAACGACAATATAATATAATATAATATAATAAGCTATAAAATACGGGCAGCAATAATTAATAGACAGTATGGACACTATTTGAGAGCTACAAAAATGGCTTGATCCGAATGCCGCGTCATGAGGCGACATGGAGTTGCGAGCGCATGCGCATTTGCGATCGGGGTTCTGCCTAGTAAACATATCCGGGGTTTGAAAAACTAATAAAAGTGATGTACGATTGCGGTGGAATAAATCTTATGGCGCCGTTATAAGCTACGGTAAGTTTATTTTATTGATGGAGGACGTTGAGGCTTGCGCCGCCGGGCGTTTGATGTGAAATACGAGATACAGAACACTTTTACGAGTGGAATAAGAACGACACATAATCGTGTATTTTTGGATAAGATGATGAATAATGCTAGAATACTAGCTTTAGGTATTTTGGTGAAGTTATAACCATTTATATAACTTTAAATAATAACTTAAAATGTTGGGGCTACGGTGCGCTTTTATTCTGAAGGACTAAATGATTTAACCTGAGAGTACTTCCGCTAGACGGAACTAAAGCTTCCGGATTAAATATTACCGTTAAATAATGACTTAAAATCTATTTAATACTGAACGACGGGACTTGAATTTATTGTGGAAAAGGTTAGTTTATTCTAATAAGATATGTCATTTGTTCGATGGTTTTAATGGCGGCAATTTAACTTGGATTTTCGTAGATGACAGCCACTCGTTAAGAGTGTTATAAGTAATATGTAATTTTTATATAGAGGAGAGTCCCGGACGTAGCCTTAGGAAAAGTGTATTGAATAATGATTAATACTGAAATGTTGCTTTGCAAATAAAATAACTGTATAATACAAATTTACGTAATAAAACAAATGAAAAAGTTTAATAAACGCTAAACGGGATAAATTAATTAGAAGGTAAAATTACTATTAAAATTTCCACGCTAAAACGGCGAGCTTCCGGGTCTGCGTTAAATAATTAAGCGACATTATATGAACTGTTAACGTAACTAATTTTATGAGCCCTCATTTAAATCTCCTAGCTGACCGCTAGGTGTCACCCTTTAATAAATTAATGACGCGGGTCAACTGGAAATTATAGTTGTAGTGACTCATTTTGACCGCCAGATGTCCCCCTTTTTCAAATTAAAAATGCCAAGAGCAAATCAACTAATGTAAAGAGGTATATATATTTAACTTTTTTGGGATTGTTTTTAGATGAAATAGTTTAGTCTCTACTCTTATTTTAATAATAATAATAATTAATTAAAAAACAAATAATTTGAATGGGAACTAATGTGGAATATTTTGTTATATTTTGTTATATTTTTCTCATACACGAGAACATTATTTAACCTTGAAATATCTTTTCAGAAAGTGATGGCAGCCATTATGAGAAGGAAATGACGAGTTCTTTATCTCCCGTCTTGGGGATGAAGTAATGTGTTAATTATAATTTAAAAAGGGGCCATTCCCATATTTACAGTAGGAAAATAATTCTTAATCTCTCCTGAATATATTTATTAACCTTTGAATTCGACATTTGAAGTCTCATTTCAGAATTAGAGTACGATACCCTGGAAGATGGGACCGTTCCATGGGGGGGTCATCTGGGAGGATAACATTTTTGACATAAAGGGTGCTATGTAATTAAAATAATTTCTACCTTGATGTTCGACCAAAGGCTGACTTTTACCGGCTGCGGCCTCCATTGAGAGATATTAATTGAAAGCTACCACACTTATTAATTGATTCGGTATTATATTTGTAAATTGTATATCTGGGAGTATATCTGTCCCAATCTCATCCTAAATATTATTTATGAAGGTATGCAAAACATATTAAATTAAATATTGTAAACCATAACAAATATTGGAATATAATTAGCAATTATTAAAAATTGTAAACTTTCATTGTTTTAATTATTTTTATTTTATTTATTATTATTTATTATTATTATTATTATTTTTTTAAATTTAAAAAAAAAAGTTTTTTTTTTCTCTCTCAAAATTTTTTGAATTATTATTATTATTTTTTTGAAATAAAGGAAGATTTTGTTTTTTAATATTTACTGACATGTTATAACCTAAATACTGTTGGGGCAGATTTTAATGTTTTCAGTCGAGTGAGGGTTATTGGTCGGGGTCATTATTTCAAAACAAAGTCAACTGGACCAATACGAGCGGGACACAGATCTCTTCAAAACAAAACCCCCACCAACAAAGAAAGGATGTGGCCATACCTGACTCCACCTGCTCGGCCTGCCAATAACTGATGCGCCACCTGATGCCACAATGACTGTGCCGTCATATACAAATGTGATAAAAGAAAACTGCTCCACTACCCAATGCACACAATGACTGCACCCTGAACTCACATGCAAAAGTCTTAAATGAAAAACTGCTCCAATGCTTCCTTAATGCATTCCTGCGTCCAGAACTGTCCTATGAAAAAACTGCTTCACTACGATGGTGACTCCGCCCCCACCAACAATGTTTTCTTGAGTTAGTGATACCAGACCATATGATGTGATACTGGCTGTTTACACTGCGCTCTATATTTTTGACAGATATAAGGTTATAGCATTTACAGTAAAACATTTCGTAAATATAACGAACTGATTGACAACACTCTATACACACAGATTTATTATATTTCAAAAACTTTTGATGTCTATTCTGATTTCATCTGATTTGTTTATCTCTGTCTATTTTAAAACAGTCAGTTTTTTGGACAAACATCAACAAGGGGGACTAGCAAGCTTAATGGTAACATTAAAACTAAGGGCAACTTTATGTATTAATAATATTTGATGGATTGGCTGAAAATTGAGATTTTTTTGTAAAATTCATTGCCTTAAGCTACAATATTTTTATAGTACAAAAGATAATACTGGTAAATTTCGTCTGGTTTCAGAAATTGAAAACAGCTAATGGGAATAAGGATAAGAATTTTTTTTATTTCAATCTTAATTATATTTTCCGTTATTTGACGCTTGTTAAATTTGGTCTTCTAATATTTTCCCAAATTCTCTTTTGAAATTTAAATAGTTGCTTAGGACGCATTGTCGAATTTACTGGTTAAATGTAAAATTTTCCCCTCTCTTTTTTAAACAAAAACGCAAGCAAAATTTATTTACTGCAAAACTTTATATATTAGTCTGAAAAATTTCTCTAAAGCGATTTTTTCAGATGGGGGAATTATTGGTCGGTCTGGGTATATCGTTGCGAAGGACACAAACAGTCCATGTTGAATTAAATAAATATAAAATTAAAAGTTAGTCTTAATGTGATAATTATACATAGTCCGTGAGAATGAATGAAATTTACAGGACGACAATTGGGGATTTCCTTGACCATGGAGAAGGAGTAAGTTTTGGCAGAGACGGCGAAAATAAGGTGAATATGTTCCATTTCTATTTTTCCCTGGGGCCCTGGGGTTAGATGTTATTTTTTGATTTTATTTGTTGGCGAAAGTTGCATTTATTTAATGGCTGGAAGCACATTCATGCCATATCTATAGCAATAAATATTATAATAAAACATTCCAATAATCATTACATTCTGTAAACAAAATTGGCCTCGTCAGATTTGAACTGGCTAAAGATTTTCATTTTTTGCATTTATGAATGTGCTCAGGTCATTAAAAGTCAGCCAAAGGCTGGATCCTAATTAAATGTCACAACAAACAGAATTTTTTCCCACAGGACAGGCCTACAGAACTTTACTAACATTTACTAACTCCAAACTAATAAACACTACCAAGATGCTCTTTCAAAAAGAAGGGATGTGAATAAATGTTTATTAGTGACTAATGAAAATGTCCTGCGCCCAGATGAGGTGATGGAAGGGTCAATCTAGTCCGGTCCACGGGGCACCTGTTTCCACATCGTGCCTATTAGACCGGCCGGGGGGTCCGCCTTCTACAAAACCCCCACCGGCGGGAGCCAACTGAGAAACCAGTCAACTGCTCCAGCCACCTGACGAATCAACAGAGAAACCAGTCGACTGCTTCCAGTGTCAGCTGACGAGCTAAGGATTACTGAATGAAGATTGAGTTTCGCTGAGGACGTCCTTCAAATGGAAATAGGAGGAATGTGTCCCTTTTCCGGGGCATTCCACAAAGAATGAGTCACAACTTGGGAAGATAAATCCCGGTGATTAATCTTTGCATCTCTGGCAGCTGGAGAGAGGCTGAAAGACCCTCTTCACACACACACACAAAAAAAAAAGGCTCTGTTCGACCTGCTAGAGGGGCCTGCTGGATGCTGCTCATGGTACCTGAATGCACCATTTACACAAGAAAATAAAGAGAGTGACAACTGTTAAAAAAAAAAAAAAAAAAAACCTGTACGGACTATTCAACAAAGACCTTCATCGCGAGATGGCTGCTTCGAAGAGACAATGCGTCTTCAATTGCATCTGCATCATGACACTCTTTCTCATACTGACTGCCATGCCAATTTTCTATTTCTGGGATCCCCCACCACAATTTTTAACATAATTGCAACACATTGTCTTCATATATGATATGCTCATTTTACTGAAAAAAAGAAAAAATCTTTTAATGAATCACATTGTTTTGACATAGGACTGACCTCCTTTCCTGCTGAAAAGAATGTTTTCATTTTTCTCTTCTTCCTATGTTGCACCTGCCCTTGCGATGATGAAGATCCCGCTGGAATCCTTTGGTAAAAATGTTTAAATATTTAGTTATTGGGCTTTATTTTAAATAAGCCCAAAGGGTGGACTGTTAGATATTATAACATTTTTAATACTTCATTTTATATATTAACTATTGTTACACATTATTAACATTTAAATTCTTTATATTAACCTTGTTGAAACGTTTTGTGGACGTGGATAACAGGTGGTGTTGATTTCGGTATAATTTGACCTTAAGCTGGGACATAATATTTAGTCTAAAAAAGTTCCTTCTCAGCGTTTTGTGCGAAAACATATTTCGTCCCTGAACAGAATTTGTCCCTGAACATACACCCACCTGACCTTGTTTACGCCATCTGCTCACGGAAAAGTACCAAGAGTATGTTTAGTCTATAAATGAAAAGGAGGAGGTCTTCTTTCAACTATAAGACGACACTGTACACGCGGAAGAGACACATTTTGATGCCTTGAATCCCACCTGTTTAAGTGATGATAGAGGCTGTTATGATGTCCAGAGATTCTCAGATTTTTTTAATTAAATCATCTTTGCAAAGGTGTTTTTTCTTACATTAAATCTGTCTTCAAGTTTTCGAACACGCAAAGAGGACAAAATTACATTTATTCCTCTTCACTCTCCAAGCGTCAGAAGAAGAAGAAGCGAATAAGGCCTAAATATGAATCCAAAACACAATGGAAGTTGTACTCTTAAAATTGTCATTCTACAAGAATAAAAGATCATTTAACAAGAATAAAGTTTTCCATGGTGAGCAGAGAGTATCTCCACTTTCTCAAATAAGCCATTAACTCATTCACTGCCATTGACGGCTATAAACGTCAAAAATTCATTTGAACTATTTCTATTAGTTTAACAACCCCCCCCCCCCCACACACACACACTTTTGTTAACAAGAATATGAAAACCTAGCATTTTTTTATTGTTATTTATGGCAGTAAATGAGTTAAACACAGGAATGTGACATGAAATGAATAGATTAAGTCATCTGTGAGAAAACAAACGAGCTTTAGTCTTTATTGTCATTATACTTGTAAAAAACATGTACAATGGGA
Source organism: Vanacampus margaritifer (assembly GCF_051991255.1). Lineage (NCBI taxonomy): Eukaryota > Metazoa > Chordata > Actinopteri > Syngnathiformes > Syngnathidae > Vanacampus > Vanacampus margaritifer. Next base: position 3,796,024 of record NC_135433.1, read on the forward strand.
TTTAAGTGTCTCCTTTTAGTGCAGCATACTCTGTATGTAAAATAGAGAGATAAAAAAACAAACTAATTTGAAGTGTTGAGTGTAAAATGAAACCAACTTTCTCAAATTGTTTGATTTAATCCAGTAACAATTAGCTTTCAATTTGGCACGGTATGAAAACCCAGAGCAAAAATTGTCACCATATTCAAATTACAGGCAGCTCCAAAATGACCTTTTTTTTTGTGCTTAATGTCAAATCAGAGAAGGTAAGTTAGAATATGAAAACAATTTCATGTGTAAATCAAAACACAAGATTGTATTTAAAAATGAATATTAAAATATCCATTTTGAGAGTAAGAGCAAAACATTTTCTACTAATGTTAACCTGTATGTTTTGTTTGGAAAATGTTAATTTCAAAATTCAAGACCTTAATTGAAATTATTTTTGATTGAGATGGACACTTCATTTAAGTCTCTTAAATTGATGACAAATAAGAAATGTTCATCAATGATTGCCATTCATGCAGAAATATTTTTTGAAAAAAATAACCCACCAATTAATTAATTTTAATTCTCCTGTAGGTTTCATTCTTGCATATTTTTTGTAAAACATGTCAATCGCATTGCCTGATCTTTGTATTATTCATCTTTTTTCAATAAATGTTCAAAAAGGAACAAATATAATGTTAGAAAATTCTGCAAAAAAGAGGAATCAGAATTAGGTATCAAAGTGGATCCAAGTCAGGGTTGTCCCAAATGTGGTCAAATTCCGCTTCCTGCGAAATGGAGAATGATCCCAAAGCCCTTTCCGTCATTTGACCGTTTGCAAGCCACGCCCCCAAACACTCGAGCTCCGTCACCAGAAAAAGTTCCAACGAGCAAAACCGGGAAGCGGCGTGTCCGTGGATTACGTCGGTCGAACCCGAGGTCTCCTGAGATTTTGTCAGCTGGGGTTCAGTTCTTTCCGTTGCCAAAGCCAAAAACACAGCTGGAGCCTTCAATCAATTGAAAAGTGTGGACGGCCTCACTCACACATAAATCAAAGATAAACAAACGTTTGCGTCAAGGTACGAGCCTGTAAATGAGCTCCAAAAGTCATCGCGATAGCTGGTCGCCGAACCAGCTTTTAGACACATTTGAGCTCTAGAGCAGAGGTCAAGGTCAGCAACCTTTACTGTCAAAAGAGACATTTTAGGGCAACTCCAAAACAAAACAAATCTGTCTGGAGCCGCAATACAATTTCAACATGATGATAAATGAATCGTGTATTAGTCTGATTAGTCTGATAAGCTCATTAGAGCGGCACCATGATCGAAAAATATGCAGCATCCAATCATTTGAGATGGATTTTCTTCTACCTTTTGTCTTCCGCTTTTGGATTTTTTTTGCTATCAATTTTCTGTTTGTTTGTTGTTTTTAGTTTGTGAAAATGTGATGCTCATTTTCGGGATTTCTTCTTTTGTTTTTGGACATTTTAGAGTTACATTTTAAATGCATTATTTTCTGCCTTTTAAAAAGAACATTTCTTACTTGGCAATTCTTCTCTGCCTTTTTTCATTCTTTGACATTTGGGGCCATTTCATTCAATTGTATGGTTATTTTCTGCTTTTCCTCTTTTCTGGATATTTTTCATATCACTTTTGGACATTTTCAGTTTTTTTTTTAAAAAACTACTTTTTCATCTACTGACATTTTTTGAATATTTAATCATTCATTTTTTAATCTAAACCATTCATTCATTTAAAATATATATATTTTATCCCTCCAAAAATGAATTTCCACGGATTTTTTGGGAGATCCACAGGAGAGGGAGTAAAGAGCCAAAAGTGTCTCCAGAGCCGCCGGTTGCAGACCCCACAAAACTGAACAGCAACATTATACTTATGATGATGTAATATTGTACATGATCAGGATCTGAGAAGCATCAAAAATCTGTTATTTCATGGGCCGGTCATCACCGACATCGGCGAGTGCTTGCGCATTTTTGTAACAATACGAAAAAGATCATCTTGACTACGCCTGATCGACGAACATTAACCTGCTTATTTTTAGCAATCATACAGAACTTGTTAAGTTGATCTTGTTAAGTCACAATGTCCCATGAATAGTGAGCTTCTTTTTTTTTTTTAACCCATGTGCCACTTAAGTTGTCCTTGGGGCTAACTAGTATACACTGGCAGCAATTTTTCCAACCTCCCTCCGTCTTACCTCCACCCTCTTCCTTCGCTGATCGCAAGCGCAGGACAAAAACAAAAGTTACTTTGAGGCAATTGACTTGAAAATCCGACGCAAGCTTTTGTTACATGAACGTGGCATTGAATTTCCACGGCAGTGATGTTTGTCCCTTGTAAAGCTCACATCTGTTGTCTCCGACTTCAAACGAAAAGGTGATTTTAAATTGGAAACTTCCACCAAAGAATTGGCACGCCCCCTCACTGTCCATTTTTAAAGCTCACATTTTTGTTCTTTGGCTTTTTATTGCGCAAAGTCTGTTAATTGAGGGTTTTCATTGGCTTATGCGCCGCTCTTTTTCATTTGGACTTCATGTACGCTACTTTGTATGCAAACGTGTTTGTTTTCCGAGTGTTCTTGAAGCGATGGAGTGTGCTCGGCCAGACGAGAGGACAAACGTCTTGCCAGACGAGCAAACGGTCCACTTGCCGCCATCTCGTACATCTGGCAGCCTACCGGACGCTCCGTCTCTCGTTCCCAAGGGTCTGATTGCATTGCCCCTGTTAAACAAACTAATCAAATGAAATGAAAATGAACGAGTGTCTAATTTCTTGGTATGAACAAAAAGGTCACACCATTTGCATCTGCATGGAGACAGAAAACCTGTGCCAGTGCAAATTGTGCAAATCTGTGAATATTAACAATTGTAAACGATAATATTCAGAAGTGTGTCACTTTTACACAGCCCTACTTTTAGCATACATTGCATGATTTCAATTGTGTTGTTTTTAAGCATTCTGTATGGATTCATTTGGAATGTTTAATTAACTCTTTGACTGCCAAAAACGTTAAATAACGTTTAGTAAAATCCTATGGAGGAGTGCCAAAGACGTTAAAAGACGTTTTTTTTTTCAAAACAGAGGTGAAACTAACCATTTTCTATTGTTGATTACTGAAAAAACGGAATAAGGTAGAAACAAACTTTTTTTTCCTGATGAAAGATGAGAGTCCAATCTTTCATTTGGTAGTATGTGTGTTTCCATAGTCCGAACACATAATTTTCTGTGGACCTTGAAAGATCAGTCAAAAACGCTTAAATCGGCTGGCACCCACGGCATCCCTTTTCTGAAAACGTCTGGCAGTCAAAGAGTTAATAAGCTGCCATCATGTAACCGCGGGATCAATTAGGAAATGAAAACGGGGGAGACAGGAAAAAAAAAAGTTTGGAGAGAGAAGCACCAAACAACAAACTGCTTGCTCAATTGAGAATTTATATGTGCACCCCTGAACATAACATGATTTTTTTCCTTGCTTTTTTTGTGTTGAATTGTTGACCAACCTGCTAATATCTTTAATATAAATATCTCAAATCAAATCTTCAGAGTCACCACAAATCGTGCAAATGCTTCTTCAAATGCTGCGTTGGCTCGTTTGGTGTATTTTACAAGTTGAGCGTTTCCTTTCATTTAGTTGGTCGGTTGTTTTGTTCTGTTTTCACTTTGACCAGCACAGAGCTGGCCACGCCCCCGTCCCGTGACGTCACTGGGGCTCTCGTCTTGAGAGTTCACCGGCCAAGTTACTTTCCGCAGACTGTGAAGGACAAGAAAAGAAAAGCAAGCAGAAGAGTATGGAGGTAAATATGGTCCAAAACTAACTAACTAACTAACTAAAAAAATGTGTACCTGTAGAAAAAAGTCTAAATTTGTATCTGTAAAAGTCGTGATTTGTACCTGTAAAAAAATTTGCATTTGGCAATTTATTATTATATTATATTATTAGTATGGGATTTTTTTTAATGGGCTTTAGGTGAACTGATGAATACACACACGCTCGCACGCACGCACGCACACACACACACACACGCACATACACATACTCACCCACATACAAAAAAAAAAATATATATATATATATATATATATATATATGTGTGTATATGTATATATATATATGTATATATATTAAAAAAAAAAATTAAAAAAACATTTATTAATTTTTTTTTTATTGATTTGTTTGTTTGTTTTTTTTAAAAAAAGGAGAGCAATGATGATGTCAAATCGAATGAACAATACTGAGCTCTCCTGAGGAAAAAAAAAAAAGAGAAAATACGGTACTATTAGACAAAATATTTTAATTAAAAAAAAATTGAAAAATATTGGAAGAAAACATGATAACAATAATACAAAATAAAATATAACATTTGAAAATGATACAAAACTATTTCAAAATATGTTTTTTTATTTAATGTAATGAAAGCCTATGTATGTACTATATATGTAGCCTATTATACAGTAAATTATCTATCTATCTATCTATCTATCTATCTATCTATCTATCTATCTATCTATCTATCTATCTATCCATCTATCCATCCATCCATCCATCCATCCATCCATGATTAACAAACAGAAGTAAAATAAAAGACTATCACTAATAATAATAATAATAATATTAAGAAGAAGAAGAATCGCATGATCATCCTGATAGTTACCTTTGGAGTGTGCAGTGCGACCTTTAGCTCCAGCTGAGCCTGAGAAAAAAAATAAAAATTATTGAAAAAAATATGCATTGTTATTGGTATTACAAAAAAAACGTAAAAAAAAAATTGAAAATAATATTTAAATGTATTAGGAGGAAATACAGAAACGTTGAGGAACTGTTAAAGAGAAAATACGCTACTATTAGACTAAATAATTTATTTTTATTTTTTTTAAATTGACAATTGTCAAAACAATAGGTACACTCAGATGTCATCCAGCCAGAGTCTGTGCAATAACGTTCAAAATGTTACCACAAATGTTCTTAAAAAAAATAAAAGGAGCTAAAAGAATACTTACATTACATTTTTTTTAAATAAAAAAATTGTGGAGAAATATTACAACATTAGGAAAAAATAAATAAGTTAAGACAATATACAAGTAAAAAAATACACTAACAGAAAAAAAATAAAAATTATTGAAAAAAATATGCATTGTTAGTGGTATTACAAAAAAACACGTAAAAAAATATTAGAAAATAATATTTAAATATATTTGGAGGAAATACAGAAACGTTGATGAACTGTTAAAGAGAAAATACGGTACTATTAGACAAAATAATTTAATTAAAAAAAAAATAGAAAAATATTGGAAGAAAACATGATAACAATAATACAAAAATAAAATATAACATTTGAAAATGATACAAAGCTATTTCAAAATATTTATTTTAATTTGATGTAATGAAACCCTATGTATGTACTGTATATGCAGCCTATTATACAGTATATTATCTATCTATCTATCTATCTATCTATCTATCTATCTATCTATCTATCTATCTATCTATCTATCTATCCATCCATCCATCCATCCATCCATCCATGATTAACAAACAGAAGTAAAATATAAGACTATCACTAATGATAATAATAATATTAAGAAGAAGAAGAATTGCAAGGTCATCCTGATAGTTACCTTGGTTGGAGGTATTGTTACTTCCACCTGAGCAAAAAAAAATAAAAAATAAAAATTATTGAAAAAAATATGCATTGTTAGTGGTATTACAAAATAAAACGTAAAAAAAATATTAGAAAATAATATTTAAATATATTAGGAGGAAATACAGAAACATTGAGGAACTGTTAAAGAGAAAATACGCTACTATTAGACAAAATTATTTAATAAAAAAAAAATATATATATTGGAATAAAACATGATAACAATATTACGAAAATAAAATATAACATTTGAAAATGATACAAAACTATTTCAAAATATTTATTTTAATTTGATGTAATGAAAGCCTATGTATGTACTGTATATGTAGCCTATTATACAGTATATTATCTATCTATCTATCTATCCATCCATCCATCCATCCATGATTAACAAACAGAAGTAAAATATAAGACTATCACTAATGATAATAATAATATTAAGAAGAAGAAGAATCGCATGGTCATCCTGATAGTTACCTTGGTAGGAGGCATTGCCACCTGTAGCTACAGCTGAGCCTGAGACAAAAAATAACAATTATTGAAATAAATATGCATTGTTATTGGTATTACAAAAAAAACACGTAAAATATATATATATTAGGAGGAAATACAGAAACGTTGAGGAACTGTTAAAGAGAAAATACGCTACTATTAGACAAAATTATTAAATAAAAAAAAATATATATATATTGGAATAAAACATGATAACAATATTACAAAAATTAAATATAACATTTGAAAATGATACAAAACTATTTCAAAATATTTTAATTTTAATTATTTTAATTTGATGTAATGAAAGCCTATGAATTTACTCTATATGTAGCCTATTATACAGTATATTATCCATCCATCCCTCCCTCCCTCCCTCCCTCCCTCCATCCATCCATGATTAACAAACAGAAGTAAAATATAAGACTATCACTAATGATAATAATAATATTAAGAAGACGAATAATCGCATGGTCATCCTGATAGTTACCTTGGTAGCAGGCATTGCCAGTTCCACCTGAGCAAAAAAAGAAAATAAATGAAAATTATTGAAAAAAATATGCGTTGTTAGTGGTATTACAAAATAAAACGTAAACAAATATTAGAAAATAATATTTAAATATATTAGGAGGAAATACAGAAACGTTGAGGAACTGTTAAAGAGAAAATACGCTACTATTAGACAAAATAATTTCCCAAAATTTTTTTTAATTGACAATTGTCAAAAAAATAGGTATACTCAGATGTCATCCAGCCAGAGTCTGTGCAATAACGTTCAAAATGGAGGAAATAAAAAAATAAATAATAAAAAAATAAATAAGTTAAGACAATACAAGTAAAAAAGATACAGTTGCAGAAAAAATAATAATAATTTGAAAAAAATATGCATTGTTAGTGGTATTACTTATCTTTCAATTTGATGTAATGAAAGCCTATGTATGTACTGTGAATGTAGCCTATTATACAGTATATTATCTATCTATCTATCTATCTATCTATCTATCTATCTATCTATCTATCTATCTATCTATCTATCTATCTATCTATCTATCCATCCATGATTAACAAACAGAAGTAAAATATAAGACTATCACTAATGATAATAATAATTAAGAAGAAGAATTGCATGGTCATCCTGATAGTTACCTTGGTTGGAGGTATTGTTACTTCCACCTGAGCAAAAAAAGAAAATAAATAAAAATTATTGAAAAAAATATGCATTGTTAGTGGTATTACAAAAAAAAAACGTTAAAAAAATATTAGAAAATAATATTTAAATATATTAGGAGGAAATACAGAAACGTTGAGGAACTGTTAAAGAGAAAATAAGCTACTATTAGACAAAATTATTTAATTTAAAAAGAAAATTGAAAAATATTGGAAGAAAACATGATAACAATATTACAAAAATAAAATATAACATTTGAAAATGATACCAAACTATTTCAAAATATTTATTTTAATTTGATGTAATGGAAGCCTATGTATGTACTGTATATGTAGCCTATTATACAGTATATTATCTATCTATCTATCTCTCTATCCATCCATCCATCCATGATTAACAAACAGAAGTAAAATATAAGACTATCACTAATGATAATAATAATATTAAGAAGAAGAATTGCATGGTCATCCTGATAGTTACCTTGGTAGTAGACATTGCCAGTTTTAGCTACAGGTGAGCCTGAGACAAAAAATAAAAATTATTGAAATAAATATGCATTGTTATTGGTATTACAAAAAAACACGTAAAAAAAAAATTGAAAATAATATTTAAATATATTAGGAGGAAATACAGAAACGTTGAGGAACTGTTAAAGACAAAATATGCTACTATTAGACAAAATAATTTACTTTTTTTTTTTAATTGACAATTGTCAAAACAATAGGTACACTCAGATGTCATCCAGCCAGAGTCTGTGCAATAACTATAATAATTTAAAATGGAGGAAACAGAAGTAAAATATAAGACTATCACTAATGATAATAATAATATTAAGAAGAAGAAGAATCGCATGGTCATCCTGATAGTTACCTTGGTAGTAGGCATTGCCACCTGCAGCTCCAGCTGAGCCTGCTGCAGTTGCTGCTGGTGCTGAAGCTGCTACTGCTAGAAACAATAGCAATTAAAGTTTAGTAGATTGTACCGTGCAATTTGAGTTTTTTCAACTCCTAATTAAGGATGTTGCTATCAAAGTTATTAAGCAAACAAAAGAAATCAAACGAAAAAGAAAACAACACAAATATACCCACTTTTGGCAGCAGATGACTTCAGTTTGGCAATCTTGTCATCTACCAAAGCACAATGAAAATATATCAGATATGCGTTTCTACACCACTACTGATATACTGTACACAAAAATGCAAAAATCCTACATTATACATTATACAAAAATTTAAGTCTCCTAAAAAAAATTGTAAGATATTCTAAATCGTTGAAAAATACGAAAATATTAGGCTACTAAAATATTTTCAAAAACATAATATAATATTAGATAAAAAATTACAAACAAAAAAAACCTACAAGGCAAAAAAAAAGGTTAATAACACAAATGTTACTAAACAGAAAAGGCGTTGGAAAAAAATGTCACACCATGAAAACATTTTAAAACTATTCTATGAAAAATATTAGGCAACCACAGATCTTGGCAACAAAATATCTGTGTATTGTAATCATATTTTACTTTTTTGTTGTAGTATTTCCGTTCTAAATATACTACCACTTCTAATATAATTTTTATATATGTTAAACAAATGGTCTTTAATAGTGATTTTTTTTTAAATAACTTTGGCATGAACAAACTTTATTTTCCAACAAATAAAACAAATAAGCAACCTATTTGGACCGCTAACACCACCCACTCACCACACCGCCCCGACCCAAGCCGAAAACTATGGAGGTAAATATGGTGCAAAACTAACTTGTAAAAAAAATGTGTACCTGTAGAAAAAAGTCTAAAATTGTATCTGTAAAAGTCGTGATTTGTACCTGTAGAAATGACAACTTGTAGTCAAAGAAGTCGCCACTAGGAGTCACAAGTGTTTTTTCTGCTGCTGTCCAGTCACGTGACTTTTGCACCAAATCTCTCGCTACAAATGGTGCAAAACTGATTCGTACTCGTAGAGCGCCGTGATTTGTACTCGTAGAAGAAGAGGGCGGGCTCTGGAGGATTTGGGCGGGCTAAAGCTCAACCTCATTGGTTGAGTGAACGACTGTGGGTTGAACTCAAATGACGCCACGTTTTTTATCATTAATATGCGCAAGTCCGAAATTCCAAACAAACAAGAGTAGCCTATGGCAAGCCCTTTGAGCATTTATTCCATATCCTTGATATCAGACAGTAGTGTTTCCGAACTAGTGCAGCCTTCGTCAGAACTAGGTGGACATTCAGCCATACTAGCGCTTTGTCGTACTACTTGTACAAAAACACTGACATGTCACCCATTTTCTGCAACTTGTGCCACTTTAATCCAACTAGTGCTGACACAAGTCTAGAGCTCCAATTTCTTTAGGACAACTTGTAAACTAGTGTAAAACATGCAATTAAAGGGGGTGGGATAATGACAAAATCTGAATCTTGATTGGTGTATTTTAACTGGAGAGCCAATAGGAATCCTGGACGCACGTCGGCCCCACCTCCTCATTAATTTTTGGGGTGAAACTACTTTACCAGCTCAGTGGCCGAGTGGTTAGAGTGTCCGCCCTGAGACTGGGAGGTAGTGGGTTCGATTCCTGGCCGGGTCATACCAAAGACTATAAAAATGGGACCGATTGCCACTCTGCTTGACACTCAGCATTAAGGGTTGGAATTGGGAGGTTAGATCACCACATGATTCCCGAGCGCGGCGCTGCTGCTGCTCACTGCTCCCTCAGGGGATGGGTCAAATGCGGAGAACAAATTTGGCCCCACTTAGATGGGTGTGACAATCAGTGGACCTTATCTTATCTTACTAGTGAGCATGTTGGCATCCACTAGTTCTACTAGTGAACGTTTTGGACCTCACTAGTTGAACTAGTTCAGTCAAAATGTCTCACTAGTGTAACTAGTGGATATTTGGGGCATCACTAGTTAACTAGTAAAACATTTGTGTGTCACTAGTTCAAACATGTAGACCTCAAGAGCCGTTCACTAGTTAACTTGTCAGTGTTTTGTCTTTCACTAGTTAACTAGTGAGTGTTTCAGCTCTCACAACCTAACTAGTGCAAGGAAATCATAGGACACATGTCACTAGTGAGAAGAATTCACGTTTGAGTAATTAACACGTTGCTGAAAATGAGCGACTAGTCTCAGAGTTTCTGTGCAACTAGTATGACAAAGTGCATAGCCAGTGTGGCTAATTGTCCAACTAGTGCTGACAAAAAAATCGGAACTAGTGAGAAACACTACTGTCTGATATCAAGGATATGAAATAAATGCTCAAAGGGCTTGCCATAATAGCCACACCAGTTTACGCGTCATTTTGGAAGAAGAGGACGTCCCAGGCGTGAACATTCCAACATGGTTCAATACGTAATCGGTTAAACGTTTAGCTTTATCTTGTTAGCCAGAAAAAAAACAAGTTCTACAGGTATAAATCACAACTTTTACAGGTACAAATTTTGACTTTTTTCTACAAGTACAATTTTTTTTTTACAAGTAAGTTTTGTACCATATTTACCTCCATAGAAAACACGCGCGCGCGCAAACTCACACGCGAAAGCAGCACTTACCGAGCTCTTTAGCCTCTTGGAAGCACCCGATGGACTCCAGCAGTTCGGAGGTCACTGCTGGAGCTCCATCCTCAGTGAAAGTGGACACCAGCACGTTGGTGAACTCAGTGTAGTCCTTGCCCTCCACCTTGCTGAGTGGCACCTTACGGTCGCCGCGGCGGTCCACCAGCATCACGCGGAACTTGTCCAAATTCTTACCGGACAAGTTCTCCAGCGAGTTCATGATCGCGATCTTTTTGGAGGACATTTCTTAGCAGGGGATTCTGCGAGGAACACGCCAGTGGAGAGGTCTGAATGTAAGGTGGCAGGTGGAGTCGAGTTTTACTTTCGTTCTCTACCCGGAAATTGGCATTACAAAATTACAAACCTTAATAGTACACACACACACGCACACACACACACACACACAAACACACACACACACTGAGCCGTCACTTGCCTACAATGCAGGTGGGCGTGGCTTCGCTTCCATGTTTGTATGTGTGCGTGTTTGTGTGAGTGAAAAAAAAAAGAAGATGCCACGGACTTCCGTCTTCTGTTTTGTTTTTTTTCTCGGCCACCGTTGGCCGTGTTCCAACACTCGCAACCCCACCCCTGCGTCCCCTCGCTCGTCGGAGGGAGGGCGTCTCGGCTATCTGAAAGGCTTTGGACACTGAGACAGCCTCGCTTTCTGGTGGCTACAATAATGGGCAACATATATTTACAGCTTTTATTAGCCCAGAAGCCCACCAAGCTTTTCTTTGACAACGCCACTGGATCAAGACTTTCCAATCGTTTCTGAAAGTCTCTTGTTGTTTGTTTGCGGTATTTCAGACGGTTGCTTTCGGAACTGTTTTTCCAATCGGCTCAGTTGCGATGTCAGTGTGACTGTCCAGGTCATGTTTGTAAACGAGAATCAGTTCTCAAACATTTGACCTGGTTAAATCAAAACATCAAACTTTGATAGCAGCAGGTGGTTATTCATTCTTTTGATTGAGAAGGATGAGATACGGGTGAGGATGTGACCTCCCACCGTGAGCATCTCTGACCTTTTCATTCCACATCATTATTGCGCCGCCGCGTGTTGACGTCATGGTCGCGGCTCCGCCAGCTGCTTTGAAAACTTTCCCTCGCCCACATTTGAGCATAACATCCTTTGTTCCCGATGTTTTGTCTTTGCTTTGGCTGCCACCAGCAAGTGTTTTTAGAGTTTTAGAAAAGACAAAACAAATAGTGGAAAGCGTCACTAAATAGAGCCGCAATGCTCTATTTGCAATGCCGCAAACTGCTGACGTGACAAAAAGCTGCTTTTATTTGGATTTTATGTTTTGTTTGGACCTCATCAAGGTCATGAGAGGCGCTGGGATCGTCTTCAGTCTTCACTAAAATCATCCCACGGGATTTCATATGAATGACTGTCAATGCCACATATTCGCCATTGGGAGAAGTGAAGCCACCGGCGGCCATCTTACAGTGCCAATCACTAAGGCCGCCTAACTTGAATACATTGATTTTGCTGCCGTTTTTTTTTTTTTACGTTACTTTCCGATTCTACGACGAAAATTCCACCGTGTATGACATGCAGTTGTACCAAAAAAATTATAATCTGGGAGAAGCGCTTCATGTATATTTTATTGCTAAGAAAAATACTTTTCAGTTTATGTACGGGTGCTACTCAAAGATTTGGTCTGCATCAGGTTGTCGCAGCCAATCAAGTGAAAGTAAAGCCCATTAGGAATAAAAAAAAAAAAAATGCTGTGAAATGTGAACCGAACCTGTGTGAGTAAGATAATATACACTAAAGAGTGTTTTCAGCGTGGCAATGCAAGATGGCTGCCCTCTGACTTCAGCCGTGAAGGTCCTAATGACAGGCCAGTCCTATACAAGTCTGTGGTTGGTCTACTAGAACGGGTCAGCAAGCTTTCCTATCAAAAGATCCATAAAGGAGCCATTTTAGGCCAAATAAATCACCAAAAATGTGGGTGTGGCCGCAAAGCTTTTTTCGGATTGTGATGAAGGAAACTGAGCTGCGCCATAAAAATAAAAATATGTAGAGATTGAGATTCATTTTCTTCTAACTTTTGTCTTCCGTTTTTATTTATTTATTGTCATGACTTTTCTGGCTTGCTGTCAAATTTTATGGAGATTTTGTGGTCATTTTCCGCTTTCTTGAATTTTTGGACATTTTATGACAATTTTGAACTTTTTTTCTGCCTTTTTTGCTCTCAATTTTCTGACTTTATGGTAATGTTGGAGATTTCTTCATTTGTTTGTGAACATTTTATGGTTACTTTTAGAACGTTCTGCTTTTTGGATGCCATTTTTCCAAATTTTCGGCAAATTCATTCATTTTAGGGTCATTTTCTATTTTTCCGCTTCCTTTTTTTATATTTAGACTTTTTTGTCTAAATTTCATCTCTTTTTCTGACAAAAATTTGGATTCTGACATTTTTGGACTATTTAATATAATCATGAATTAATTCAATGAATATTTTATCTAAAAATGATTTAAAAAATATATAAAAAAACAAAAACAACATTTATTGTATGTATGTTATGTAAACAATGTCGTTTTGCACAAGGTTTACTAGTGATGAACGATACATTACGCACGTCATTGACAAATGAAAAGCAGAGTTCTATCCCACCACAAATTTCCACTTGTTTTAATTGGGATGAAAATCAGTCCGTCTCCTCAAGAGTTTGTAATTACAACATGGGCCAGAGATCGTCTGCGTGGAACACGGGAGCCTCTACCTGCACTCAGAGAGACATTGCGGCCTACCAAAACCCATCCTCTACAGCAGACGTGGGCAATCTCGGTCCTCGAGGGCCGAAGTCCTGCAGGTTTTGGAGGTTTCTCACTTCCAACACAAGCTGATTCCAATCAACAGGATTGTTATCAGGCTTATGCAGAGCTTGCTGATGAGCTGATCATATATCAGCTGTGTTGGAAAAGGGCAACATGCAAAACCTGCAGGACTCCGGCCCTCGATGCCCACCTCTGCTCTACAGTGTGGGGGCCATCAGGAGCAGTTCACGGCCACTGTGTTGTACCTGAGCACCACAAGTGCACGAGTAGATTCTACCAGAAGTCATCACCACCACCACCACCATATTCACACAGCCACATCACAATAAGCGAGCTGAGTATTCCTAGTGCCAACAGCAATAAGACTCATTTGCAACAACCAGACACGAGGTCCACATTACAGAACGCTTTGGAGTTTCAAGCCAGACAAGTTTTTCAAGAAACACAATGGCAGATTCCAAGACTTATTATTCAATCAATTGAGACGCAAGCAAGGGCAGCAGCAAGGATGCCAGAGATGAAGCCAGCGAGTATGCAAATTAGGATCCCATTGAGGACACAAACAAGAATGCCACAGAGGGCGCCAACAAGTACGCAAGTTCTAATGCCAGAGAGGACACAAACAAGGACGCCAGAGAGGGCGCCAACAAGTATGCAAGTTTGGATACCAGAGAGGACAAAAACAACAATGCCAGAGAGGAGGGCAACGACTACGCAAGTTAGGATGCCAGAGAGGATACAAACAATGCCAGAGAGGATGTCAATCAGGAAGCGAATCACTCAACACTCTCCGCATTCATCACTTCACACAGCATGGGCACCAGAACAACATCAGACTGTCTGTGCCACTTCACCAAAATGCCCGAAATGACTTCACTTTAATTCCATTTCATCAAAATGCCATCAGCCTCTTGTTGAGATGACTTTCAAAATGGCGTTATTTAATTTCATGTTCTTAGTCTCAAGATTTTAAACCCTGTGAACTCCTCGGAGGGCCCTCATGTTTGTCACTTAACCTCACACCTGTTGTACGTCATTCATGAGTTTGATGACAATGTAAACATGAATGTACTATTAACAACAGTCACACTCTAGATAGTTTGCCACGTTTGGACCTCTGATGGGCACTCCAAAGTGTCAAGGTCCACCTTGAGACACAAAAAGAAAAACGGGGTAAGAAGATGGAAAAGAATAAAATGATGTGGTGTTTACGTGTTTTGGACCTTTTGACGGATGCTCAGTTGTGTCGTCATAGACCCAAAATCGTTGATCAGAAGAAGATTAAATGATGGAATATTCCTATCCTCACTGATTGTGTCACCTGTTTGGACCTCTTTCAGGGACCTTGCCTTCATTCAGCTCAGCTGAGGACACGATGCAGGCATGTGCGCAGATTGGCACGCCCTGGTGGGAGGCCTCAGCAGACAGAATGTGCAACCATCCCAGCGCAAAGAACCTGTCCCAGTACCAGACAGGTGGTGGTACCAATTGGCTAACGTCATTTCCCGGTCAAGACGGCATATGCTACCAGAATGTGTCGCGTGTCTCTCGGGCCAGCTTCTCCGCTGTTCCACAAGGTGGAAACTATGGACATCAGTCCGTCTCTTCAAGAGTTTGTAATAACAACATGGGCCAGAAATCGTCTGCGTGGAACACGGGAGCCTCTACCTGCACTCAGAGAGACATTGCGGCCTACCAAAACCCATCCTCTACAGTATTGGGGCCATCAGGAGCGGTTCACGGCCACTGTGTTGTACCTGAGCACAACAAGTGCACGAGTAGATTCTACCAGAAGTCATCACCACCACCACCACCATATTCACACAGCCACTTCGCAATAAGCGGGCTGAGTATTCCTAGTGCCAACAGCAATAAGACTCATTTGCAACAACCAGACACAAGGTCCACATTACAGAACGCTTTAGAGTTTCAACCCAGACAAGTTTTTCAAGAAACACAATGGCAGGTTCCAAAACTTATTACTCAATCAATAGAGACGCAAGCAAGGGCAGAAGCAAAGATGCCAGAGATGAAGCCAGCGAGTATGCAAATTAGGATCCCATTGAGGACACAAACAAGAATGCCACAGAGGGCGCCAACGAGTACGCAAGTTCTAATGCCAGAGAGGACACAAACAAGGACGCCAGAGAGAGCGCCAACAAGTATGCAAGTTTGGATACCAGAGAGGACAAAAACAAAAATGCCAGAGAGGAGGGCAACGACTAAGCAAGTTAGGATGCCAGAAGGGATACAAACAATGCCAGAGAGAATGTCAATCAGGAAGCGAATCACTCAACACTCTCCGCATTCATCACTTCACACAGCATGGGCACCGGAACAACATCAGACTGTCTGTGCCACTTCACCAAAATGCCCGAAATGACTTCACTTTAATTCCATTTAATCAAAATGCCATCAGCCTCTTGTTGTGATGACTTTCAAAATGGCGTTATTTAATTTCATGTTCTTAGTCTCAAGATTTTAAACCCAGTGAACTCCTCAGAGGGCCCTCATGTTTGTCACTTAACCTCACACCTGTTGTACGTCATTCATGAGTTTGATGACAATGTAAAAATGAATGTACTATTAACAACAGTCACACTCTAGATAGTTTGCCACGTTTGGACCTCTGATGGGCACTCCAAAGTGTCAAGGTCCACCTTGAGACACAAAAAAAAAAACGGGGTAAGAAGATGGAAAAGAATAAAATGATGTGGTGTTTACGTGTTTTGGACCTTTTGACGGATGCTCAGTTGTGTCGTCAAGGACCCAAAATCGTTGATCAGAAGAAGATGAAATGATGGAATGTTCCTATCCTCACCGATTGTGTCACCTGTTTGGACCTCTTTCAGGGACCTTGCCTTTATTCAGCTCAGCTGAGGGCACGATGCAGGCATGTGCGCAGATGGGCACGCCCTGGTGGGAGGCCTCAGCAGACAGAATGTGGAACCATCCCAGCGCAAAGAACCTGTCCCAGTACAAGACAGGTGGTGGTACCAATTGGCCAACGTCATTTCTTGGTCAAGACGGCATATGCTACCAGAATGATTCGCGTGTCTCTCAGGCCAGCTTCTCCGCTGTTGCACAAGGTGGAAACTATGGACATCAGTCCGTCTCCTCAAGAGTTTGTAATTACAACATGGGCCAGAAATCGTCTGCGTGGAACACGGGAGCCTCTACCTGCACTCAGAGAGACATTGCGGCCTACCAAAACCCATCCTCTACAGCAGAGGTGGGCAATCTCGGTCCTCGAGGGCCGGAGCCCTGCAGGTTTTGTAGGTTTCTCACTTCCAACACAAGCTGATTCCAATCAACAGGATCGTTATCAGGCTTATGCAGAGCTTGCTGATGAGCTGATCATATATCAGCTGTGTTGGAGAAGGGCAACACGCAAAACCTGCAGGACTGCGGCCCTCGATGCCCACCTCTGCTCTACAGTATTGGGGCCATCAGGAGCGGTTCACGGCCACTGTGTTGTACCTGAGCACCACAAGTGCACGAGTAGATTCTACCAGAAGTCATCACAACAACCACCACCACCATATTCACACAGCCACTTCACAATAAGCGGGCTGAGTATTCCTAGTGCCAACAGCAATAAGACTCATTTGCAACAACCAGACACGAGGTCCACATTACAGAACGCTTTGGAGTTTCAACCCAGACAAGTTTTTCAAGAAACACAATGGCAGATTCCAAGACTTATTACTCAATCAATAGAGACGCAAGCAAGGGCAGAAGCAAAGATGCCAGATATGAAGCCAGCGAGTATGCAAATTAGGATCCCATTGAGGACACAAACAAGAATGCCACAGAGGGCGCCAACGAGTACGCAAGTTCTAATGCCAGAGAGGACACAAACAAGGACGCCAGAGAGAGCGCCAACAAGTATGCAAGTTTGGATACCAGAGAGGACAAAAACAAAAATGCCAGAGAGGAGGGCAACGACTAAGCAAGTTAGGATGCCAGAGAGGATACAAACAATGCCAGAGAAGATGTCAATCAGGAAGCGAATCACTCAACACTCTCCGCATTCATCACTTCACACAGCATGGGCACCGGAACAACATCAGACTGTCTGTGCCACTTCACCAAAATGCCCGAAATGACTTCACTTTAATTCCATTTCATCAAAATGCCATCAGCCTCTTGTTGAGATGACTTTCAAAATGGCGTTATTTAATTTCATGTTCTTAGTCTCAAGATTTTAAACCCAGTGAACTCCTCGGAGGGCCCTCATGTTTGTCACTTAATCTCACACCTGTTGTACGTCATTCATGAGTTTGATGACAATGTAAACATGAATGTACTATTAACAACAGTCACACTCTAGATAGTTTGCCACGTTTGGACCTCTGATGGGCACTCCAAAGTGTCAAGGTCCACCTTGAGACACAAAAAGAAAAACGGGGTAAGAAGATGGAAAATAATAAAATGATGTGGTGTTTACGTGTTTTGGACCTTTTGACGGATGCTCAGTTGTGTCGTCATAGACGCAAAATCGTTGATCAGAAGAAGATTAAATGATGGAATATTCCTATCCTCACTGATTGTGTCACCTTTTTGGACCTCTTTCAGGGACCTTGCCTTTATTCAGCTCAGCTGAGGAGAAGATGCAGGCATGTGCTCAGATGGGCGCGCCCTGGTGGGAGGCCTCAGCAGACAGAATGTGGAACCATCCCAGCGCAAAGAACCTGTCCCAGTACAAGACAGGTGGTGGTACCAATTGGCCAACGTCATTTCTTGGTCAAGACGGCATATGCTACCAGAATGATTCGGGTGTCTCTCAGGCCAGCTTCTCCGCTGTTCCACAAGGTGGAAACTATGGACATCAGTCCGTCTCCTCAAGAGTTTGTAATTACAACATGGGCCAGAAATCGTCTGCGTGGAACACGGGAGCCTCTACCTGCACTCAGAGAGACATTGCGGCCTACCAAAACCCATCCTCTACAGTATTGGGGCCATCAGGAGCGGTTCACGGCCACTGTGTTGTACCTGAGCACCACAAGTGCGCGAGTAGATTCTACCAGAAGTCATCACAACAACCACCACCACCATATTCACACAGCCACTTCACAATAAGCGGGCTCAGTATTCCTAGTGCCAACAGCAATAAGACTCATTTGCAACAACCAGACACGAGGTCCACATTACAGAACGCTTTGGAGTTTCAACCCAGACAAGTTTTTCAAGAAACACAATGGCAGATTCCAAGACTTATTACTCAATCAATAGAGACGCAAGCAAGGGCAGAAGCAAAGATGCCAGATATGAAGCCAGCGAGTATGCAAATTAGGATCCCATTGAGGACACAAACAAGAATGCCACAGAGGGCGCCAACGAGTACGCAAGTTCTAATGCCAGAGAGGACACAAACAAGGACGCCAGAGAGAGCGCCAACAAGTATGCAAGTTTGGATACCAGAGAGGACAAAAACAAAAATGCCAGAGAGGAGGGCAACGACTAAGCAAGTTAGAATGCCAGAGAGGAGGGCAACGACTAAGCAAGTTAGGATCCCATTGAGGACACAAACAAGAATACCACAGAGGGCGCCAACAAATGCGCAAGTTTGGATACCAAAGAGGACAAGAACAACAATGCCAGAGAGGAGGGCAACGATTACGCAAGTTAGGATGCCAGAGAGGATACAAACAATGCCAGAGAGGATTTCAATCAGGAAGCGAATCACTCAACACTCTCCGCATTCATCACTTCAGACAGCATGGGCACCGGAACAACATCAGACTGTCTGTGCCACTTCACCAAAATGCCCGAAATGACTTCACTTTAATTCCATTTCATCAAAATGCCATCAGCCTCTTGTGATGACTTTCAAAATGGCGTTATTTAACTTCATGTTCTTAGTCTCAAGATTTTAAACCCAGTGAACTCCTCGGAGGGCCCTCATGTTTGTCACTTAACCTCACACCTGTTGTACGTCATTCATGAGTTTGATGACAATGTAATCATGAATGTACTATTAACAACAGTCACACTCTAGATAGTTTGCCACGTTTGGACCTCTGATGGGCACTCCAAAGTGTCAAGGTCCACCTTGAGACACAAAAAGAAAAACGGGGTAAGAAGATGAAAAATAATAAAATGTTGTGGTGTTTGTGTGTTTTGGACCTTTTGACGGATGCTCAGTTGTGTCGTCAAGGACCCAAAATCGTTGATCAGAAGAAGATGAAATGATGGAATGTTCCTATCCTCACCGATTGTGTCACCTGTTTGGACCTCTTTCAGGGACCTTGCCTTTATTCAGCTCAGCTGAGGGCACGATGCAGGCATGTGCTCAGCTGGGCGCGCCCTGGTGGGAGGCCTCATTAGACAGAATGTGGAACCATCCCTGCGCAAAGAACCTGTCCCAGTACCAGACAGGTGGTGGTACCAATTGGCCAACGTCATTTCCCGGTCAAGACGGCATATGCTACCAGAATGTGTCGCGTGTCTCTCAGGCCAGCTTCTTCGCTGTTCCACAAGGTGGAAACTATGGACATCAGTCCGTCTCCTCAAGAGTTTGTAATTACAACATGGGCCAGAAATCGTCTGCGTGGAACACGGGAACCTCTACCTGCACTCAGAGAGACATTGCGGCCTATGAAGGATTATAGAATAATTTGTAATCTTTTGTGTGTTCAAATAAATGAAAGATGATGTTCTTGTGAAGAGGGTCCTTGAAAGGTTGATTTATTACAGAGATCTCCGGTCACACAATTGAATATCACCAAAGCAGTGTCATCCAAGAATGTGTGATCCTCCCCCCAGGAGACACAGTCCTTTTATTTCAATCCGAGTTTGTACAGAAAAACGCCTCTCTCCTCCCATCAAATACGAAAATCAGATTACATTCTCACAGTATGCTAGGTTGATCCTTCACATTTAGACAAAACAGGTTCTCAGTATGCCAGCTTGCACTTTCTTCACATTTAGACGAAACAGGTTCTCAGTATGCCAGCTTGCATTTTCTTCACATTTAGACGAAACAGGTTCTCAGTATGCCAGCTTGCACTTTCTCAAGCAGGACAAAGAAAGGGAATTTAGACAAAACAAGATAACGGATAGGTTAAGGTCGAGTTATATTGAGTTTAACATTATTTCACCTGCTCTACACATCTATAACTAAATTCAAAATGGTTAAAATATAAAATAAAGAATTAAAAATGTTAACAATGTTAACATTCCCCCAATTGGGCTTGAAAAAGCCCAAAAACTAAACATTTGAACATTTTTACCAAAAGATTCCAGCGGGATCTTAATCGTCGCAAATGGCTGGCGCAACATTAAAATAAGAGCAAATGAAAACATTCTTTTAGCAGGAGAGGCAGTAGAGGAGGTCAGTCATATGTCAAAAACAATGTTATTCATTAAAAGATTTTTCAGTGAAATAAGCATATCATATATGAACACGATGTGTTGTGGTTATGTTCAAAGTTGTGGCGAGGGGATCCCAGAAATACCAGATTGGCATGACAGTCAATATGAGAAAGAGTGTCATGATGTAACCGCTTCAGTTCCGTTTTTGTTCTTGCGTTTTGTTTTGTGTAGTGTTTTTTTTTTCCTCAGCTTCTTTTAGAACCCTGCCAGAGATGCAAGGATTGATCACCGGGATTTATCTTCCCAAGGTGTGACTCAAACTTCGTGGAATGATGCCGGAAAAGGACACGTGACTCAATCTCCATTGAGTGATGTCCTCAGCGAGACTCAATCTCCATTGGGTGATGTCCTCAGCTAGAGCAGCTCGTCAGATGGACACTGGAAGCAGGCATGGTTTTCCAGTTGAATTGTCAGGTAGTTCCCGTTGGTGGGGGTTGAGCAGGAGGCGGACCTGGCGGGTCTGATAGGCAAGATGTGGAACGATGTGTTCCCAGTGAACTGGACCAGATTGACCTCTCCATCACCTCATCTGGGTGCAGAACATTTTCATTTAGTCACTAATAAACATACATATTCACAATTCCTTCTTTTTGGAAGAGCATCTTGGTAGTTTTTGTTAGTTTGGAGTAAGCAAATGTGAGTGAAGTTCTGTAGGTCCGTCCTGGGGAAAAATTCTGTTTGTTGTGACATTCAATCAGAATCCAGCCTTTGGCTGAGTTTAATGGACTAATCACATTCATTAATGCAACAATGAAAATCTTATAGCCAATTCAAATCTGACGAGGCCAATTTTTGTCTACAGCTTATAATGGGTTCCATTGTCTGATCAAATTTTCCTAGGAAACCCATATGATGGTATATAATGATTAATGAAATGTTTTACCATAATATTTACTGTTATAGATATGGCATGAATGTGCTTCCAGCCATAAAATAAATGCAACTATAACCAGCAAGTAAAAATCATAAAATAACATCTGACCCCAGAGTTGTCACGTCCGGCCGGACCGTGAGCACCCTGGGGAGAGATCCTTCAATTGTTTCGGAAATAGAACATCTTCACCTTATTTTCGCCGTCTTTGCCAAAACTTACTCTCCTCCATGGTCAAAGTCAAATCACCTTCAGTTGTCCTCCTGTGAATTCATTCATTCCCACGGACTATATAATTATCACATTGAGACTAACTTATAATTCTATATTTATTTAATTCAACATGGACTGTTTGTGTGCATATCTTCCTTCGTGACGATACACACAGACAGACCAGTAATTCCCCCACCTGATAAAAGATCGACTCAGATCATTTTCCGACCAGTATGTCGAAAAAAAAAAACTGCAGCCGCGAACAAATTGCTGCTTTAAAAGAGGGGGAATTTTTTTTTAAATTTAACCAGCAAATTCGCCGTAAGTGTTTCACATCAATGAGTCCCAACTCAGTGGCTTAAATTTCAAAAGAGAAATGGGCAAAATATTAGAAGACCAAATTCAACAAGCCTCAAATAACGGAAAATATAATAATTAAGATTGAAATAAATTTTATCCTACCCTTATTCACATAAGCCGTTTTCAATTTCCAAAACCATACGAAATTTACCAGTATTTTCTTTTCTACTATAAAAATAGAAATATTGTAGCTAGGCCCATAAATTTACAACAAACCCCCGTTTTCAGCCAACCATTAATTATTATTAAGATATGAAATCGCCCTTCATTTATCATTAATATTGTGGCACCCAAACGGAGTGGGGTATTCATTTTTAAAAGTTACTAGAGCCACTTTAGACAGGCCCACATCAGTTGGGTCAATAGACCACAGTGCAGCAGTTTAGTTTAGTTTTGTTGTTTTAGCATGTCACCATCAAGCATGCTGTTTCAGATCCTTTCCCATAAGATTCACGGGACAGTTCGGGGCGTACACGAATGCATGTAAGAAAGTCTGTGCGAAGCACTGCGTGTGTATTGGACCTTTGCATGTGAGTTCAGGGTCCAGTCATTGCGGAAACTGTCCACCAGGTGGCGGCAGGAACTGCTGATTAGGGATGGTAGCAGAGGATGGCAGATAGTGATGGCAAAATGAAGCTTCATGAAGCACTTGTGATTTTTTTTAAGTCCCCTAGATGGTGCTCTTGGTTGGAAGATGCAGTGGAAATTTAATACATTTCCATTGCACTAGCCTTTATATTTAAACCAAGAGCACCATCTAGGGGACTTAAAAAAAATCACAAGTGCTTCATGAAGCTTCATTTTGCCATCACTAATGGCAGATATTGTTGTTGTTGTGCTGACAGAGTACGTGAGCCACGCCCCCTCTGCTGGTAGTAGCCGCGCCCTCTTTGCTGTCGGCGGCCTCTGCTCTAGATGCTACGTGAGTGCTGTCGGCAGTCATTTGCCCAGTGGCCGGCTTGACCACAGTTGAAGCAATGATCTCGATCAATGAACGGCACTGATTGAAACATAATAAAATCTGCCCCAACATTATTAGGTGATGACATATCAGTAGAAAGCCGGAAGAACCACATCCTCCTTTGTTTTTTAATTATTATTTTTTTTAAATAAAAATAATAAAAAAATAATAATAAAAAAAATTCTGAAAGTTTGCAATTAAATAATTGCTAATTATAATTCAGTATTGTTATGTTTTACAGTATTTAATTTGATAAATGTTGCATGCCTTCGTAAATAATATTTAAGATGAGATAGGACAGCTTGCTCTAAAAACTTACGAATATAATACAGAGTCAGTTGGCAAGTGTCCAGTTTTCAATGAATATTCCACAAGAGCAAGGTCAATGAAGGCCGCAGCCTCCTTTTCAGCTTTTGGTCAAACATCAAGTCAGATATGACAATTTCCGGGATTGGGAGCAATCCATAGCAAGTAGTGTTTCTGTACTTTCGTATTTGTTGACCTTAGATTCTTTTTGATTACATATCACCTCAAATTATGTTAAAAATGTGACAACTCCCAGTTGGCGCGCTCATGGGAAGTTCTGTCCAGTCTCAGGGACTTGCACGCAAAATGTCCGACTTCAAATTCTGAAATTAGACTCAGAGACAGAACAAAGGTTAAATAATTTTCACACCTACGAATGAGTCATCATAGATGCAGGAAAAATAAAAGAATTAAAATTATTTTTCTATTTACAAGCATGGGGGGAAAGGCTTTTTTTTTTTTTTTTTAAATTGTCACAGACAAAGGGAGGAAGTCTCCTCCACTTTCAAAATATGCACCCTTTTTTCATTGAAACCTACTCTTTTACCACTTCCTGCAAAACTCAGTCCTCCTTTCACTTAACTTCTGTTCTTCTCCATTTACATCATTGGGGAAAAAAACATAAAAACTGCCCTTCTACTTCAACACATTACGCAATCCACCTTTTCCATTGTCAGGGTCATACAAACATTCACAATTCCCTGCGCATTAAAAAATCAAATGCCCCCTTTAACACGCAAGTAACACATAACTTCACCCCGTAAAAGCACACATATCAGATAAGGCAGCTTCCTCTAAATATCTTCAATTTAATAGCTGTTCCACAATACATTAGAAGCTTCATTAGTCATATCACGTTGTCGTTGTCCAATCAATTTATCCCATTTAGCTTTTACTAAACGGTTTTATTATGTAAATTCGTCTACAGCTTTTTTTTATTTTCAAAGCGAGAAAAAATAGAACGCTATTTACCTTGTTGTTAGCACAGCTATCCGTGCGCTCTTTACAGAACCACCCAAAGTCAACATTTCAGCATTAATCATCATTTAATACACTTTTCTTACAGTTACGTCCGCCTTTTTCCTCTATTTAAAGAAAATACATATATCTCTAACGCTTTTGTAACCAGCGATCGGCGTTTACGTACACATACAGCTTATACTGCCGTCATCAAAGACATCAAGCAAACCACAGATCTTATCGGAGAGAACCAACCTTTTCCACAATAAATCTACATCCAGTATAAATATATTGAGATTCATAAATACATTTCATGTCATTGTTTGACGGCCAACGGCCGATTACACACCCCGCAAGCGCTTTCAACTCACCCAGCGGAAGTACTATCAGGTCAAACTATTCGGTGTCGCGGTCAAAAGCGCCCCCGTAACTTATATTAAACATTAACCTGCTTAGTTATTATATATTAAATTTATATAAATATGTATTAAGTCAGTGACGTCTCACTTGTAGTACCACAATTAAATTAGTCGACAATATAGCTCATTACGCCCCCAGTAAAAAAAAAAAAAATAATAATAAATGACGTCAGACAATTGTACATCAGACAAACATGAAATATCGTTTTTGCGATATAAAAAAATATATATATCATGATCTCTCGGCTTCCTCGCAGCGAAATGTTGTTTCCAACTCTACATCTACTTAACAATTGCCTCAGAAATGCAAGGACTTACAATCTCTAAGATTCCTTCAGAACGAGACTGCTATATGTTTTCCGTTATTTAATAAAACGCCTGCTTCAACCTGTCCTCTTAAAATAATAAATACTCTTTAAGACGATCACGAAGCAGTCTATCGGCTCCTTCGCAGCGAAATGTTGTTTCCAACTCTACATCTATTTAACAATTGCCTCAGAAATGCAAAGACTTACACTCTCTAAAATTCCTTCAGAACGAGACTGCCATGTGTTTTTTGTAATTTAATAAAACGCCTGCTTCGACCTGTTTGCCACAATCATCCGATTTAATTGTGCACAATCCATCGTAACGTTACGTACCAAACTCTGGTACTATTTCCTCAGCTGCGCATGCGTCAATCTGTTGTCCTGCAGCTGAACAAATGTATTCAAGGATCTCCCGATTTCCACTGCGTCAATCTGTACCCCTTAATATCAAATTTATCCAAGAATCTCCCGATTTTTTAACAGCGGCGCAAATCCGCTACGTCAACCTGTTTTTTCCTTTCAGCGCAACAACCAACGTGACGGCATTTCTGTAAACAATGCTCTCGTCACCACGTACGTGTACAGTTCGAACACCGTAGTAAAATCCGATATCACAGGACTTCGCGTCCAACAAAACGACTTCAAATTTTACCAATACTTGTTCACACAGATCTCATCTCCAATGTAGCAATTTTACAAGACGAATACCAGCTGCAGCGCTTCCAAACAGACAGAATTCCTTAAACGTGGATAAATGTCCACTTACCGTTATTAATGTGGCCTGGAATTCTATCCGTCCGTGAACGCCACAGCCCGTAAAACGTTGTTCGTCGTCGGTGGTCACCATTTGAAGGATTATAGAATAATTTGTAATCTTTTGCGTGTTCAAATAAATCAAAGATGAGATTCCTGGGTGGAGTTTGCATGTTCTCCCCGTGCTTGCGTGGGTTTCACCGGGTACTCCGGTTTCCTCCCACATTCCAAAGACATGCATGGCAGGTTAATTGAACACTCCAAATTGTCCATAGGTGTGATTGTGAGTATGGTTGTTCGTCTCTGTGTGCCCTGCGATTGGCTGGCAACCAGTTCAGGGTGTACCCCGCCTACTGCCCGAAGCCAGCTGGGATAGGCTCCAGCACCCCTGCGACCCTAGTGAGGAAAAGCGGTCAAGAAAATGGATGGATGTATGGATGGATTTAACCGGATGTGACCATTGTTAGATATTATTAACATTTTTAACATTTCATTTCGTATATTAACCATTGTTATACATTGTTAACATTTTAATTCTTTATATTAACCTTGTCGAAATGTTTTGTAGAGCAGGTGGTGTTGATCTCAGTATAATTTGACCTTAAGCTGGGGCACATTGTTTGGTCTAAAAGGTTCCTTCTCGGCGTTCTGTGCGAAAACACATTTGGTCCTTGAGAACAGAATCTGCTTCGAACACACACCCCTGCTCATGGAAAAGTACCCAGAGTATGTTTTGTCTACAAATGAAAGAGAGGCGGTCAGTTTTAACTATAAGAAGCCATTTTATACGCGGAAGAGACACATTCGGCGCTCTGAATTCCACCTGTTAAGTGATGAATTGGAGTCTGTTACGATGTCCAGAGATCTCTGTTAGATTAAAATCATTTTTGCAAAGGTGTTTTTTCTTACATTAAATCTGTCTTCAAATTTTGGAACACGCAAAGAGGACAAAATAAATTTATTCCTCTTCACCATACCGATGGAGGAAAAGTCTGTATGTTAAATCAAGGTTACACCAATCCATGCCTGAAAGAGGAAAATGCAATATGTGACTGGAATTTTGAAGTGCCCCGAGATGTGCTATATCAGGTAGGGCCACACACCTTATGTGTAGCTACAACCCGGTCGCATCCCCAGTTGCCGAAAGTACCATTCTCTGGCTGCCTCAAGGATGTCTATCTGTGGACATGGAACAATCGTACTTATCGGTTAACCAATTTTACTGATGCCACAGCTCTCACCTTGATCCAGTGTTGCATGACAACCGTTTGGGTATCTCCTTGGAGAAGTACAGTTGCGCACTGAGCGACTCTAAGGTGCTAAAATAGATGGTGAAAGACCACCGTCATGACATTACTAAATTACAGATAATGACAGTGGTAGCCAGGGAACAGGTACTTGCAGTGGCAAAGACGGTGGAACAATCATCAGCGTCGCACTGGTATGATATATTTACAGGATTATCACCCTTTGCACGGAAATTAACGACTCCTCCATTGATTGTACTTATTGTGGTATTATGTGCGATATCTTTACTCAATGTATGTACTTGCTTCTATGTAAAACGGGTAAAACGAGCCATGGATGACAAATTAACTAGAACACTTTTGGAATAAGGGGACGATATTTTGAAATAACATGTATGGATGATATCTATGGGAAACGACCACTTTCCATGCTGTTCGATTATGGGGGGATCATCAAACGACAAAACTATAACAGGGGAATGGGTCTATAATGTTTTTTTTGATTTGGACGAATGTGCCAGGACCAATGCGTTATCTGAAAATATTGTGAGGTTTCATGAGTCCAGGGGGTGGAATGAAGGGAACATAACCATGGTTTGATATGTCCTCATGTAACCTCTTATATAAGGATATGTTGTTGTCCTGAACTGTTGTACGAATCCAGGTGCCCAACAATTTGTGAATAAAGGGCGGAATCAGCCTGAGAACTCTTCCTTGTTTATACGATAGTCCTAAACATGTTTTCGAGGGTGCCTGGGAATTCCCAGGTTGTATGCCTTGTTTATATTATAGACCTAAACATGTTTTCGAGTTCATTGTTGCCGCTGACCACTCACGAACTGTCATGTCTGGGAAGATCTGGCTTTGGTTGAGGGCCCCGATCGGTCCTGAGTGGATTCCTGCCCTTCCGCGGGCTGACCAATCCGGGCCCTCAGCCACTTGTGCCTGGCCCCAGGTGTGGCTAATTACCCCATTAGTGTGGGTGTATTTAGTTACCGGGTGGTGATCAGTCGGCGTGGGATCATTGCCGCTTGTCACGGTCACCCCCGGAGTCTTGTCTGTCACTTTGATTTTGTATCTTTTCAGTTCCTTGTTTATTTTATGCTAACAAGTTCCTCGGTTAGTGTTTTCTGTAAAATAAAGCTTGCCAGTCTCGCCCGCACACCTGCTGTGGTTCTCCCGTCTCCCTGCATTTTGGGTCCTCCACCTCACACGCCGACAGACACCACGCCGCTCCGTGACAGGAACGTAACACGATCCTGCATAAAAATATAAAAGTGAAGTAGTGTTTTCCACAAAACACAACCTTAAACATTTCTTAACAATAATATATTATATGCCACCTCACTAGTCTAAACATGACATTCTGATTCATACTACATTTGTGGAATATGAGTATAGCAGCAAAATCCAGCCGTTTTGATCCAACTCAAGGGGCGGCCATTTTGCCACTTGCTGTCGACTAAAGATGACATCACAGTTGCTCAGGGCTCAGGCAATGACCAAACACAGCTCACCTGTTTTCTGAAGCTGAGTTGGGATTAGGACCTACAATCTCTAATAACACTCAATATTGGGGCACTTACTTGCTAACACACAGGACATATTGAGTTCCTCCACATATTGACTCGGTTCACAAACATATTACGTTCCCTTTCATCTGACCATTAGCGTGGATTTTAAACATAGAAGGGCCAAAACATGGCTTGTGAAAATTAAACTGCACTAAAAACTAGCCACCAGAAGGTGCTAAAACTGCACAAATTGAAATCAATCTGATTTTCTTTTTAACAGATGTGCTCCTTTTAACCCATTCACTGCCATAAATTCATTAAAAAAAAATTATCAAAAATTAGGGGCAAGAGGCGATTACATTTTTTAATTGTAATTAATCGCATGACTTCGCTAGTTATCTCATGATTAAAAAATTTATATCAGTTCTAAATGTAAAATTTAAAAAATCTAGGTTTTCATACTCTTGTTAACATAAGTGGGATTTAAAAAAATAAAAAATAATAGAAATAGTTAAAATGAAATTTTGACGTTTATAGCCGTCAATGGCAATGAATGTGTTAATATTGTGACATGACAACGACGATATCGTGGCAGTTTTAATATCGCAATATCACGATGTTGCCGTTACCGTTACCTAGTAAGAACACAATACAGTATTACAATATATAAATATGTCCACATCTCGACAATATGAAGATACGGCACACCTGTAGAGCAAACTGAAAAAGACGTAGGCCCCACAGAAGAGTAGAAATTCCTTGTAGAGCAGCTTGTAGAAGCTGCCCTTCCACCTGAACAAGAGCTTGGAGAAGCCTCCAAACCTCACGTTGGCCACCTCAAGAGTGTATGACACAGTCATGGCTGTAAAAACAGGATGGGGGTGGGCTCAATGTCAAAAATTGAGGACCACTGCATTTAACAAAGCCAACGATTGGAGGCTCACCTGTGAAGGAGACAATGAAGCTGAAGAGAAGAGGCTCTTTGCTCCTCAGGTTCCCCATTTAAAGCCTTCCCCTGTGTGTCCTCTTGTCACAAAAATTGAGCAACACACCTTTTTGTGTAATGGATGAGCTGGGAACATCGTGCCAAAGACAACTTCCACACAAATCAACCTTCTCGCTGCTCCTTCCCTGACAACAAGTTCATAAAAGGTGCCGTTCACCGCCACTGTAGCAAGGCTTCACAAACTAAATAATGATGAATGGACGCTTTATGATTATATGAGATTATGATATATACTGTATATAATCATAATGATATATATATATAAATATTAAATATATATATATATATATATATATATTTCTTTTAACTGGCTATTATTATAGTAGTGTGCATCATTTGTGGACACCATTTGTTGTTATAGGAAAGTTAGTGATAAAAAAGAGACATAAATGAACACATACAGTAATAGATAATGCTTGATTTTATTTATATAAAATTAAACATTTGTGTTAAACTCATTTTTTGTTGCGGTCACATCATAGTTACGGGGAAGTCACCCCCCCCCCCCAAAAATAAATAAAATAAAATAATTCTTGACAATATGTTCTATGCAGCCCCACTAGTCTAAATACGGTATTCTGGTTAATATTGCGTTAGTGGAATATGAATTAAGCAGCATAATCCACCAGTTTTTATCGATATCAGAAGGCGGCCATTTTGCCACTCGCTGTCGAGTGAAAATGACATCACAGATGCTCAGGTCTCAGGTAACAACCAATCACAGCTCAGCTTCAGAAAACAGGTGAGCTGTGATTGGTCGTTGCCTGAGCCCTGAACAACTGTGATGTCATCTTTAGTCGACAGCAAGTGGCAAAATGGCCACCTCCTGAGATGGATCAAAACGGCTGGACTTTGCTGCTTAACTCACATTGCACAAATATAATATTAATCAGAATGTCATATTGAGACTAACGAGGTCACACATAACATAATGTCAAGAAATGTTTAAGGCTTTCTTCCTCTTTAAGGTTTTAAGGATGACCAAATAATTGTATGATTGCCTCATATTACACAAACACAATTAACATTTTTAAAAAGCAAAGACAATTTGCAATTTTGGTATTTTACGAAGAAACACGTAGATGCACATTTTGCAGGCCATATATAAAAGTGGCGGGTTGCATTTGGCCCCCAGGCCGTGAGTTTGACACCTGTGATTTAAGACCTTTACATTTTTACTATTGATTTATTCCAAAAAAAAAAAAAAAGCACCTAATCTACGTATATAGTATAGTATACACTATCTGGATGGTCAGTGAAATGATTTTAGGGTAGTCTAGATTTTTCATTTAATGATGACGGGGGTTGGTGGTTCCGATACACAATCCCGATTATACATATTATACATAAAAAAAAAAAAAAACCTGTACATTTAAGTTTGCGGCTGACTGGTCAAATTCAGATAAAAGCATGCAATTCCATAAGAAACTGATTGCATGTCTGTGGTTGCGGACCACCGCTGTCGACAATCCCATTGCACTGATAAGGATGTTTTTTAGAATGATTTGTCACATTGTCTATTGGTGCGATAAGAGCAGTGCAAACAAGAACGCCAGGTCCCATCGCTCGCTTCTTGCTCATTTGTTAGTGAACACCGTTCTATGCTCCTTTCTTTGTTCTTCACATGGCTACATTCACTTGTGTTGTAAATCATCCGTGCTTTGCTTTTATGCTACTTTTGGATGTCACGCCATTGACGCCAACTTCTCCTTTTCACCATTTCCAGGTTAACTATTGATTCAAAGGATCAGCTCATCAGCAAGCTATGCAGAAAACTGATAATGATCCTGATAATTGGGTTCAGGTGTGTTGGAGGGGTGAAACCTCTGAAACATGCAGGACGGTGGCCCTCAAGGATTTGAGGACTCCGATCCTCGAGCGCCACAGTCCTGCATGTTTTAGAGAAGGCTTGTCAAGTCCTGGTCTCGCAGGTTTTAGGCCCTGTCCGGACGGAAGCAAAGCCGGTTTTGTTCCTCAAACAAATCTCGTACACACAGAAGCATTTCAAGACTTGCGTGTGCCCAAAAGAAGACGCTGAGGACGTTTAACGGCTGTAATGTATATGCCAAGTCAGGAGTGGCGCTGTAGCGCAGCCACAGGGAGTTAACGGAAAGCGTAGAAGAAGAATCAGCGACTTTCTAACTTTATTGCAATCTACAGAGCAAACATGGCTTTGCATGTTTTAAAACAACATGAAAAAGACGCACACAGGAGAAGTGACAATGGCGGGTTGGATCTGCTGTCCCATCAGCGGGGTCAGATTTGGCATCCCGATCCCCGCCGGCTCCATCGGTGTCGCTGGCCGCTTAGGGTCGAGACCCGTTACGGACTGAGTGCTCGTCTTCTGTTCAGCATACGATCCTTAATGCCAGGGCTCCGTCCACTCTAGGTGGAAGCTGTTTACGGAGGTGTGTGCAAGTTGCAGGAGAGATCCCGTGATGTGCCCTATCCCCACTGTTCTGAAGTTCCTCCAATCTGTTTCTGATAAGGGGCATTCCCCTTCTACGATCAAGGCCCATTTCGGCCTGCCATGTTGCTGTGGATGTCAAGTCTGTGGGTTGCCATAACCTAGTGATTTCCTTCCTCAGGGGTGCTCTTCGCCTTCGTTCTAGGAATCCGCCTCGAGTCCCCGCCTGGGACCTTCAGCTGGTGCTCGACGCACTGTGTAGGTCCCCTTTTGAACCGTTGACCGAAGGGGAACTGGCTGTCTTGTAAGACGGCATTTCTACTAGCGGGTGGGGGAGCTCCACGCCCTATCTGTTAGGCCCGAATGCCTTCGTTGGCAGGGGTCACATTGTGGCCAAATGCTGCTTTGGTTCCCAAAGTTTTGTCTGGCTCTCAAGCCAAGCACCTTATTCGTCTCGCTGGTTTTGCGTCGACGGATGGTGATGACGCTCATTGTCTTTGTTGTCCTGTGAGGGCACTCCGCTCTTATCTGGATGCTGCGTCAGGTTTCCGTACATCCACCCAGCTTTTTGTATCTTATCTCTTTGTATCGGCAGTCGTATCGGGTCTTTGGTTGTCCCCCTCCTCCTGGGGTGCGCAATCACCCCACCGGGGGTGTGTCTACCTCATGGGCTGGTCTGAAAGGAGTGCCTTTGGAGGACTTCTGTGCGGCTGCTTCCTGGACATCCCCTTGCACGTTCTCCAGATTCTACAGTTTGGATGTCACCTGTCCTCATCCACTGGATGTGGTTTGCGGTCATGCGGAGGCCCCCCTGTGAGGTACACTTTCCCAGGTCTTGGTGACATCGCTGGTATTCGGCGTTCCGTGCTGTTTCAACACCGGTCGTTCAGGACTCATAGAACCGTAGTTAAATACGGAACTATCGTTCCGCCGCTTCATATGAAATCGTTTCGAATGGACATGTGAGTGGCTTGACATGGATACACTCGACTGAGAAAAACATCTTGTTAGCCATGCATGCCTTTTACTTCCTGATGGTAAAATGGCCACAAGAGGTATCGGCCACCATCGTGAATACCCGATGCCTTGAAATAAGACTGGTAGCGGCTCGATACTGATCCGCGTCACTCACCTCAAGTTTTTATTCTTCGTCTTGTCGCCCTCCGCCAGGTCAGGGAGCGCTACCAACACGCCAGCGGGGGCGTGGACCAGAGGACGCGACTCTTGGCTGAGGTCAGTGAACACGTTGGGTTTCTGTCACTGATTGGATGCCAGGGTTTTTTCTGTGTACAAAATTCAGAGGCGGCCACCTCCACCTTATTTGCTTACCACCTCTAGCCTAAGTGTCTGATAATGAATGAATGCTTCAATAGTCATCTTCTTATTGCGACTACTATTCTTATTATTGAAACATGGAAATATTATATGTTGCAAGTAAAAAAAAAAAAAAAAGCACGTCAGTTGAATTTACAGAATGAATGCATGTCATGGCGCATGGTCAGGATTAGGGATGTTTGATACCACTTTCTTCCCGTCTGATACGTAACTCTTGCGTAGTCAGTGGCCACCGCTACTGATACCAAATACAGATACCACTAGTAAATAAAATTCCCCTCCCATAAATGACGGATGATTTTCAAGAATGACCTATAATCCCAATATATTATTTTTCCTTAAAATTGTATGAAGTTCATGGCAACTTTGTATTCATCTAATTTTCTAATATCTTGTCCATGATCCTAAAACGGCCGCAGGAGGGCGGCCGATAATGTTATCAGTCACTGCCGTGAGTACCGATACCTTAAAATAAGACTGTTATTGGCACCGATACCGATACCTGGTATCGGTAGTCACCCATCATAGTCAGGATGATACCACCTCTGCCTTAATTTGAGCCAGGAAAAACCCTGGATGCGCACGCACGCATGCTAACTTGTCAGGACTTAAGGTTGTGGTACAGTCCTCGTAGGACTAGTGGCATGAAGGTTCCATCTTTATGTGAAAGGATCACTGATTGAAACATTCAGGTTGGGTTTCCTTTTTCTTTTTTTTAAATCATCAAGTTCAGTTCAGTATTGAACTTTTACATTTTCAATGCAAATATATTGAATCATTTTGGAATGTTTGTTTTCAAACATTTAAATAAAGTTTTGTGACTAGGTTCAAATGTATTGAATGGAATTATTTAGGGATGCACGATAATGCTATTTTCCACCGTGTGTGAATACGTGTGTAAGGTCTGGCAGAAAAGGAATATGTGGGTTGGTCTTTTAAAAAAAATCAGGAGGAGGAGGCGCTGATGTCACTTGAAGTGTAAACGGAGAAGCAGTATTGTCATTCAGATTCAGATACTGTACCGCATTGTAGTCAAAGTTCTGTGTTTACAATCAAAACATTTCGATTGAATAGCCAATCAGATCTGTTGTTAAATTTGACCCGGGATGGCCACGAGTTGCATATTTCTCTGGCGATTGTCGCTTCCGATGTAATAAGAATAATAATGAGCGCTTTACTAGACACTCAAAGACGCTTTACAATGGAACGGATACGTTATTCGTGCGCTCACACATGAGCTACTTAGGCTGCCCGCCCGTTTGGGGAAGGCCGGCTGGCGGAAGGAAGCGCGGCTGCCAGTGTGCCTTTTTTTTTGGAACCCTGATCTCTCTCTGTTTTATTACTGAACTGAATTGTTGCCTTTCTAAAGAGGCAGGCACTCTTTTATTTTGCTTTATTTTTCTGTCAGGGATCTGACTTAACGTGTTGTTACAGTTAAAAGGCAATGGCAAAATGTTACAGGCTTACTTCTATTGGCCTCTTTTCTTGTTGCATTTTTAAAACATGACTGTTTTGTTGAGTTGTCTTTGAAGCTGAGAGATCAATAAAATGCAGCATATTTCAATGTATTTGTACATGTTAGACTTGTAATATCACTCAAAAGGACATTTGTATTCAAGTTCATTTTGCAAACAATTTTCGGCTTACTTATCGGTTCTCTACATCGGCACGTTAGAACTTATTGGTTTGTCGGTATCGGTTGAAAATTGAAAAATCGCGCATCCTTACTGCTACGTGTGGAGCCTGTTGGAAAACGATCCTTAAGTTTTCCGCGTGTTCGTAATGTTGATTTTGAGAATCAGACTGGAGATCGGTCAATCAGTTCCTTTGAAGGTTTTATTTTACAGAATATTCTGGACACTGCAAGTTTACAGACAAATGGCTGCAATTCTCCCGCTCAGTGTGTCTTTACAGCCGACTCCCAGCATTCTTATACTATCTTGAAGAGCAGTATCATAAAACCTCCAAATCCCTAAGCCCCCCTCTTCCGCAGGAAACAGCCCCCAGCCCTTAAGCCCCCCCTTTCCCCATCCACCAGCCCTCAGCTAAGACAGACATCATTCAATACAAATGGCCCATTGATGTGAAAACAGTGAATCAGATAATAAGCTGTGCACACCGACAGATCAAACACAGCTTTACACAGGAAACCTTTTTAACACATTCTCTTCCCCAGAACAGATGGTTAATTACGTGAGATAAGAGGAAGGAAGAATCTTCAAACGTTCTGTCACATTGGTACACTCATCAAACTTTACTGAGTAAGTTAAAACAGTTATGACTAAATCTAAACAGTTATAATTAAAATCAAAACAGTTATAATTAAATTGAAACAACAAAATGTCAACAAGCCCTTGACGCGTCACGTCAAATACAAATTCGAAAAGGCCGCAAAGACAATTTTCAATGAGTCAAAGGTCAATTTGCCCAAAAAGATAAGACTCTAATATTCTGAACAAAATGACATTTTTACTGAAAACACAAACGGTGGACCCAAAGGACAGTGAGTGACCCAAAAGACAGTGAGACAGAAATCAAGTCGATATGAGGAACTTGAATCAAACCTAGGGAGAAAAGTGAGCAGACAATCATGACTGGGTGGGACGTGACTGGACTGGTCTGTGACGAAGACGACTTGGCGGTGATGAAGACTTGACGCATAACGCAGGCAATGCACACAACACCACTGGAGAAACGCCGCAGACTCAATACGCCGGCACCAATGAGACACACCTGGGGAAGAGAAGACACACACGGGTGGACGAGGGAAGGAACACAAGACAAGCAACACCAGCCGCAGACAAAAACAACAAGAACATCCGTCACAAAGAAAAAGCCAAACATGACGATGCCCTCGAGGAGACGAGGAGGCTCGGGTGTCGGGAGTCGTTTGAAGGCGTTGCGTTTGTCCTCTTTCAGCTGAGCGAAGAGTTGGAAAAGGTGAAGCAGGAGATGGAGGAGCGAGGCAGCAGCATGTCGGACGGAGGTGAGGAACTCTGGGCCGGCGCGCCGTTTTGCTTTTTGTGCCTTTTTGTGACGCCAGCGAGCGATGTGTCCAGCGGCGGTGGTGAAGATCAAGCAGAGCGCCGGCAAGCTGAAGCAGGAGATCGTGCGCGCCGGCGTGGTGACGCACATGCTCCTGCACGCCAAACTCAAGCGCAAGTCCAACATCAGCTTCCGCATGCACGCCGCCGTCTGAGCCACGCTTAGTACGTCTTCCGCATTCTCTCACAATTGCCGATCCATATTTTCACAGCTTTGACTGCATTTGCGCTCACGAATGGCAACGCCGCATTTCAAAACATGGAAATGTGGATGTTTACATCTTTCCTATGATCTTATTGTTTGGGAAATATCTTCAAAATGACAATATTTGTCAACAATGCGGCATCAGTACGCCCATTTTTTTTTGTGCTTAATGTCAAATCAGAGAAGGTACGTTCATTTAGAATATGAAAAGGATTTCATGTGTAAATCAAAACACAAGATTGTATTTAAAAATGAATATTAAAATATCCATTTTGAGAGTAAGAGCAAAAAATGTTCTACTAATGTTAACCTGTATGTTTTGTTTGGAAAATGTTTCCAAAATTCATGAGTGTAAATTTCAAAATTCAAGACCTTAATTGAAATGATTTTTGATTGAGATGGACACTTCATTTAAGTCTCTTAAATTGATGACAAATAAGAAATGTTCATCAATGATTGCCATTCATGCAGAAATATTTTTTGAAAAATTAATTAATTCCTTTTTTTTTCTCCTGTAGGTTTCATTCTTGCATATTTTTTGTAAAACATGTCAATGGCATTGCCTGATCTTTGTATTATTCATCTTTTCTCAATAAATGTTCAAAAAGGAACAAATATAATGTTAGAAAATTATGCAAAAAAGAGGAATCAGAATTAGGTATCAAAGTGGATCCAAGTCAGATCATCTTGACTACGCCTGATCGACGAACATTAACCTGCTTATTTTTAGCAATCTTTGCATCATACAGAACTTGATCTTGTTAAGTCACAATGTCCCATGAATAGTGAGCTTTTTTTTCTTCTTTTTTTTAAACCCGTGTGCCACTTAAGTTGTCCTTTGGGCTAACTAGTATACACTGGCAGCAATTTTTCGAACCTCCCTCCGTCTTACCTCCACCCTCTCCCCTCGCTGATCGCAAGCGCAGGACAAAAACAAAAGTGACTTTGAGGCAATTAACTTGAAAATCCGACGCAAGCTTTTGTTGCATGAACATGAACGTGGCATTGAATTTCCACAGCAGTGATGTTTGTCCCTTGTAAATCTCACGTCTGTTGAGTCTCCGACTTCAAACGAGAAGGTGATTTTAAATTGGAAACTTCCCCCAAAGAATTGGCACGCCCCCTCACTGTCCATTTTTAAAGCTCACATTTTTGTTCTTTGGCTTTTTATTGCGCAAAGTCTGTTAATTGAGGGTTTTCATTGGCTTATGCGCCGCTCTTTTTCATTTGGACTTCATGTACGCTACTTTGTATGCAAACGTGTTTGTTTTCCGAGTGTTCTTGAAGCGATGGAGTGTGCTCGGCCAGACGAGAGGACAAACGTCTTGCCAGACGAGCAAACGGTCCACTTGCCGCCATCTCGTACATCTGGCAGCCTACCGGACGCTCCGTCTCTCGTTCCCAAACAACAAACGGCTTCTCGGCACCTCACTTCAATTTACATCCCAAAGAACGACAACATAGCCGGAGCACTCGCTATCAGTTGCCTGCTGTCAGCTCCAAACGAGATTTGCCACATTTTCCTACAAATGCAACGGCAAGATTCATTCAGTGAACATAATCGAATTGAACCAGCAGCAATGAAGGTCTGTCCAAAAAGCCTCCGTCTGATTGCATTGTCCCTGTTAAACAAACTAATCAAATGAAATGAAAATGAACGAGTGTCTAATTTCTTGGTATGAACAAAAAGGTCACACCATTTACATCTGCATGGAGACAGAAAACCTGTGCCAGTGTAAATTGTGCAAATCTGTGAATATTAACAATTGTAAACGATAATATTCAGAAGTGTGTCACTTTTACACAGCCCTACCTTTAGCATATGGTGCATGATTGCGATGATTGATGTCTTTTCGCATGTTTTTTCGAATGTTTTTTCGAATGTTTTTTCGAATGTTTTTTCGAATGTTTTTTTTTCCGGTGACGTTTCTTCTTGCCTGTGAAGGACAATAAAAGAAAAGCAAACAGAAGAGTACGGAGGTAAATATGGTGCAAAACTAACTTGTAAAATTTTTTTTGCCTGTAGAACAAAGTCTAAATTTGTATCTGTAAAAGTCGTGATTTGTACCTGTAAAAAAAAAAATTGTACATGTACAAATTTTTGGGGGATGTGTAAAAAAAATTGTCTCTGTACAAAAAAGTGTACATTTGTACAAGTCCGCAATTCCAAACAAACAGAGTAGCCACACCAGTTTGTACCCCAAAAACTTTTACAGGTACAAATTTGTTTTTACAGATACGATTTTTTATTTTACACATTCAAGGACGTCCAGAATTGTTTTTATGTTGCACACGCGCTTGATCAGCTCAAGCATGTGCTTAACCACAAAATGCTCCTCTGAGGGACAAAACATTAGGAACAATTGTCAAAACAATAGGTACACTCAAGATGTCATCCAGTCAGTCTGTGCAATAACATTCAAAATGGAGGAAATAAAATAGGAAATAATAAAAAATAAATAAGTTAAGACAATACAAGTAAAAAAAAATAATAATAATTACAGAAAAAAATAATAATAACTTGAAAAAAATATGCATTGTTAGTGGTATTAAAAAAAAAACGTTAAAAAAATATTTGAAAATAATATTTAAATATATTAGGAGGAAATACAGAAACGTTGAGGAACTGTTAATGAGAAAATACGCTACTATTAGACAAAATTATTTAATTTAAAAATAATTGAAAATTATTGGAAGAAACCATGATAACAATATTACAAAAATAAAATATAACATTTGAAAATGATACAAAACTATTTCAAAATATTTCTTTTAATTTGATGTAATGAAAGCCTTTGTATGTACTGTGAATGTAGCCTATTATACAGTATATTATCTATCTATCTATCTATCTATCTATCTATCTATCTATCCATCCATCCATCCATCCATCCATGATTAACAAACAGAAGTAAAATATAAGACTTTCACTAATGATAATAATAATATTAACAAGGAAGAAGAATCGCATGGTCATCCTGATAGTTACCTTTGGAGCGACCTTTAGCTCCAGCTGAGCCTGAGAAAAAAAATAAAAATTATTGAAAAAAATATGCATTGTTAGTGGTATTACAAAAAAAAAATGTAAAAAAATATTAGAAAATAATATTTAAATATATTAGGAGGAAATACAGAAACGTTGAGGAACTGTTAAATAGAAAATAAGCTACTATTAGACAAAATTATTTAATTTAAAAAAAAAATGAAAAATATTGGAAGAAAACATAAAAATATTACAAAAATAAAATATAACATTTGAAAATGATACAAAACTATTTCAAAATATTTCTTTCAATTTGATGTAATGAAAGCCTATGTATGTACTGTATATGTAGCCTATTATACAGTATATTATCTATCTATCTATCTATCTATCTATCTATCTATCTATCTATCTATCTATCTATCTATCTATCTATCTATCTGTCTGTCTGTCTATCTATCTATCTATCTATCTATCTATCTATCTATCTATCTATCTATCTATCTATCTATCTATCTATCTATCTATCCATCCATCCATGATTAACAAACAGAAGTAAAATATAAGACTATCACTAATGATAATAATAATATTAACAAAGAAGAAGAATCGCATGGTCATCCTGATAGTTACCTTTGGAGCGACCTTTAGCTCCAGCTGAGCCTGAGAAAAAAAATAAAAATTATTGAAAAAAATATGCATTGTTAGTGGTATTACAAAAAAAAAATGTAAAAAAATATTAGAAAATAATATTTAAATATATTAGGAGGAAATACAGAAACGTTGAGGAACTGTTAAATAGAAAATAAGCTACTATTAGACAAAATTATTTAATTTAAAAAAAAAATGAAAAATATTGGAAGAAAACATAAAAATATTACAAAAATAAAATATAACATTTGAAAATGATACAAAACTATTTCAAAATATTTCTTTCAATTTGATGTAATGAAAGCCTATGTATGTACTGTATATGTAGCCTATTATACAGTATATTATCTATCTATCTATCTATCTATCTATCTATCTATCTATCTATCTATCTATCTATCTATCTATCTATCTATCTATCTATCTATCTATCTATCTATCTATCTATCTATCTATCTATCTGTCTGTCTGTCTATCTATCTATCTATCTATCTATCTATCTATCTATCTATCTATCTATCTATCTATCTATCTATCTATCTATCTATCTATCTATCTATCCATCCATCCATCCATGATTAACAAACAGAAGTAAAATATAAGACTATCACTAATGATAATAATAATATTAACAAAGAAGAAGAATCGCATGGTCATCCTGATAGTTACCTTTGGAGCGACCTTTAGCTCCAGCTGAGCCTGAGAAAAAAAATAAAAATTATTGAAAAAAAGATGCATTGTTAGTGGTATTACAAAAAAAAATAAAAAAATAAAATTAGAAAATAATATTTAAATATATTAGGAAGAAATACAGAAACGTTGAGGAACTGTTAAAGAGAAAATAAGCTACTATTAGACAAAATTATTTAATTTAAAAAAAATTGAAAAATATTGGAAGAAAACATAACAATATTACAAAAATAAAATATAACATTTGAAAATGATACAAAACTATTTCAAAATATTTCTTTCAATTTGATGTAATGAAAGCCTATGTATGTACTGTGAATGTAGCCTATTATACAGTATATTATCTATCTATCTATCTATCTATCTATCTATCTATCTATCTATCTATCTATCTATCTATCTATCTATCTATCTATCTATCTATCTATCTATCTATCTATCTGTCTGTCTGTCTATCTATCTATCTATCTATCTATCTATCTATCTATCTATCTATCTATCTATCTATCTATCTATCCATCCATCCATGATTAACAAACAGAAGTAAAATATAAGACTATCACTAATGATAATAATAATATTAACAAAGAAGAAGAATCGCATGGTCATCCTGATAGTTACCTTTGGAGCGACCTTTAGCTCCAGCTGAGCCTGAGAAAAAAAATAAAAATTATTGAAAAAAAGATGCATTGTTAGTGGTATTACAAAAAAAAATAAAAAAATCAAATTAGAAAATAATATTTAAATATATTAGGAAGAAATACAGAAACGTTGAGGAACTGTTAAAGAGAAAATAAGCTACTATTAGACAAAATTATTTAATTTAAAAAAAATTGAAAAATATTGGAAGAAAACATAACAATATTACAAAAATAAAATATAACATTTGAAAATGATACAAAACTATTTCAAAATATTTCTTTCAATTTGATGTAATGAAAGCCTATGTATGTACTGTGAATGTAG
This sequence comes from Vanacampus margaritifer, assembly GCF_051991255.1. Taxonomy (NCBI): domain Eukaryota; kingdom Metazoa; phylum Chordata; class Actinopteri; order Syngnathiformes; family Syngnathidae; genus Vanacampus; species Vanacampus margaritifer. The sequence continues at coordinate 3,838,226 of NC_135433.1, forward strand.
CCTATTATACAGTATATTATCTATCTATCTATCTATCTATCTATCTATCTATCTATCTATCTATCTATCTATCTATCTATCTATCTATCTATCCACCCATGATTAACAAACAGAAGTAAAATATAAGACTATCACTAATGATAATAATAATATTAAGAAGAAGAAGAATCGCATGGTCATCCTGATAGTTACCTCGGTAGTAGGCAGGGGCAGCTGGTGCTGCTACTGCTAGAAACAATAGCAATTAAAGTTTAGTAGTTTGTACCGTGCAATTTGAGTTTTTTCAACTACTTATTAAAGATGATGCTATCAAAGTTATTAAGCAAACAAAATAAATTAAACAAAAAAGTAAACAACACAAGCAAAGATTAGTCTATCTACTCTTCAGAAAAGCAAATCCAAAGGTGGTCTAGAGGCACCAAATTTTATGTACTACTATATAGCTAACCAGCTACAATATATCGTTCTATGGGCACAACCCAACAGATATACTAACTGTTGGCTGGAAGAAGGATTGTAATAACCTCAGACTTCTAGATTTACTCTTTATTACAACATCGATTAAGCGACATAATTGTTTTAAAAACCCAATACTTTCCTGGTGGAAGGCACTAGAAATGACAAAAGCCCAAGTGGAGCCCTGTGGGCTTTCTCCCCTATGGCATAACCCCGACTTTCAACTTAACAACCAACCGTTTTATTTAGGTGTGTGGGAGCAGAAAGGAATTACACATCTCCACCATCTCTTCTCGGATAATATGTTTATATCATATACATCCTTGCTCCAAAAATACAAAATAAAAAATGGATTTTTTTTACATTATCTACAAGTTAAAAATATGATAAAGAAAAAAATTCCACATTTTCTGTGGACCTTGAAAGATCAGTCAAAATGCTTAAATCGGCTGGCACTGGGGACAACCCGTTTCTGAAAACGTCTGGCAGTGAAAGAGTTAAAAAAAATAATTTTAATTGACAATTGTCAAAAAAATAGGTACACTCAAATGTCATCCAGCCAGAGTCTGTGCAATAACGTTCAAAATGGAGGAAATAAAATAGGAAATAATAAAAAATAAATAAGTTAAGACAATACAAGTAAAAAAATAAACTTACAGAAAAAAAAAAAAATTGAAAAAAATATGCATTGTTAGTGGTATTACAAAAAAAACGTTAAAAAAATATTTGAAAATAATATTTAAATATATTAGGAGGAAATACAGAAACGTTGAGGAACTGTTAAAGAGAAAATACGCTACTATTAGACAAAATTATTTAATAAAAAAAAATATATATATATATTGGAATAAAACATGATAACAATATTACAAAAATAAAATATAACATTTGAAAATGATACAAAACTATTTCAAAATATTTATTTTAATTTGATGTAATGAAAGCCTATGTATGTACTGTATATGTAGCCTATTATACAGTAAATTATCTATCTATCTATCTATCTATCTATCTATCTATCTATCTATCTATCTATCTATCTATCTATCTATCTATCTATCTATCTATCCATCCATCCATCCATGATTAACAAACAGAAGTAAAATATAAGACTATCACTAATGATAATAATAATATTAAGAAGAAGAAGAATCGCATGGTCATCCTGATAGTTACCTTGGTAGGAGGCATTGCCACCTGTAGCTACAGCTGAGCCTGAGACAAAAAATAACAATTATTGAAATAAATATGCATTGTTATTGGTATTACAAAAAAACACGTAAAAAAAATATATATTAGGAGGAAATACAGAAACGTTGAGGAACTGTTAAAGAGAAAATACGCTACTATTAGACAAAATTATTTAATAAAAAAAATATATATATATTGGAATATAACTTGATAACAATATTACAAAAATTAAATATAACATTTGAAAATGATACAAAACTATTTCAAAATATTTTAATTTTAATTATTTTAATTTGATGTAATGAAAGCCTATGAATTTACTCTATATGTAGCCTATTATACAGTATATTATCCATCCATCCCTCCATCCCTCCCTCCCTCCCTCCCTCCCTCCATCCATCCATGATTAACAAACAGAAGTAAAATATTAGACTATCACTAATGATAATAATAATATTAAGAAGACGAATAATCGCATGGTCATCCTGATAGTTACCTTGGTAGGAGGCATTGCCACCTGTAGCTACAGCTGAGTCTGAGACAAAAAATAACAATTATTGAAATAAATATGCATTGTTATTGGTATTACAAAAAAAACACGTAAAAAAAATATATATTAGGAGGAAATACAGAAACGTTGAGGAACTGTTAAAGAGAAAATATGCTACTATTAGACAAAATTATTTAATAAAAAAAAAAATATATATATTGGAATAAAACATGATAACAATATTACAAAAATTAAATATAACATTTGAAAATGATACAAAACTATTTCAAAATATTTTAATTTTAATTATTTTAATTTGATGTAATGAAAGCCTATGAATTTACTCTATATGTAGCCTATTATACAGTATATTATCCATCCATCCCTCCCTCCCTCCTTCCCTCCCTCCATCCATCCATGATTAACAAACAGAAGTAAAATATTAGACTATCACTAATGATAATAATAATATTAAGAAGACGAATAATCGCATGGTCATCCTGATAGTTACCTTGGTAGGAGGCATTGCCACCTGTAGCTACAGCTGAGCCTGAGACAAAAAATAACAATTATTGAAATAAATATGCATTGTTATTGGTATTACAAAAAAAACACGTAAAAAAAATATATATTAGGAGGAAATACAGAAACGTTGAGGAACTGTTAAAGAGAAAATATGCTACTATTAGACAAAATTATTTAATAAAAAAAATATATATATATATTGGAATAAAACATGATAACAATATTACAAAAATTAAATATAACATTTGAAAATGATACAAAACTATTTCAAAATATTCTAATTTTAATTATTTTAATTTGATGTAATGAAAGCCTATGAATTTACTCTATATGTAGCCTATTATACAGTATATTATCCATCCATCCCTCCCTCCCTCCCTCCATCCATCCATGATTAACAAACAGAAGTAAAATATTAGACTATCACTAATGATAATAATAATATTAAGAAGACGAATAATCGCATGGTCATCCTGATAGTTACCTTGGTAGGAGGCATTGCCAGTTCCACCTGAGCAAAAAAAGAAAATAAATAAAAATTATTGAAAAAAATATGCGTTGTTAGTGGTATTACAAAATAAAATGTAAACAAATATTAGAAAATAATATTTAAATATATTAGGAGGAAATACAGAAACGTTGAGGAACTGTTAAAGAGAAAATACGCTACTATTAGACAAAATAATTTCCCCAAAAATTTTTTAATTGCCAATTGTCAAAAAAATAGGTATACTCAGATGTCATCCAGCCAGAGTCTGTGCAATAACGTTCAAAATGGAGGAAATAAAAAAAGAAATAATAAAAAAATAAATAAGTTAAGACAATACAAGTAAAAAAAATACAGTTGCAGAAAAAATAATAATAATTTGAAAAAAATATGCATTGTTAGTGGTATTACTTATCTTTCAATTTGATGTAATGAAAGCCTATGTATGTACTGTGAATGTAGCCTATTATACAGTATATTATCTATCTATCTATCTATCTATCTATCTATCCATCCATGATTAACAAACAGAAGTAAAATATAAGACTATCACTAATGATAATAATAATTAAGAAGAAGAATTGCATGGTCATCCTGATAGTTACCTTGGTTGGAGGTATTGTTACTTCCACCTGAGCAAAAAAAGAAAATAAATAAAAATTATTGAAAAAAATATGCATTGTTAGTGGTATTACAAAAAAAAAAAAACGTTAAAAAAATATTAGAAAATAATATTTAAATATATTAAGAGGAAATACAGAAACGTTAAGGAACTGTTAAAGAGAAAATAAGCTACTCTTAGACAAAATTATTTAATTTAAAAAGAAAATTGAAAAATATTGGAAGAAAACATGATAACAATATTACAAAAATAAAATATAACATTTGAAAATGATACAAAACTATTTCAAAATATTTATTTTAATTTGATGTAATGGAAGCCTATGTATGTACTGTATATGTAGCCTATTATACAGTATATTATCTATCTATCTATCTATCCATCCATCCATCCATCCATGATTAACAAACAGAAGTAAAATATAAGACTATCACTAATGATAATAATAATATTAAGAAGAAGAATTGCATGGTCATCCTGATAGTTACCTTGGTAGTAGACATTGCCAGTTTTAGCTACAGGTGAGCCTGAGACAAAAAATAAAAATTATTGAAATAAATATGCATTGTTATTGGTATTACAAAAAAACACGTAAAAAAAAATTTGAAAATAATATTTAAATATATTAGGAGGAAATACAGAAACGTTGAGGAACTGTTAAAGACAAAATATGCTACTATCAGACAAAATAATTTACTTTTTTTTTTTAATTGACAATTGCCAAAACAATAGGTACACTCAGATGTCATCCAGCCAGAGTCTGTGCAATAACGTTTAAAATGGAGGATATAAAATAGGAAATAATTAAAAAGTAAATAAGTTAAGACAATACAAGTAAAAAAAATACAGTTGCAGAAAAAAATAATAATAATTTGGAAAAAAAATGCATTGTTAGTGGTATTACAAAAAAAACGTTAAAAAAATATTTTAAAATAATATTTAAATATATTAGGAGGAAATAAAGAAAAGTTGAGGAACTGTTAAAGAGAAAATACGCTACTATTAGACAAAATAATTTAATAAAAAAAATTTTTTTTAAATATTGGAAGAAAACATGATAACAATATTACAAAAAAATATATAACATTTGAAAATGATACAAAACTATTTCAAAATATGTTTTTTTATTTAATGTAATGGAAGCCTATGTATGTACTGTATATGTAGCCTATTATACAGTATATTATCTATCTATCTATCTATCTATCTATCTATCTATCTATCTATCTATCTATCTATCTATCTATCCATCTATCCATCCATCCATCCATCCATCCATCATTAACAAACAGAAGTAAAATATAAGACTATCACTAATGATAATAATAATATTAAAAAGAAGAAGAATCGCATGGTCATCCTGATAGTTACCTTGGTAGCAGCCAATGCAACCTGCAGCTCCAGCTGAGTCTGTTTCAGTTTCTGCTGGTGCTGCTACTGCTAGAAACAATAGCAATTAAAGTTTAGTAGATTGTACCGTGCAATTTGAGTTTTTTCAACTCCTAATTAAGGATGTTGCTATCAAAGTTATTAAGAAAACAAAATAAATCAAACGAAAAAGAAAACAACACAAATATACCCACTTTTGGCAGCAGATGACTTCAGTTTGGCAATCTTGTCATCTACCAAAGCACAATGAAAATATATCAGATATGCGTGTTTTTTTTAAAATAAAAAAATAGTTGAGAAATATTACAACATCAGGAAAAAATAAATAAGTTAAGACAATATACAAGTAAAAAAATACACTTACAGAAAAAAAATAAAGATTATTGAAAAAAATATGCATTGTTAGTGGTATTACAAAAAAACACGTAAAAAAATATTAGAAAACAATATTTAAATGTAATAGGAGGAAATACAGAAACGTTGAGGAACTGTTAAAGAGAAAATACGCTACTATTAGACAAAATTATTTAATTAAAAAAAATTGAAAAATATTGAAAGAAAACATGAAAACAATATTACAAAAATAAAATATAACATTTGAAAATGATACAAAACTATTTCAAAATATTTTTTTTAATTTGATGTAATGAAAGCCTATGTATGTACTGTATATGTAGCCTATTATACAGTATATTATCTATCTATCTATCTATCTATCTATCTATCTATCTATCTATCTATCTATCTATCTATCTATCTATCTATCTATCTATCTATCTATCTATCTATGTATCCATCCATCCATGATTAACAAACAGAAGTAAAATATAAGACTATCACTAATGATAATAATAATATTAAGAAGAAGAAGAATCGCATGGTCATCCTGATAGTTACCTTTGGAGTGTGCAGTGCGACCTTTAGCTCTAGCTAAGCCTGAGAAAAAAAATTAAAATTATTGAAAAAAATATGCATTGTTAGGCGGTATTACAAAAAAAAACGTAAAAAAAATATTAGAAAATAATATTTAAATATATTAGGAGAAAATACAGAAACGTTGAGGAACTGTTAAAGAGAAAATACGCTACTATTAGACAAAATAATTTAATAAAAAAAATTTGGACAAATATTGGAAGAAAACATGATAACAATATTACAAAAATAAAATATAACATTTGAAAATGATACAAAACTATTTCAAAAATATTTTTTTTAATTTGAAGTAATGAAAGCCTATGTATTATACAGTATATTATCTATCTATCTATCTATCTATCTATCTATCTATCTATCTATCTATCTATCTATCCATCCATCCATCCATGATTAACAAACTGAAGTAAAATATAAGACTATCACTAATGATAATAATAATATTAAGAAGAAGAAGAATCGCATGGTCATCCTGATAGTTACCTTTGAAGCAGCCAATGCAACCTGCAGCTCCAGCTGAGTCTGTTTCAGTTTCTGCTGGTGCTACTAATGCTAGAAACAATAGCAATTAAAGTTTGGTAGATTGTACCGTGCAATTTGAGTTTTTTAAACTCCTAATTAAGGATGTTGCTATCAAAGTTATTAAGCAAACAAAATAAATCAAACAAAAAAGAAAACAACACAAATATACCCACTTTTGTCAGCAGATGACTTCAGTTTGGCAATCTTGTTATCTACCAAAGCACAATGAAAATATATCAGATATGCGTTTCTACACCACCACTGATATACACAAAAATGCCAAAATCCTACATCTGTATGTAATACAGTATACAAAAATGTAAGTCTCCTAAAAAAAATTGTAAGATATTCTAAATCGTTGAAAAATACGAAAATATCAGGCTACTAAAATATTATCAAAAACATAACATATTAGATAAAAAAATACAAATAAAAAAACCTACAAGGCAAAAAAAAATTGGTTAATAACACAAATGTTACCAAACAGAAAATGCGTTGGAAAAAAATCTCACACCATGAAAACATTTTAAAACTATTCTATGAAAAATATTAGGCAACCACAGAACTTGGCAACAAAATATCTGTGTATTGTAGTCATATTTTACTTTTTTGTTGGAGTATTTCAGTTCTAAATATACTACCACTTCTAATATATTTTTTATATATATTAAACAAATGGTCTTTTATAGAGTGTTTTTTTTTAAATAACTTTAACTTTAACAAGTCCGAAATTCCAAACAAACAAGAGTAGCCAGACCAGTTTACGCGTCATTTTGGAAGAAGAGGACGTCCAAGACGTGAACATTCCAACATGGTTTCTATACGTAATCGGTTAAACGTTTAGCTTTATCTTGTTAGCCAGAAAAAAAACAAGTTGTCATTTCTATTTAAACTTTTTTGTACAGATACAAATTTACACTTTTTTGTACAGGTACAAATCATGACTTTTACAGGTACAAATTTGTTTTTACAGATTTATTTTTTTTTTTACACATAGACATTTTTTTTTTACAGGTACTATTTTTTTTTTACAAATACAATTTTTTTTTTTACAGGTACAAATTTGTTTTTACAGGTACAAATCACGACTTTTACAGATACAAATTTAGACTTTTTTCTACAGGTACAAAAATTTTTTAAAAGTTAGTTTTGCACCATATTTACCTCCATAGAAAACACACACGCGCGCGCAAATTCACATGCGAAAGCAGCACTTACCGAGCTTTTTAGCCCTGTAGTAGCACCGGATGGACTTCAGCAGTTCGGAGGTCACTGCTGGAGCTCCGTCCTCAGTGAAAGTGGACACCAGCAAGTTGGTGATCTCCGTGAAGTCCTTGCCCTCCACATTGCTGAGTGCCACCTTTCGGTCGCCGCCGAAGTCCACCAGCGCCATGCGGAACTTGTCCAAATTCTTGCTGGACAATTTCTCCAGCGTTTTCATGATCGCCATCTTTTTGGAGGACATTTCTTAGCAGGGGATTCTGCGAGGAACACGCTAGTGGAGAGGTCTGAATATAAGGTGGCAGGTGGAGTCGAGTTTTACTTTCGCTCTCTAGCCCGGAAATTGGCATTACACAATTACAAACCTCAATAGTCAACACACACACACACACACACACACACACACGCACACACACACATGGAAATATACAGTATTTTTTTGTATTATTATTGTTCACACACACACACATGGAAATATACAGTATTTGTTGTATTATTATTGTTCACATTTTTAAGTCTTGAAGGTATGATACTTAAGTTCTGTGCAAACTACAACCGATTAACCGGAGGCGAGCCTCACACATTTCCGAGCGAGTTTGAACGCAGCACTTCACTCTTGGTTTGAATGGGGTAGATGCCACGGACTGGGCTCCAGGTGGCGGAGTGGATCAGGCCAGCTTCTACGCTTTTCCACAAGGTGGAAACTATGGACATCAGTCCGTCTCCTCAAGAGTTTGTAATTACAACATGGGCCAGAAATTGTCTGCGTGGAACACGGGAGCCTCTACCTGCACTCAGAGAGACCTTGCGGCCTACCAAAACCCATCCTCTACAGTATTTGGGCCATCGGGTGCGGTTCACGGCCACTGTGTTGTACCTGAGCACAACAAGTGCACGAGTAGATTCTACCAGAAGTCATCACCACCACCACCACCATATTCACACAGCCACATCACAATAAGCGAGCTGAGTATTCCTAGTGCCAACAGCAATAAGACTCATTTGCAACAACCAGACACGAGGTCCACATTACAGAACGCTTTGGAGTTTCAACCCAGACAAGTTTTTCAAGAAACACAATGGCAGATTCCAAAACTTATTACTCAATCAATAGAGACGCAAGCAAGGGCAGAAGCAAGGATGCCAGAGATGAAGCCAGTGAGTATGCAAATTAGGATCCCATTGAGGACACAAACAAGAATGCCACAGAGGGCGCCAACGAGTACGCAAGTTCTAAAGCCAGAGAGGACACAAACAAGGACGCAAGAGAGAGTGCCAACAAGTATGCAAGTTTGGATACCAGAGAGGACAAAAACAACAATGCCAGAGAGGAGGGCAACGACTACGCAAGTTAGGATGCCAGAGAGGATGTCAATCAGGAAGCGAATCACTCAACACTCTCCGCATTCATCATTTCACACAGCATGGGCACCGGAACAACGCCAGACTGTCTGTGCCACTTCACCAAAATGCCCGAAATGACTTCACTTTAATTCCATTTAATCAAAATGCCATCAGCCTCTTGTTGTGATGACTTTCAAAATGGCGTTATTTAACTTCATGTTCTTAGTCTCAAGATTTTAAACCTCGTGAACTCCTCGGAGGGCCCTCATGTTTGTCACTTAACCTCACACCTGTTGTACGTCATTCATGAGTTTGATGACAATGTAAACATGAATGTACGATTAACAACAGTCACACTCTAGATAGTTTGCCACGTTTGGACCTGTGTTGGGAACTCCAAAGTGTCAAGGTCCACCTTGAGACACAAAAAGAAAAACTGGGGAAGAAGATGGAAAAGAATAAAATGATGTGGTGTTTACGTGTTTTGGACCTTTTGACGGATGCTCAGTTGTGTCGTCATAGACGCAAAATCGTTGATCAGAAGAAGATTAAATGATGGAATATTCCTATCCTCACTGATTGTGTCACCTTTTTGGACCTTTTTCAAGGACCTTGCCTTTATTCAGCTCAGTTGAGGACACGATGCAGGCATGTGCGCAGATGGGCACGCCCTGTTGGGAGCCCTCAGCAGACAGAATGTGGAACTATCCCAGCGCAAAGAACCTGTCCCAGCACAAGACAGGTGGTGATACCAATTGGCCAACGTCATTTCCCGGTCAAGACGGCATATGCTACCAGAATGTGTCGCGTGTCTCTCAGGCCAGCTTCTCCGCTGTTCCACAAGGTGGAAACTATGGACATCAGTCCGTCTCCTCAAGAGTTTCTGATTACAACATGGGCCAGAAATCGTCTGCGTGGAACACGGGAGCCTCTACCTGCACTCAGAAAGACATTGCGGCCTACCAAAACCCATCCTCTACAGTGTGGGGGCCATCAGGAGCAGTTCACGGCCACTGTGTTGTACCTGAGCACCACAAGTGCACGAGTAGATTCTACCAGAAGTCATCACCACCACCACCACCATATTCACACAGCCACATCACAATAAGCGAGCTGAGTATTCCTAGTGCCAACAGCAATAAGACTCATTTGCAACAACCAGACACGAGGTCCACATTACAGAACGCTTTGGAGTTTCAAGCCAGACAAGTTTTTCAAGAAACACAATGGCAGATTCCAAGACTTATTATTCAATCAATTGAGACGCAAGCAAGGGCAGCAGCAAGGATGCCAGAGATGAAGCCAGCGAGTATGCAAATTAGGATCCCATTGAGGACACAAACAAGAATGCCACAGAGGGCGCCAACAAGTACGCAAGTTCTAATGCCAGAGAGGACACAAACAAGGACGCCAGAGAGAGCGCCAACAAGTATGCAAGTTTGGATACCAGAGAGGACAAAAACAAAAATGCCAGAGAGGAGGGCAACGACTAAGCAAGTTAGGATGCCAGAGAGGAGGGCAACGACTAAGCAAGTTAGGATGCCAGAGAGGATACAAACAATGCCAGAGAGGATGTCAATCAGGAAGCGAATCACTCAACACTCTCCGCATTCATCATTTCACACAGCATGGGCACCGGAACAACTTCAGACTGTTTGTGCCACAATGCCGGAAGCAGCACATGTTCCCGGAGAGTCACAGACACACACAGAAGATATTCCAACGCCACAAAATCTTGAGGCACTTGAACCCCTCTCCACCGCCCCCTCATCACCGAGTTGCTCAGCTCTGGCGGAGGGAAGTTCAGAGCTCACTAGTAAGCTTCTGGCAGCTGCACGTGGTCCTTCTAGTCAGAGTTGCACTGGCCACAAGGACCCTTGTGCAGGTGATTCAAGGGATCAGACAGCAAGTCCGGTTAGGAAACAGCAGCAACACAATGTTCCTCAATGTTTCCAGCCAGAAGAGCCTGAAATCCGAGAAGTGGACCAAAGTGAGAGGCCAGTCACTGTTCAACTCAAGTCTCTCTTAACGCGAAAGTGGACTCAAGAAGACTCAAGAAGACTTAGCGGTACTTTTCAGGGACACCCATCAAGCCCAGATGAAGTCTCCCGGGTCTTCAGTCCTGTTTAATTGGGAAAATGTCATCTCCATGTTCTGGAAAGATCCAACATAACTGCTGGACACAATTAGGGTAGGCTTGTACGAAAAGGTCAAAATCGAGGCTTTTACATTTTGCAATGAGCTCTTGATTCTGGACTCAAGCGGTGCTGTCAGAAGCCATGTGCGACTTGAACCTCAGCGGCCTTTAGGTGCTTCAAGATGGCGAGGTCTACTCTGAACCACCGTACTTGTCATTCTGGCGGAACATCAGCCCACAGCTTGATGACATTGATAAAGAGTTTGGCTTGGAAAGGAACTTACTGCATCACACACGACTTCCAGGACCACGTTCGCCCTCTGCACGCGTGGCAGCTGAGGCTCTTTCACCAGAGACCAAAGCCACCCCCTTGGAAGAAAAGCCACAAGAACAGAAAGAAAGAGAACAAAAACTGCAACATGCACACGGGCCAGAGTTGGACTCTGTTGCATTTGTGCCTCCCCGTGAAGATCCAGATGACGTGTATTTGTTCGTCATTAAAGTTCTGCCCATAGACCAGGCCAAAGCCATCTACGAAAATGTACATCACACAGAAGCAGCTCCTACCAAGGAGAACCCGAAAGGCTCTGCTGAGACTGAAACTAGCGTCGACAAAGGTCATGACAAACGAGAGAAGATGGACCAGTTTGGCACAGAGTTGGAGTCTTTCTTTGAACGCTGCAATGATCTCCATTCTGGTTCAGTTTTTTTCAAAAATCAAGACACAGCCGAGGGAATCAGGTGGGCAGATATTGACTTCTCCCTCAGCATGTATGTAGACAACCACTCCATGGATTCCAATCGATCCGAGGATGCTTCTCCACGGACGGAACAAAAGGATGATCAAGGGATGGGAAATTGTGCCGCACCAGATGACCAAGAGTCGGAAAATGTTATCCAACAGGAAGAGGACCAAGAGATGGCAAATGTCTCCAGACAAGAAGATGGCAGAAAGTTGGGAAAGATCCCCAACAAAAAGACCAAGCGGTGGCAAATGTCTACTAATAAGAAGATTACGGAGAGTTGGCTAATGTATCCCAAAAAGATGACCAACGGTCGATAAAAGTTGCCCAAGAAGATGAGCAAGTAATTTCAAATGTTGCCCAACAGGATGATCACGAGACGGGAAAGGTGACCCAAAAAGATGACAACCAAGAGACGGCAATTGTCTCACAACTGAAATATGTCCATGAGATGGCAAATGTCTCTCAGACAGTCTTAATTTTACCATCCAAAGTTTCTCCTCCACCTGAAATGTGGACATTACAGGATAGTCGGCGTCATGTGGAAGTGATCTCTTCTAAACTATACCAAGACAAGAAGCCGCTCTGTCTTGCCAACAAATGTTTCGAGGCCCTGAAGAAAAAGTACATGAAAAGCAAGCAGTCCGGCATCAGAATTCCCTCCCTGAAGAAGTTGAAAATCAAGCGTGGCCGCAAGGATGTAAGCAAACGATCGATTAGCAAAGAAGCTCTGCGGGCAAACCGCAAGCTACCTGTGGACCTGGTGCTCTTTGGTTCGGCCGGACGTAAGCGCAACTACGCTCTGGCCCATCACGCGCCACAGATCCTCAGCCTGAGGCTCAAAGGCAGAAGTTCGATCAAGCAGAGAATCTATCAAGAGTGATCTACCTCCGACCAGGATAGACGGCAAAACCAAAGTCAGATTTCAGAAGTCTTATGTGGACATGGCCAGAAAAAAGCCGCCTTTGCCCACCTTGATATTCAGGAAAGACAACGGCAGAATGTCGTTGACCCTGAACAAAAGAAAGTCCAGAGTGGCCGGACCCAAGAAGGATGCCGGGGCCCTCAAACAAGCTGCTGATGTTCTGCTGAAGACCGCCAATGACTATCATTGCGGTAAGTTGACGGAAAAGTTCAAAGCCAGCGCCGTTGAACACACTCCCCACAATAAAACATGTAAGTCCTAAGTAAGTAATTTGCAAGACTTCTTAACATTCATGTTTCGAGCACGTCACAGCTTACTTTTTTTTTTTTACTTAGTCAAGTCATTCAGTCTTGCTCTGGGCAACACATTTTTATACATATGTGAGTTACTTTGCTCTCAGTATCTATACTTGTGCTAGTTAGACGTACTAGCACATTTACTGGTCCCAGTTGGCAAAAAAAAAAAAGTTTCTGTAACAAATGGTGCAATACCTTGGAAAAAGAAGAAACAGTGAGACGTGCCAAGTTATGTGGTTCAAGCCTAAGGCCTGGTGCACCCATATACAGGATTTTTCAAAGTTTATGAGATTGTCTTTTTAATACAGACCCAACATTAAAAAAAAATTGTCATTTTTGTTTTTGCTCGGACAATCTCAACTCCGAACATCACACGCATAACCAGTCTAGAATCCAGTCCTCCGAGGAAGAACTCTCACGCACCTGCTTGTGATCTCACAGACACCAAGACGAGCAGACGCTTCTCCGGGTATGCGCCGATAGTTGCCGGGCAGGACATATTTAATATTTGAGATTGACTTAAAAACACAACATTGTTTCAAACTGGCAGAGCAGAACATGGGCGGCATGGCTCAGTGGTCGTTTCCCCATCCCTAAGGTTGTGGGTTTGAAGGGGGAAAAAAAGATGGCTTGATATGTCCTCGTGCAATCTCTTATATAAGGATATGTTGTTGTCCTGAACTGTTGTACGAATCCAGGTGCCCAACAATTTGTAAATAAAGGGCGGGATCAGCCTGGGAACTCTTCCTTGTTTTTACTACAGTTTTCCCTGCTTTGCAAATCATGTTTTCGAAAGTGTCTGGGAAAGGGCTTGGCTAGCCCGGTTTCCCACGCTAACGAATAAAAGACAGAGCGGCACACGGTCCAAACAGAGTCAGCTGCGGAAGACGTACGATTGCCCAGCCGTTTTGCAGCCCGTTCTACCCGGACCGTAGGCTCTCCGGTCTAGTGTAAAGGTAAGCGCTGATGATGATCATATTATGCTGCTTAACGTTGTAGTGTATTGATTGCTGTTTGCGGGGAATAAAAGACACCATTATTCTAGCAAATCGAGTTGTGATTATTGCTGTTTGCGGGGAATAAAAGGTACAGTCATTCTAGCAAAGCAAGTTGTGAATATTGCTGTTTGCGGGGAATAAAAGGTACAATCATTCTAGCAAAGCATAGGTGTCGATTACTGTTTGCAGGGAATAAAACGTATGATTATTCTAGCACAGTATAAAAATGTTGATTGCTGTTTGCGGGGAATAAAAGGCGCAGTTATTCTAGCAAAGCATATCAGTCTCTGTGTATTCATTGTTGCCGCCGACCACTCACGATCCTGCATACAAATATAAAGGTGAAGTAGTGTTTTTCACAAAACATTTTGGCGTTGTTGGCTGGTTTCCTAACTTTTCGGTAAAGAGAAGTAGGTGAGTGGCTACGGTACAATGTTGCTGAGAAAAGAGAAAAAGTCGGAAGACTACACAAGTAGAACGAAAGAGCAAACGGGTCATACAGGAAGTATACCCGGTTGGGATGAATGTTCGCCCACGTATACAGTAGCTCAGGAGCTGCGTAAGGGGGGCGGGCGTATGGAGCCGTGGATTGAAGTGCTGAAAGACGGAGGTCCTACAGCGCTATCCGCGGCTCTACAGCAGATTTCTGTAACTGCCAAAAAGCCGATAGACGCTCTGTAGAGGCGGTTGTGGCTAACGGCTTCTGCATGGCGAAAACAAACGGAACAAATTAAGCAATTGGTAAAACAGTTACATGAAAAGGAGGATGGGGTGATTAAGGAAATTGGTGATAAAGCGGTAGCCCAAGCACAAGTGCAAGCTGGGGAAATACCGAGACATGGCTGAGCAATCTGTTCTACATGTGACCAAAATAAATAAAGCGAGGAAAAAGAAACAACAAACATCCATGAAAAATGTGCGCGACTTTGTAACGAGAGCTGCACTACAGGGTGGGAGGATTGATCCTTCTTCGTGGGATGTTGACATTTGGAATAGTGATGAGGGGGACGACTGGATTATTTCTGGGATTATGAGGAGTGTGAAACCGGGGCAAGGAGGGAGGCAGAACCAAAGGCCCTGGTGTCCGGGGCGGCGCCGCCGGGGTGCCATCGGTTGGGGCAGACCGCAGTGGAGCAGTGCTGGTTGGGGTGGCTGGCGGTGGGAGGGTGTCTGGGGGTTTGGCGGCCTGGGGGCGGCTGGGGCTGGGTTGGGGTGGATGGCAGGAGTGGATGGGGGGCGGGAGGGTCATTTTATTTATATAAAATTAAACATTTATGACAGGGGGTCAAACTCATTTTTGTTGCGGCCACATCATAGTTAAGAGGAAGTCAACCCCCAACAAATAAATAAATAAAAAAATTCTTGACAATATGTTCTATGCAGCCGCACTAGTCGAAATACGGTATTCTGGTTAATATTGCGCTAGTGGAATATGAGTTAAGCAGCATAATCTACCAGTTTTTATCGATATCAGAAGGCGGCCATTTTGCCACTTGCTGTCGAGTGAAAATTACATCACAGATGCTCAGATACAATCACAGCTCAGCTTCAGAAAACAGGTGAGCTGTGATTGGTCGTTGCCCGAGCCCTGAACAACTGTGATGTCATCTTTAGTCGACAGCAAGTGGCAAAATGGACGCCCCCTGAGATGGATCAAAACGGCTGGACTTTGCTGCTTAACTCACATTCCACAAATATAATATTAATCAGAATGTCATATTGAGACTAGCGAGGTCACACATAACATAATGTCAAGAAATGTTTAAGGCTTTGTTCCTCTTTAAGGTTTTAAGGAGGGCCAAATAATTGTATGAATGCCTCATATTACACAAACACAATCAAGTGCTACTACCGTAGTTTTGAAATAAAAGGCCAGTAAAAACATTATTATTATTATTATTAGTCGCAAAAAATTATTGACATATGTTACCGTTTTTAAAAAGCAAAGACAATTTGCAATTTTGGTATTTTGCGAAGAAACACGTCGATGCACATTTTGCAGGCCATATATAAAAGTGGCGGGTTGGATTTGGCCCCCAGGCCGTGAGTTTGACACCTGTGATTTATGACGTTTACATTTTTACAAGCCGGCTTCGTTCTTCAAACAAATCTCGTACACACAGAAGCATTTCAAGACTTGCGTGTGCCCAAAAGAAGATGCTGAGGACGTTTAACGGCTGTAATGTATATGCCAAGTCAGGAGTGGCGCTGTAGCGCAGCCACAGGGAGTTAACAGAAAGCGTAGAAGAAGAATCAGCGACTTTCTAACTTTATTGCAATCTACAGAGCAAACATGGCTTTGCATGTATCGAAACAACATGAAAAAGACGAACACAGGAGAAGTGACAATGGCGGGTTTTTCAAGTACAACACATAACAGCATAAGCAAGCTAAGGAGGCCGAGGCTGCGCAAAACGACTACGACACGTAGAGATGGGACGTTTGACACTGAGACTCCGGAGCGTGTGTCAGCCGAGTGAGACAGACTGCTCGAAACAATGTATCAAAAGCCCCGATGAAACCTCCGTGATCACGTGCTGATGACGTATGCGGCTTCATGCGCGCTAATGAGATACCGGAAATTACGTAACTGATTCAATTGTTTTGGCGCGGTGTCAGCTGTTAAAAGGAGACACCGAAACAACCACTGCCTCCCTCGTAGTGATGGGATTTTCGGCTCTTTTGGGTGATCCGGTTCATTTGGATCGGCTCAGTGGAAAGAGCCGGCTCTTTTTGGCTCTCAAGCGGCTCTTTAAACTTTAGCTTTTCTTTTAAATATTTACGACAAATTTACGTGAAAAAGAGAGAGCGACATATGTAGAGAGAGAGAGGGAGAGGGAGAGGTTGAGGGAGAGGGAGAGGGGGTGAGGGAGACAGTAAGGAAATGACGGAGCCGGGAGGGAGGGAGTCGGCTCTCATCGTTCACTTCAACGAGCCGGCTTTTTGTACCGGCTCGTTCGCGAACGACCCATCACTACTCCCCCGCGCCCACAGCCTTTTGAGAGAAAACTGACTTGAGAGAGCTTTAGGATGGAGAATTCCAATGCAAGAAAACGATCTCGTGTTTGGCAACACTTTGACGTTGTGTCACCCACAAAGGTAAGATTTTAATTATTTGGCATAATATTAAATGGTATATTATCAGCATTATCATCATCATTGTAGTGTTGTATTTACTATTGTACAGTTTTGCTAAATGGCTCACCGCAACATTTGCAATAATAAATGCTTACAGAAAATGAATTAATATTACTGTATCACTTTTAATAATGTTAAAACTTTAAAGGATTTAAAGGTCACTGGGAATCTTGGCTGTGTTACCTACTTTTAAAAATATCACAGCCTGCAGTATGTCCATGGTAACCATAATAATATCTTGATTGTTTCAGTATTGCATAACAATCAGAGGTGAGGTACTTACAGTATACATATATGATATGAAAAGTGGCACTATTGTTATGTTGTAATGAATGTAATGTTATGCTGCTGAAACTAAATTTCCCTATCTATCTTTACTTTGATTTATTAATCCAGTGCAAAAATGATTATCTGTCATATTTTTCTTTTCTAGATATTTGAAGGACAAACTGCTTCCCCGGACGGAGAAGCCACTACAATATTGGTTTCTCCACAAAACCACATACCCACATCTGTATCCAGTGGCTCTGCAGTACCTCTCAACACCAGCATCTTCAGTCCCCTGTGAGAGGATTTTCTCAAAGGCTGGTGAAATTGCCAGAGAAGAAGCCGCTTGAAGGCCAACACAATAGAGCAAATATTGTTTTTGAATAAGAACTTATAAAACAAATAAATATAAAAAGTTGGGCACAAGCACAATTCCCTCATGTACATACTGGTATTTGCTTTATTTTCACTGTTGCACAAGCACAATTCCCTCATGTAGATATTTGGTTCACTTTATGTTCACCTTCCATGTGTACCTGATGATCATTAGACAGACACAAATGTAAGACTGAATGTACTGGTGTTATGTTGGAACATTAAATCAGGCTTTGAAGACTATAGCTGGTATGACTCCAGCTGACCACCAGATGTCACCGGTACGATCTATCTTACGGGGCTTTGAAGCTTCGACTCTTTTTCCAAAGCAATCAGCCGAAAGCCTCAAAAGCGTCACAAGGCTTCATTTTCCCATCTCTAACGACACGGCTATCAGCCATTATTGTTGACAGGCTGACGGTTCGCGAGAATTAGCGCCTACTGTTATGATTGGTGTCCTGTCTGACTTGTGAGGTTTTGTTTGCACCTGTACTTGTCATCTTGTTCCCTTGTGTCATCCAATCATCTCCCCCAGCCACTTGTTTCTTGTCCAGGTGTCTCTCGTTGTCTCGTCAGTTGGCTTGTATTTAGTTCCCTGGTTTTGTTCAGTCTTTGTTGGATCATTGTCGCTGTCACCACTGGTTTTTTGCTACTTTGATTTTTGGTCTTTTCAGATCTTTGTTTATTTAGATTTTAGAACTTGTTGATGAGCTGATACTTTGAATCAGGTGTGTTGGAGCAGGGAAACCTCTAAAACAGGCTTCCCCGATCCTGGTCCTCAAGGACCAAAGTTCTGCAGTTTTTAGCTGTTTTCATCCTCCAACACACCTGATTCTAAAGATCAGGATGGTTGTCAGGCTCCTGCAAAGCTTGCTGATGAGCTTGTTATATGAATCAGGTGTGTTGGAGGAGGGAAATATCTAAGGCCCAGTCCAAAGCCAGTTTCAATGTATCCTCACAAGTTTCTTACCGTTTAAGCCGTTCGTCCACACGATGGCGCGGTTTCGGAGCTTGAAACCGATCACTTTTGAAACCGGGCTCCAGAGTGGAAAAATTTCAAAACGCGTCCGTCTGGACACCATATGCAGGATACTCCTCCAGTGATGACGTAATGGTCGCAGCTTGATGACGACGCATCGTCGCAGATTGATGACGTATATGTCACGATAGCGGAGTGGAGGACCCAAATGCAGGAAGGCAGGAGAACCACGGCAGGGATGCATGTTCTACTAAACATAATTTATTTTACAAAAACACTAACAGGGGTACTGGTATAAATAAAATCTAAAAAAGTACCCCTGTTAAAGTGTACGAAAATAAGTGATGAATTAACAATGTTGCTGTTGTTTTTGTTGTAACATGCTAGCGCTAGTAACTAGCTCAAATGTTTGTAATCCAATCGATACCACTAATCAAACGTTTCAACGTGTACCGCTGCAAGGAGTGTTGAGCTAAATCTTCCGCATACGTCTTGCTTACACAAGTAACGTTAGAGGAAGCTGGGCGGGACAACATTCATCAATAACAAAAGAACATTTGGTGTCAACATAATAGAAAGACAGCTGAGCCCGCTGGAAAGTTGACCCACCACGAGGGGCGGACTCGCAATCCCGTGACGTCAGTGAATGCTCTCAAGGACAGGGGTTCCCTAACCCTGTTCTAGAGTATTCACTATTCAGATTCCGGTGCTCCAGAATACCTTACATAGGGAAATTAGAGCACTTCCCCAGTAGAAATGATTAAAACTTAAGACTTATTTTCATGGATGGATGTTGCACAATTACATTGCTGTCTTTATATGACTGTCAAGTCAAAGTCAGCATTTTGGATTTTTGACCATTTAATAATAATAATAATAATAATAATAATAATAATAATTAATTATTATTTTTTAAGCTGATATCTTTTTTTTTTTCTTTTTTTTTCAGGAGAGCTCAGTATTGTTCATTCGATTAAACATCATCATTGCTCTCCTTTTTTTTCTTAAAAAAAAATTCTCTTTTTTTTAAAAATATATATACATATATATATATATATGTATATATATACATATATATATATATTTTTTTTTTTTTGTATGTGTGTGTGCGTGCGTGCGTGCGTGCGTGCGAGCGTATGTGTGCGAGCGTGTGTATTCATCAGTTCACCTAAAGCCCATTAAAAAAAATCCCATACTAATAATATAATATAATAATAAATTGCCAAATGCAGAAACATCAATGTAAGTTATCACGATGTGGTGGCTCTCGCTAACAGACAGAATTAAGTAACCAGAATTAGGTTAAAAATTTCTATATACGTAGACCATGTTTCTATAAATTTTGATATTTGGTTTTTATTTGAGGCAGATATTTTTTCCATTAAAATGTGATTTATGAGGAGGTTAGACCATTGGTCGATATTCAGAGTTTGTTTATTTTTCCAGTTAACAAGAATTGTTTTTTTAGCGATAGTAAGGGCTACAAGTGTAGATTGAAATTGTTTATGTGGTAAGTCAGTTGTTGTTAGGTCACCTAGCAAACACAAGTTTGGAGATAAAGGTATCCTACAGTCCAAAATAGCGGAAAGTTTTTCTAAGACTTTAGTCCAGAAATACATAACCGGAGTACATAACCATAAAGCATGAACATAAGTGTCTGTAGTGTTTTGTAAGCATTGGAGACAAATGTCGGAGTCTGAGAGTCCCATTTTCTTCATCATATATTGAGTAATGTATGTTCTATGAATAATTTTATATTGGATAAGTTGTAAATTTGTGTGTTTTGTAATTTTAAATGTGTTTTCACAAACTTGAATCCAAAAGTCAGATTCCGGTGCTATAGACAAGTCTGTCTCCCATTTCGAGATGGGTAAAGAGATTTTATCAGTATATGAAAGTAACTTATATATTTTTTAAAGTTTTTTTGTTGTTGTCGGAGAAAGCTTGTTAATATCTTTAGCTAAAACAGGCGGTTGGAGCGTACCCCGAAGTGTTGGAATTTTTTTCTTTATCATATTTTTAACTTGTAGATAATGTAAAAAATTTCCGTTTTTTATTTTGTATTTTTGGAGCAAGGATGTATATGATATAAACATATTATCTGAGAAGAGATGGTGGAGATGTGTAATTCCTTTCTGCTCCCACACACCTAAATAAAACGGTTGGTTGTTAAGTTGAAAGTCGAAAAGCTGATATCTAATTAAAGAGATTTTAACTACAGCTTTGTCAACAATTCATTTTTTTTAAGGGTACGAGCAGTTGTGAAAATAGAGTTCGGTATGAAAGCCTCTCCGCTAGGGGTGTGAATTGCCGAGTACCTTTCGATTCGTATCACGATTCATAGGTCACAATTCGATTCAATGCAGACTAATCCCGATGCAAATCTATAAATTGATTATTGCGACTATTATAATATTTTTTTTTACTCAAATTTAGAAAATACTAATCAGTAAATTTGTACATGTACACTGTAAGATCTGTATGAAAATTTGTATTTATTGATCTGAAAATTCAGGCTTATAACTGAGCCACTGCATTTAACAAACAGGTTGCAGTCTGTTTCATGTTTGAACAGCATGTTCCATTAATATAACATTCTTCTATGCTTAATGTGTGAATCCTAACCTTAAGTAAGATGTTTTGTTGAATATTCCCATTTAAAAAAATGATGTTTAAAAATCTATTCGGCCGTATATCAAATCGATTTGAGAATTTTGCGCTGTAATATCGCGATATATTGCAGAATCTATTTTTTCCAACACCCCCACTATCCACCTTCCCTTCAAATTCCATTTGTGCCTCTACTTCAAAGTCCCCATTTTGACGAAACCCCGAAAGGATCCCCTCCCTCTTACTTTTATCTTCTCTCTTTCACTAAAGCTTGCTTCAAGTCATTTTGGAGCATCTTCGTCAGATGTGTTTTTGTTCTGTGGGAAAGCGTTAGCGTGTTGTTGCTGCATGGGGAGCTCGAGGCTGACGTGTGGATTACACCTGATCACAGTTCAAAAAATGAATGCATGTCCCAGTTGATTTGATTTATAATGAGTTACGCACCATGCATGACTTGATATGTATTTTTAATGCATCTTAAAATGAACGTAAGTGGAAATTGCCCAGATGTTGCTGGTGAAAGTCAGCTAGGATAGGCTCCTTCATCTGCTCTGAATAAAGACAAGTGCATTGGAAATGGTTGGATGGATATTTGCAAACAGTTGTAATTTTTTTCCCCCTGTGGATTTGGGGATACAACTATGTTAACCACTAGATGTCACTCATGTGCTATAAATGGTGACAGCTCCTGCAACAGCATATTTTCAATTGGGGGGTTAGGGGTATTTTAGCTTCCCTTGGGATTTCTTTGCATCCTTACATCTTTTTTTGTTGTCGCCATTTGTCATATTCCTATAAGAGTCTATAGATGAGTTCATCAAATTGGATTCAGTGGATCTGAATCTATGCACCTCTGTTCAAATTTTGTTTTTTTGTGATACAAAATAAATAGACTAATGTGACACAACACAATTGAATTTTATAAAAATAAAAATAAATAATGTGGTTCCACAAGTGTACACAATTTATTACAGTTTTGTTTGTTTTTTTACTGTTGATTGAGCACGAAATCCAAAACAGGGCTCGGATTTTAAAAATACTACACACAAAACTCTAAACACATGTAAAAAAAAATTTTTTTTTAAATAAAATCTTAAATTACCATGTGACATACACGTGTGTCATAAGATTTAACTCTGTTTGAACCAGCTACACAGTGCAATGTTTTACTTAATCAACTTTTAGCAGTTACTAAGCGACGTACGCAACGAAAGTGCAAATACACAATATGGTAATATAGTCAAACACGACCTGTAAGGTTGGGACATGAGGACCCAAAAGCAGCAAGGCAGGGATGCCGTCAAAAAAGGGGATTTAATTAAGAAAAGGCAAACAAGGTACTTGGCAAAAATAACAAAATCAACAATGTCCAAAAACGTATAGTGTTTATGCAATCATAAAAAACTGTATAATGGGATATGACTGTGTTCAGAAATAACATTCAAACTCTTGTTAAATGGGAGTCAGTACACAGTTGTCACCTTTTAAAATGACTCTGATTATCCCTAAAGAACTCTCAGTTGTTCTAGTAGGCTTTTTCTAACATGTGTTGATTTTTCTCAGAAGCCTGACGGTAGTGATGGCCAAATGAAGCTTTTGTGAAGCACTGAACCACTTGAGCCAATTGTTAGAAATAGGTTCATTACTCCAAGCTTCAGTTACAGTGACCTCTACTGGTAAACTGCAAGGCTGCAGTGAATTTAAAGCATCTTTGCTTTGAAAATTCTTTGAAGGACTCACACTAGGATAGCATGTTCTATTGACAAATAAAGACTGATGAATGTGTGTATTTTGTTATTGAGGAAAAAGTGCTGGTAAAATATGGCATAGGTTGGGTGTGCTTGTGTAACTGACAGGGGGTCAATAAAAGATTTTTATTGAGGTACATTATTTTTTCCACTGTTTTTGGATTGAGCCGGTTTCTTTTTTTGCTCACCACTTCTCCACATTTAGAGAAAACTCGCTCGCACGGGGCCGACGATGCTGGCGTGCATCATATTACATATACTGTTTCTACACATGAACCTGACTGAGGTCAAATCAATTGAAGAAAGTAAAAAAGGTAAAGCCTATTTACATAAGCTTTACAACCAAACATTTGCTGTTCAGTGGTAAAATTATCACCTGCCACTCGAGTAACTCGGGTTCCATTCCCGTCCAAGTCAAAACGTTTTTAATTTAATTTGCGCCTCGAAAAAAAAAAAACGCTCTTCGAAAAAATAAATCAATAAATAATTGTCCCCCGGGGATAATTAAAGTTTTTTTCTGATTCTGATCTATATACATAACTTACACACCTACCTTATCAGGAGTGATCAGATTGAAGTGTTCCCACATTTCAGAACGACCTCTCCTCCTGGCTGGCTCCATGAATGACCAAATGTAACAACGCAAGGCAATGACAATTCAACAGCACCAACAACACACCGACAACCCACGAATAGTACATTGTTTAGAGCGGTCATAAAGGGTTGACGCTCAAATTCAAAACTGTTTTCAACCTGTCACCTGTCAGAATCGAGAATCACGTGATTGGACCGCGAACCAGGCATGTGATTCATTCGGGCAACGAATCAGTCGCTGCTTCGGACGTCATATGTCACGTGATTTTTTTCGCACCAGAAGAAGCTTTGAAGCAGTGGTTCTATGGAATTGTAGTTCAGGGTTTGAAGCTTGTATCGAAGCTTCAGTGTCGCACTGCCATCACTACCTGACGGTTTTGTGCGGACATTGACTGCCATTTTGAACTGTTCATATCATGCCTAGTTCTACCTTGCCTAAGGCTCAATTGCAGTTGAAAAGCTGTCTGACACCGCCATGTCCGAGTTTCATTTATGCTGTTCTTTTGGTGATGAGCCATGTTGTGTTTGCACTTTGCATATGGTCCGATTAAACCAAGGTAGAACCTTCAGGCTTCTGCAAAAAAACAACAAAAAAACTGGCATTTGAACAGGGGTGTGTAGACTTTTTAATATCCACTGTAACTGCGTTGGCTTGACACATTCAAAACATCCACTATTTGTCTTCTTTGCATATGTGGATAAAATATTTTAGCAGGACCACCGCGTACATGCAGCACTGCATACATGTTTCATATTCATATTCAAACTAGACAAATATGGATATCTGAAGCATAATGAGATGGTGTTAAAAATGTGGCCGTGGGAGATCAGTATGTGCGAGGCAACTGAAAGCGGCACCAGGAGACTATTTGTGCTTTGCTTTCTGTATTTGCTGAAGGCAACGTTATTCCCATACAGCGACTCAAATGTCATAAGCCGAGCAGATAAGAATCCACCTGGGCCGAATGACATTTGCTTGCTTACCGCTATTTGCTTGTTCGCCGAAACGCTCACGGCCTCGGCTCTGTTCTGCAATCTGTGCATTTAAAAAGGGTTTTAATACATTTAAATGTGTTTAAAGGGAGTGGATGGGGTAAAAAATAGTTGTGAGGTGTTTTGTATTATATCAAATTGAATCGGTGTTATCTGTACACTACACAACAACAAACACATAAGGATTATACGACACTCATTTTGCATCTCCACAATGTCCCATCTTATGTTACTACCATTTTGTATTTTTTTTAATGCACCTTCCCAGATCAATAATTATGTTTTATTTACGCTCATTTATACGGCATTTCTACTTTTATATGCCACACTCACGTAATTAGACTTTATGAAAAAACACAAACAAACATGTGTATGTGGGTGGGGCATGGGAAGGATAAATAATTGACAACATGAATATTTATAAGATGTTATTCACTTTCAAAGAGGATGCCAATATTCTTACAGTATTGAACGTCCATGCAGCAGATATATAGCGTAGCTAGTTTAATGCTAACATAGAATGGAAAACGTGCATTGACATGCTAATGATATGCATCGATTGTTCAATGTTAGAACCCTATTCGCAACGAATATTTGAACCAAAACTGTCAAGCAACGCACAGGTATATATTCTTTATCCTCTATGAAAAAAATATTTTAATTACAGTATTTCACTGAGTCACTTACAGAAGTTGTGAAACTATTGCTCTTTGCATGATTTTACTGTGCTGCCCTCCCAGAAGGAGCAGAACAATGAATTGAACTGGAGTATTAAAAAAACATCACGATGCACAAATGGTTTATTTACAGTATTGAATTATATTGTGACTTTTTATGTGTTATGTTATGCTATCACTGTTTTCATAAAATACAATTTTATAGAGTGCTATTTTCCTTAAAAACAAACACAACATTTTGAGGGCTATGTTGGAAATTTCCATTCATTTCAATTAGAAATTATTATTTGTGAGTCTTTTGAGTTGTGGTCATAGAAAGAAAAAAAATCGTATATCTCAAGGCACCACTGTAATTCATAAATATTTCAGATTTACTGTCAGTGTGTCATTATATAAAAAAAACAGTGGAGATATTATTGCTACTGCATAATATGTCTAGTGTCATTTTTTCAAGGGTTTGAAGAAGTTGGCAGTGATGTGTAGAGGACTGGATATATTTTACTTTTAAATCACCCCTCCTCAAGGTTTATTGGTACTTTCTAATGCAATGAACCCCCAGTGATGACCTTACAGCAAACATGAGGAGGGGGGTGGAGGGTTCGGGGGGGGGGGGGGTCCAGCGGTGATCCATGGGGCGCATTATTGCATACTGTATGTGGCTGCAAGTCTATCAAGTTATCATGCCATTAAAGCAAGGGCAGAGTGGACATCCTCTGCAATGCAGTCCAATCACAGTTCATAGAAAGGCATAGAGAGTGTGTGCAATGTGTTTGAGAAGCACTTGAAAACGGTTAGCACTGACACGGTGCGACCTTGTCACCGTAGCTATGGATAAATTGGTGTCTCTATCTAGCTGCGCGCCTACACACTTTCTTACGCTACTAAATTGAAATTTGTGTACAAACAATTTTGTTTCATCCCTCCATCCATTTCTCCCTACTTCACCTGCATACAGTACAAACCTCCAATTTAATCCAACCCTTACCCAACCGACCAACCAACCAACCAACCCCAATTTAACTAATTCACTGCCATTGACGGCTATAGACGTGAAAAATTAATTTGAACTATTTCTATTAGTTTAACATTTTTTTCCACTTTTGTTAACAAGAGTATGAAAACCTATAATTTTTTTTCGTACATTTAGAACAGATATAAAATTTGTGATTAATCATGAATTAACTATTGAAGTCATGCAATTATTTACGATCAAAAAATGTAATTGCTTAATACGCAAAAAAAAGAAGAGAAAAGATTATTAAAAATTGGGGGCATCAGGCGATTAAAATTTTTAATCGTAATTAATTGCATGACTAGTTAACTCACAATTAATCACAAATTGTATATCTGTTCTAAATGTACAATAAAAAAAATCCAGGTTTTTATACTGTATAACCCTGTTAACAAAAGTGGAAAAAAATGTTAACGAGTGAAGCCACTCGATTGATTACAATTAATTTTAATCACCTGACGCCCCTAATTTTTAATAATCTTTTCATTTTCTTCTTTAAATTTTTTTTTTAAAAAAGATTATTAAAAATTAGGGGCGTCAGGCAATTAGAATTTGCAATCGTAATTAATTGCATGATTTCACTAGTTAACTCACAATTAATCACAAATTTAATATATTTTCTAAATGTACAATAATTTTTTTTGAGGTTTTCCTACTCTTGTTAACAAAAGTGGAAAAAAATGTTAAACTAATAGAAATAGTCCAAATGAATTTTTGACGCCTATCGCCAGCCGTCAATGGCAGTGAATGAGTTAACCAATTTACCTACCTATACCATCCCACCTCCACATTACACAACCTTTCTTGCTCACCTCTCTGTGAGAGTAATTTCGGGAAGCAGTAGAGGAACGGATAAGAGCAAAATTGAAATGATAATTTAGTTCTCCCCACATGTTGTTCTCCCTCTCGCCTGGAGCTTGGCATTGCTCATGTTTGTTTCGCTCTCTCTGGTTCTTATTATAAGGCTCTCATGATAAATCCTAAAGGTAAATCCCTGTGTGTAAATACATGCTAATGATATCTCTCCAGGCTATGTGTGTGCGAAGAGGGTGCGGTTTGTACTATTTTTCCCAGGCAATCAAATCAAGGGAGACATTTTGGGATAAACAGTCAGCTTTTAATGTGAGATTATTAAATCGACTTGCGGCATTATTAACCTAAAGAAAACAATTTTGTGGATTTAGAGCTTATTGTCTAAGGTGGGGAGATCTGGCAGGCAAAATTAACTGCAATCAAATCAACAAGAGTAACATTTTTAATCCCAGTTGGTACCATATGCTAGACATCGGGGGTCCTTGTTTACGATGAAGCTGTGTTTGGATGCTGGCGTTGTAATCTGAAGTAGTACACAGTTGGTAAGAAGCATAGTTGATCACTATTAAGCAAGTAATTAATAAATTACAGTAAATTAGTTTGAAAACTACGCACGCCCCATTTCCCCCCCCCTGTGGCTTCAAAACCTCAAGAATTTAAAGTCAAACGATGGACAGACTGTTTTTGACTCATATGATTTTCATTGGAGAGTGGACAATATATTTTATTAAGCAGCATATTCTTTTAATTTTATTTAATTATGTTATTGTTTGGTTAAGTACTATATTACAGAATCCTGCTATTTTTTTGCATTAAAAACACTTTTTGGGGGGGGGGGGGGGGGGGTTATAGTGGTTAATGACATTTCCATTCATTTAAATGGGGAAAGTTTTATTTGGGGACTCAAGTCACATGACCCAAGTTGATTTACCTCGCAAATGTTATGATTTGCGACTTGCTTTGCAAACATTGACAGGACAAGCCATTCTGTTTACATTTGAAAATCCAGTCTTTAAAAATGTATTTTTTTTTATAATATAGTGTGTCTTTATATTTTGAAAGAAAAGTTATTTTTGTGTGGTGTGAGTGCCACCAAACTGGCAAACAAGGACCGAGCCTGACCATTAAAGGAAGATCTCCAAAGATTTATACTAACCCCACGTTTGGAGTCAAAGTATTAACCTTTTGATGAAACTGTGATTTTTTTTTTTTTTTAGCAACATACAAGGTTTGAACCTCGAAGATAAGAGGCACATCATCCATCTAGGACGTTTACCTTCAAATGGCAAACGAAGGTAAGCTAGCTGTGTAAATTGTGAAGCTAAACTAGCTTGGTTAGCTTGACAGTTTAGCTGGTAAACTATTAATTAAACTTCACGTAATGTATGTATTTCATTGAGAAGACAATGAAGCGATAGATTAGACACCACGGAGCCTGTAATCTTGAAACTAGTGTTAAAAATGTTCCAAATATTAATAGTCATCAGTATTATATTTGTATATTTTCCATATTCCACGTTGAGAATGGAGTGACGTCATTACATTTACTTCTGTGATTCGCGCATTGCATTCTGGGGCCATTACTTGTTACGCAGCGGCTATTGTGCAATTGGACGCCGCCATGACAGAATGTGTTGCGAGCTATGTGGTGATCGTGTGCGTCTTTGACCAAAAGTGAGTACACAAGTAGTGTTTTAGTTTATGTGTACCGTGCTTATTTATTTGTCACACTAGCGTGTGTGTCTTGTGTGCCTTATTAAGCTCCGACGCCGATTTGATTGGCAGCTCGTTGAGTACCTCTTTGAAGTTTGCTATGTAACTAATTAAGTGTCTTAAACACCATTTAACTACATAAATGTGTTCTCTTCTGCGTGTTAGACATGAGTAGAGAAGTTCACTGAAGTTTTGTGTGATTATTTGCATGTGTTGTCCCACTTTGCACGTCATGTCTGCCGTCGGTTTGGGACATTCTGCTCTCACTGGGCGCCGCCATTACGCGACGTCACAATAATGTTGAGTGATTTGTCACGTGCGTCATACTTTTGAGTCATTAGCTCATGTTTAGTATGTTGTACAACTTTGTGTGTGTTTATAGCCATTCATGTGCACAGCTAACATAGTTCATGTAAAATTAGTAATATTGCAGCCCAGTTATTTAGCCAATCAATGTGTGCTGTTAAGTCATGCAATACTGTACAGTATTTGTGTTTATTAGGAGTCAAGTATTTACACTCATACGCTGTATTGTTTTCTGTTTATTGCAGAACCACACACACATTGAACCTCACACACACATAGATGATCAGACCACGCATACACCGGACTTCAGGATTACAAGCATCCATATTTAGCCACAGTGCCTGCATCATAGCAGCCCATGCAACTACTGTAACCGCCTCTTGCTGATGTTACTGGATTAAAGCTGCCAATCCACATCTTCGCTCCACTGTTGCGTTGTGTTCTGACCGACACCCCGAGGGTGAAAAGAGATACTCTATTTGAATCGCACCTATACAGTCCAAAACTAGCCTCTCCAACAACTAGTATAACGTTACAAAAGTCGATCGTTGTTTTAGCATAGACGTGTGTACATAGACACTACGTTAGGTCCTCTTTCTCGTCGTGAGGGTGTCCGCCATATTTGATGTGGCAGAAGGGGCCTGTAAACGTATGCACATTGATGTCATTGAACTTAAAACATGACAACCTGCAAAGCGCACAAAGTTAATGCCTCTCATTTATCCATTACACACACTAATAGATTTTGAGGAAACATATTGGCATTACAAAAATAACGGTAGTTTTTAACTCATTCACTGCCATTGACGGCTATAAACATCAACAATTAATTTGAACTATTTCTATTAGTTTAACTTTTTTTTCTCCACTTTTGTTAACAAGAGTATGAAAACCTAGAATTGTTTTTATTGTACATTTAGAACAGATATAACATTTGTGATTAATCGTGAGTTAGCTATTGAAGTCAAGCGATTAATTAATATTAAAAAAAATAATAATCGCCTCACGCGATTTAAAAAAACTAAAGAAAACATTATTAAAAATGAGGGGCATCAGGCGATTAAAATTTGTAATCGTAATTGATCGCATGACTTTAGTAGTTAACTCACGATTAATCACTAATGTTATATCTGTTCTAAATGTACAACAAAACAATTCTAGGCTTTCATACACTAGTTGACAAAAGTGGGGATTTTTTTTTTTAACTAATAGAAATAGTTCAAATTAATTTTTGACGTCGATAGCCGTCATTGGCAGTGAATAAGTTAAATTAGATGATTAATATACATGTTTACTCCCACATTCGCACAATCACACACATATGATACCACCAAAATGGTACTGTAAACAGAAGTAGCAAAAATAATATCATCACCATTACATTACCATACCTTCCTTATAATTCCTCAGACAGGACAAACACAAATGAAGACAGCAAACTCAATTGCTCCACTGAAGTGGCAGGTGAACATGATTGTTGATGTGGTCTTCAAATTCAAGGGGGTGCTAAAGGGGGACGTTCAGCACACATAAATACTCGTACCTACCCGCTACCACTTCTCAATGTTATTACCTTGATAGCAATACGGCTGCGAAGAGACAAATGAAGCGCAGCAGTTTCCCGGTTTAGACGAAGGTCGGCACTTATGGCGTTCTTTCAGGATCCTTTGACCCGCCCTCCATTGTGTAATGGAGCCCACCAGTACTTCAGACCAACCATACACGTAAGTGTTTGGCACATTGCACTTGGCGTCAACTTGACACTGATAGGCCATATTATCCTGGTACCAACAAGACGAATGACTACGTCTTTTCTAAGCCTATAGATTGCAGCGCTGATGTATCGCGGCCAAAATTCATCTCCTCCCACTTGCCCTTTTTCCGCGTGGCTCCTCGATATAGCCAAATACACAAACAGTGACGTCAACGATCAAAGAAATCTCCCTGCCCTGTTTTTCATCTTGTATTGAACGCATTTGCAATTCCAACCCTCGCAACTGTGAGTTCACTTAGAGAGCTTTTTAATAGTACGGAGATTTTTTTCGGACGGTAACAAAAGATTCCTCTCCTGTTATTTGCATTTACATTGCATTTACCTTTCTGGCAGACTGTTTTATCAAAGGAGACTTCCAAGTGAGGTGGAAACCCTGGAGTAATCACTTTGTACTATTCAATAAGACAAAGTGCATGCTTTACATTTTGGGGTGTCGTGGGAAAAGGCGCTTTCAGAGACAATTAGTCCAGAGACTCCTGAGGACATGGAGGGAAAGCTTGCTGGCATAATGCATTCTAGACGGACTGAAAATATTTTGGTTTTGCAGCAAAAGAGCAATATGAGACACGAAAAAATCAACAGTTGAGCTTTTCTTTCCTGATATTTATTAGGGCTGGGTTTAAAAACTCGATATCAAATCAATTTTCCTTTTCGAGCGTGATATTGATTCATAAAACCATGAATTAATTATTTTAATATCTCTTTCCTCCCATAAATAAAAGAAATTTTTTTTGTATCTCACTGTTTTCTT
The DNA here is from genome assembly GCF_051991255.1 of Vanacampus margaritifer. NCBI lineage: Eukaryota > Metazoa > Chordata > Actinopteri > Syngnathiformes > Syngnathidae > Vanacampus > Vanacampus margaritifer. The sequence continues at coordinate 3,870,255 of NC_135433.1, forward strand.
GAAATTTAATGTTCACATTAATTTAAAAGTATTTTCTTATATTTATGAAAGACCTGATTTATTGCACAAGCCAGAATCTTTTTAATTTATATTTACAATTATTTAATTAGAATTATGAAAACATTTTCATCTCATCCATGCTGATGTCAATGTTTAACACTTAAGTGATTATAACACGTGTTATTTTTATTAATAAATACATATTTTAATCAATTACTGCCTCTGCAAAATTTTATTTGGAAGTTTTTTTTTTATCATGTCATTGATATAAAAAAAAAACATTATGTTCTATAATTAATCAATATCAGATTGAACTCTTGTGAAGCGAATCCAATCGGACAAAAATCGAAATCGATTGAGGAAATTGGAATCGATACCCAGCCCTAATATTTCTGTACATCTTTGTCTTGTACAAAAGTTCGAAGATAGCACTTTTTGTCTGATCCTGACTATTTTTCATGTGAGTGAAAGTTTTTAGAAAATCTGACTGGCGGGCAGGGGTGGAAATTAATAAGAATTGAATGATTCTGAATCCATAATTAATACTACTTATCGATCTGATTCCTTATCGATTCTCATTAAGTAGGGGAATGAACGAATAAGCCCTTCAAACTGCTGGGTTGAACGTAACCCAAAAAAAGAACATATCTGGCCGGAGCGGCCACAGGGTTGGTTTTTGAAAACATGTCAACAACCACAGCAGAGACTTTGATGCCAATATTTTTTGCGTAATCTCATTTCATGATTACGGCGTTCACTTTCTACCACCTACTACGACACATGCTCTGTTTTTTCGTACATATACAGTCCACTAGTCCACAGTTTGTTCTAGTATGAGCTGCCTAAAGCCCACATCCCACTGAGGGGCGAACGTTTGTGAAGGTAGCGAATGTTGATTTCTCGTTAAAGGTCATAACGCTCTCTAAACCTTCTCTAAACAGTTTTAATGGATGTGTTCTATTGCTATAAAAACATGGAAGCTACCAAAAGAAAGATTAGAGTCTCTCCTTTCATCAGGAAAGTAAATTTGTATCTGTTTCCGTTTTGCAGCAATTTGCATGAGAAAAGTTTCATCATTATTTACAAATCAACATGGCCCTGGTTGAACTCATTTGCTCTGCTGGCCGTTTGTGTAATAACTATCATTTCTTCAACCGTTCTTTGCAGTTGAGAGGCTGCATTAAAGCCTTCTGTATGCTCTAGCATAAAAAAACGTATAAATACGTCTTTGTGACACTTAAAACGTTTACAATAGAACGTATTTATACGTTTTTGGGAGCAAATGAGTTAAGCCCGTATCCCACTGATACGAAAATGGATTTCACGTCAGGGTTCGTTCAAGGTCGCAGCGTTTCCTAAACATTCTCTAAATCTAACAATTTTTTTTCTTTAAACAGTCTTAATGTTTTTCCTTGTTGCAAGGAAATTGGCAACATGTTCAAAATGTCCTTAACTCTTTGACTGCCAGACGTTTTCAGAAAAGGGATGCTGTGGGTGCCAGCTGATTTAAGCATTTTGACTGATCTTTCAAGGTCCACAGAAAATTTTGTGTTTGGCCTACGGAAACACACATACTACCAAGGCTTTCCTCCACCCGTTTCCCCCCAAAAAACACACAAAAAAAACATTGTTAACGACTTTTAACGTCTTTGGCAGAACCTCCTTAGGATTTTACTAAACGTTATTAAACGTTTTGGCAGTCAGAGTTAAAAACCCAATTTTTTTTTTTTTTAAACATGTTCAAAATTTATTAGGGACAAAAACCCTATTAAGACTGTTTAGAGAATGTTTAGGAAACTTTAAGACTTTAAACGAACGATGTGAAATATCAACATCCATTTGCCCCTCAGTGGGATATAGGCTTTAGGAAGACGCCATCAAATTTTCAACATGTTCAAAATGTCTCTGCGACAAAAAAACAACAACCTCGCAAGCCTGCGCCACTCAGTGAGATACAGGCGTAAGAGAGTGTTTGCGAACCTTGAACCAACGCACACGTTTGCATCTCAGTGGGATACGGCCTAAACTTGTCTAACTTCCGTGTGTTGACATTTCTCTCCAATCATAATCGACGAGACAAGCCGAGATTCCCCCTAAGCTGCATCTTCGACTGCAAACCTCCATTGATGGCGCTTTCTTGTGACATCTTAGAACGTTAATTTAATTTCACACTTGAGGCAATTACAGCCACGCAAAAGAAAAACTTACTTTTTTACTTGTTTGTGTAAAAAAAAAAAAAAAAAAAAAAAATTCCATACTAGCCAATGTCCCCTTTTAAAGCTTCCAGAAGCCTCTCAGTTGAGCAGCTGTGCTTGAACGATCTGTTTTATTGCAGTTGCAAAATGTTCCTTAAACGCTGCTAACATGTGGCAGGTTGCAGAGGTGGAAGAAATGGCTCGGAAGTGGTAGTAGAACAGGTGTCTCAACGTTCTTTACTGTGATTGTCAGCAAATTGGCAACAAAGGCGAGCGGCTACTGCTTTGGAGAACCTTCAACTGCCATTTACGCGGCAATCGCTGGATGTGCATTCGTGGGTTTTATTCATAACCAGATGAGCCTCGACGAGAAAAACGGGGGGATCGTTCCGCAATATGTTCCTGGGTTATTTTTCCTCGTAAATGATTCGTGAAGAAAAGTCTTTTGTCAGATTCAGAGGGTTCGCTAAGTGCAGGATTACTCGCCCTTGTGGTTGTAAATCCATTATACTGTAAATTGCCGGCACATGCCAGCTGCTGCTAATTAGCATTGGCAACCCCCCTTCCCTGTGCTTTATAGGACACGAGAAGGCATGCTGGGTCGTGTGCTAAAACAAACACTCCGAGGAGCAGTTGTGGAGACAAATTAAATTGTCGAAATGGAAGCTGAGAGCTGAAGTCTTTTTTTTTTTTCTTTTTTTTTTTTACGATTAGTGACAGGAATCCACACCAGTGGTTCACAAACTGAGATCCGGAGACTCTCTGGGTTCCACCAGCATTAAAGCTGAAAAGCAGACTGATTTCATGAACAAAGTTAGCATGTAACACAGCACACTGAAATAAATGATTCTCACGGCATTTAAGGATGCACATCGAAGTGATGTTTAATCGGCGTTAAGATTATGAGGACGTCCTTAGTAGTGCCGTCACTATCGAATATTTTTAGAATTGATTGATCGTTCAATCGATGAATCGACCAATCGCATTCATTTTAAATTCGCATTAATCCATCCATCTATTTTCTTAACCGCTTGTCCTCACAAGGGTCGCTGTAGCCTATCCCAGCTGGCTTTGAGAAGTAGGCGGGCTACATACACCCTGAACTGGTTGCCAGCCAATCGCAGGGCACACACAGACCAACAAACATCCACACTCACAATCACACCTATGGACAATTTGGAGTGTTCAATGAACCTACCATGCATGTCTTTACCCAGTTTAAACAACTCAAAATTAGTATAAATAATCTTTTATTTTTCTTAACAATAATGCAAATTTTGTAATTGTGTAGAGTAATAATTGTAATTGAATTTCGATTATTTGCACGGCTACTACTTCGAAGCAATTCCCAGATGCATTTTAAATGCGAGAACTCCTGATCAACGCAGAGCTCCAGAAATAAAAAATAATAATTCATGTTATGAAAACGATCATCTCATTTAGCATTTCTTTCAGCGAAAGGTCTGTAGACCGCATCAAGTCACAAAGCAGTAATGAGATCACATGACTTTGTTGGGCCGACATTCTGCTGGACTTCTCATCTGGCCCTCCGCAGCGCACTTCATCTGAACCCACACAAAATACAAAGTTCAGTATTTCCAGCTTCTCTCCACAAACAAAAGCTCAAAGCGGAGTTTTTCTTTGAAAGTCGCTGGTACATTTGACTTTATTGACGGCCGCGACATCTTGTAGAGAACAATACACCTGCACAATATAATGAGATCCAGTGCGCGAGGAGACGCCGCAGCTCTGCCTACGCAATGATAATGTGAATGCTTGCTTTATTACTTTCCTGCAGGTAAACTCCGGTCAATATCTCGGATCTGCATGTGAGGCAGCTATGAGTATAGACAGAAGTCCAATGTTTCTTTTCCCTTGACAAAAAAGGTTTGATTGTGGTGACTACATATCATCATAGGTCAAAGGTTTTCATGGCATTAATCACGTAAAAATATTGAAATGTTTTATAAGCGCAAGGAAAGGAATTTGCCAAAATGCAAAGATTGAAACTGGCGCAGACGCCGCCTAGTGATAAGCAGTGTTGGGAAAGTTCATTTTCTATGCAAACTAATTCAAAGTTCAGCTCTCAACTTCTAGAATGAACTAGTTCAGTTCATAATTTACATTTTTCAAACTACAGTAAGTTAAGCAATCCAAAAATGAACAGAATGAATAAATGAATGAATCCCAATTTATTCTGAAAAAATACAGATCAGTCAGATAAAAAAATATGTAAAAAAAGAAGTCCATAGTTATTCCCACCCATGAAATGTGCAGTTCTGTATAAATAAAGCTGCTTTTTCTTGCCTAAAATTAACTTAACCTTATAAAGCCTGAACCATGAAATGTATGAGAAAAAAATCTGATTATTTGTAATTAAAGTATTTATTGGTCCTTTTGAAAAAAAAAAATCCCCCACACATGACTTATACGTATCATATTTGATACATCCGGTCACAATGCTTTAAATTCGTATATTTATAACTGTCAAAAAATATACAAATAATAAACAGATATATAAAACATGAGTATTTTCAAAAATCAGAAAAAACGTTTCCCACTTATAAGCAAAGGATTCTTTCCTTTCTCAATTCTGGCGATCTTGCAAGCTTGCTGAAAAGCCATCAGCTGGGTGACACTGCCCTCTAATGGATTGTTCGTGCAATTCATGTGTCAGATCGTATACGTCAGGCTTTTAATGGGGAAAAAAATATTATACTCATGAAATAGAGGGCTCAAAATGTCTTGTATTTAACTCATTCACTGCCAATGACGGCTATAGACGTCAAAAATTCATTTGAACTATTTCTATTTGTTTCATTTTTTTCCACTTTTGTTAACAAGAGTATGAAAACCTAATTTTTTTTATTGTACATTTAGAACAGATATCAAATTTGTGATTAATCGTGAGTTAACTATTGAAGTCATGCAATTAATTACGATTAAAATTTTTTTATTGCCTAATACCCCTAATTTTTAATAATCTTTTCTTTTTTTTAATTAGGGTCATCAGGCGATTACATTTTTTTAATTGTAATTATTCACATGACTTCAGTAGTTAACTCACGATTTGTCACATTTTATATCTGTTCTAAATGTACAATACATTTTTTTCTAGGTTTTCATACTCTTGTTAACAAAAGTGGAAAAAAAGTGTGAAACTAATAGAAATAGCTCAAATGAATTTTTGACGTCTGCAGCCGTCAACGGCAGTGAATGAGTTCATATGATATGTTTGGCTTTAATCCACGTTTACCAAACCCCAGCAAGAACTGTAATGTTGAATGAAATCTTGCACAAATAGTGAAGGTCACATAACTGGTGTAAACACCACAAACAAAACTGCTCCAAGAAGAATTCATTTTGTTTTGTTTGCCCACTAATCAATTTAGCAACGATTGCGTAATGCGTGAGTCAAACCTGCTCCACCCAAATCATCTTAGATTAGCAGTTGTGTGTGTGTGTGTGTTTGTCAGCTAACTTATGTGTCCTTCTCTGACTACTCAAGGGCAACATCAGTTAGAAAAAAAAAAAATCTTTGCGCACACGCATGCATACACAAATTACCGCTAATGCAACGCAGCAGCCAAGTGTCCACATTAATTAGAGAGCAGAATGTCTGGCACAGGCTTTGACTCCTCCCACTCCTTGGCTGTTTTTCCCCTCCTTATGACACTTCGCACTGAGACATCATTTTCCTCTGCTCTTCGAAAAAGAAAGAAAGAGAGAATTCATCAAGAGGTTGGATTAACATAGCATAGCATTTTTTTCACACAATGCCAATGATATAGTTTCCCATAATGCCACAGGGTATTGACTTGTGCACGCGCAATTGTGCATAATACCCCCCAAAAATATTTACCGTCATGTTTAGTTTACTGTTGAACTAAACATCAAAAAGAAAATGACACATGTATTTAAAAATAATCACAAAGCGTTCACTTTAACTCATTCACTGCCATAAATTCATAAAAAAAAAAAAGATTATTAAAAATTAGGGGCTATAGGCGATTAACATTTTTAATTGTATTTAATTGCATCGCTTCACTAGTTAACTCATGATTAATCACCAATTTAATATTTGTTCTAAATGTACAATAATTTTGTAGGTTTTCTTACTCTTGTTAACAAAAGTGGAATTTTTTTAAACTAATAGAAATAGTTGAAATTAATTTTTGACATTTATAGCCGCCAATGGCAGTGAATGCATAAAAAAAAAGAAGAAGAAGAAATTTGGGGTGTCAGGCGATTCAAATTTGTAATAATTTATCGCATGACTTCACTAGTTAACTGGCAATTTAACTTAAACTTTATATCGGTTTTAAATGTACAATAAAAAAAATCTAGGTTTTCACACTTGTTAACAAAAGTGGATTTTTTTTTAAACTAATAGAAATCGTTAAAATGAGTTTTTGACGTCTATAGCTGTCAATGGCAGTGAATGAGTTTTAATATAAAATTAAAAAGTAAAAAAAACATACTTTTAATGGAAAAAAATTAATGTAAATGAAAAAGGAACATAATGTATATGATGAATGAAAAAGCATTTATTATAAACTAAAAATCACACAAAAATGGGGAAAAAAAACATAATAAATGAAAAATTATACATAATTAACAGGGGGGAAAAAAGTTATGTTTTCCATTATCGTGGGTAGTTTTCGGAACGTAACACTGTAGTCTGTTTAGCTTAGCCTGATGATTATGAAATGCAGTATGCAAAAGAATTCAGTTTGATTATGTCATTACCATATCATTTTGAGTCTGATGATTTGCTTTCCCTGAGTCAGACTTGAGTCGCCAATTTTAAGAGTTGGAACCTTGCTTGGCTAAAACTTACCAAACAGTCTGCATTTTCAACATGAGTGTCAAAAAATGAAGGCCCCGAGCGCAAAGTGGCTTATGTGCGAATATATGTTGTAACTGAGCAGAACTGTACAAATTGGCTCGCATAACTGCTTGAAGTTCAGTGGGAACTTGGCTTGCTTGATTTTTGACCCGAGACTTACAGCCCCTCGCACGAATGTGACTTCCTGCTGCATCACTAGTCTGCTATTCTAACTTTAATGATGATGCCGTAGGAGGGATACAAAAAGGCAAAATGTTATCAAACAAGCTAAGAAATCTCTTTCTCGGCCCACTAGCTGCTCTTTCATAATCCTCCTCATGTCACACTTGTCTTCTCCACTTGTTCATTCTTGGCTGCCCACATCCTCCATTTTCTCAAAATGGATCAATCAGACCTCTGTGGGCTTGAGTTGCTCCAGGAATGGTCTCAAAGCTAATTTTTAGCAGGGGGGGCGATTTTTGGCCATTTCAACAGGTCGGCAGCTGTTTCCTGTACCATTTTTTTTTGTGTGTGTGTGTGTGTGCCAGAAAAACTAAAAAAATAGAATGAACCAGGATTTGACTTTCCACAATGACTTATTTGGTTTACCTTCTTTCATCCCGTGGGAAAGCATTTAATGGATCTATTTGTCAGTATTACGTCACTATGTGATTTTCTTTCCATGACCTGGCAGGTAGGCTGGGCGAAGATCCGCCATTACCAAGCAGTGACTGTCGGACGACACCGAAGCATTATGATGTCAAATCTACCAGGTAAGCGCGAGCTGTTGTGATGTCAGATCCACAGATTTAGCGTTAGCTTCTGATAATTAGTACATGATTGTTCGGTGAAGTTGAAGTGGTATTTCTATTTAATGATTTGTAAGTACATCATTGATAAGTATAATTTGTACTGGTGATAAAGTGCTGCATCCATGAGTGAAAATTCAATAATTGCTTTTTTACTGTTAACAAGCAGTTTGCACTTTAACTCATTGACTGCCATTGACGGCTAGAGACGTCAAAAATTCATTTGAACTTTTTCTATTAGTTTAACATTTTTTCCACTTTTGTTAACAAGAGTATGAAAACCTAGAATTTTTTTTGCACTATTAGAACAGATATAAAATGTGTGATTAATCGTGAGTTAACTATTGAAGTAATGCGATTAATTACAATTAAAAAATTTAATCGCCTGACTTAATCTTTCACTGCCACTGACGTTAAAAGACGTCAAGTAAAAACCTACGGAGGGCTGCCAATGACGTTAAAAGACGTCATCCAGTTATTATTATATTTTTGAAACGGGTGCTGGCAAGCCTTCCGCATCTGTTGTGAAAGTTTCAAGGAGGTCTGTTGTGCCTAATGACTATTTTTGGCCCCTAGAGGGCAGCGATGACTCTCTTTTGACAAGATCGGGTGGGCGTCAGTAGAGGCGGAGCTAGAGCGTCGAGCAGGAGATCAGAATGGAAAACAAAGGAAAAATGGCGACCGGTTGCGAGGAGCTCACGCCCGAGCCGTTTTTTTCAAAGACCAAAAGCATCGACCAACGCTAAAAGAGCACATTGATGACGACGATGATCATCATCAATGATGATGATGGTGATGATGGCTCCGTGGTTGGGAAGCATTGACGCAGCAGTAGACTACGTGGGGGGAGCTAGATGGAGGAGGGAACGGACAATGGCGAGCGGTTGCAAGCAGCTCTACACTTACAAGACGAAAGGCATCGACCAACGCTAAAAGAGCACATTGATGACGACGATGATCATCATCGATGATGATGAAGGTGAATCCGAGGTTGACGGCGAAATTGGAAGCGCTGACGCGGCGACTATGACGGCGTCGTAACGCGGAGCACAACCGAGCACGCACAGGCGGACGTTCGATCGGACGACGGAGAGTGCCCCGAGTCCAATGCATATTCATCGGAGGAGTGTGTACAGTCTGCTACTTGCTATTTATTCCCCGGAAAAAAAGGCCGTCAAGAAAGTGTAACGTTTGCACGCGAAACGGACAAAGTGAAAGTAAACTGTTGTGCGAGTCCAGCGGCGTCTCCTTGCACGCAGGAGAGCGTTACAAAAAGAAAAACTGTATTTGAAACATCCACATAATTGTAAGTAGTACCACAGTTGCACACATTTGTAAATAGTTTGCAAAATTGTTTTGTCAAATTGTTGCACTGTTGAATGGAAATAAACGTATTTTGCAATCAAAAAACACTTTTTCATTGTTGGTGAAAGCGTTTTACAGAAGTAAAGCACTATTTAGGTGTTTGTGGCATCATTCATGGACAAAAAGAAGTGTACAATTCACTAGAGTGCATGAAATAACATCGTTTCACAAAAAGCTCTTTTTCTCAGTTTTTTGTTTCAAAAGAGAGAATTTCGGTGAAAGTAACCATTTTCTATTGTTGATTACTGAAGAACGGAATAAGGTAGAAACAAACTTTTTTTTTCTGATGAAAGCTGAGAGTCCAATCTTTCATTTGGTAGTATGTGTGTTTCCATAGTCCAAACACAACATTTTCTGTGGACCTTGAAAGATCACTCAAAATGCTTAAATCGGCTGGCAGTGGGGACAACCCGTTTCTGAAAACGTCTGGCAGTGAAAGAGTTAAAAATGAGGGGTGTCAGGCGATTAAAATTTGTAATCATAGTTAATTGCATGACTTCACTAGCTAACTCACAATTAATCACAAATTTGATATCTGTTCAATATGTACAATAAAAAATATAGGTTTTCCTACTCTTGTTAACAAAAGTCGAAAAAAATGTTAAACGAATAGAAATAGAAACAAAAAAACACAACACTGGTCAAGTAACTTCTACCCGAGTTGAACTTGTCATGGAAATGAAAACTGTTCATTTGCATGAAACAGGAAAAAAAAAGAGCGAGAGACGCCTCAAAACAGTCTAAATTAATAAATCTTGATCCTTTGGGTGTTTTGATGAAAGTCACAGACATTCCATTGAAACGCTGGGAAAGTGTTTTTTAAATTGGTGTCACCTCTAAGACTCAGAGCCACCTATTTTTGATGGGATGTGACATTGTCACATTTTGGGTTTTCTGATGACATCTATTTTTAGCAGGGAAATATTCATAAAGGATAGCTCTAACATGTCTGCTGCGAGTTTTGTGTGTCTTGAACAATACTGCCATCGCCATTTTTTGTGAGAGCCCTGGAGGCTGGGAAAACAAAGAATCAAGCCCGTTTTCTTCAGGTTGCATTTTTTCAGCTTTCCCTTTCAAGCCATTTGAGGCCCCGTGCAGACGGAAGCAAAGTCGGCTTCGTTCCTCAAACAAATCTCGTACACACGGAAGCATTTCAAGACTTGCGTGTGTCCAAAAGCAGACGCTGAGGATGTTTAACGGCTGTAATGTATATGCCAAGTCAGGAGTGGCGCTGTAGCGCAGCCACAGGGAGTTAACGGAAAGCGTAGAAGAAGAATCAGCCAAGAAGACAAGCACTTTTTTTTTTCTAACTTTATTGCTATCTACAGAACAAACATGGCTTTGCATGTATCAAAACAACATGAAAAACAAAAAGTGACCATGGCGGGTGATTCAAGTACAACACCGCTTGTTGAACGTGGGAATAAAGAAGTCAAATATTTTGCTGCAAAAGCATAAGTAAGCTAAGGAGGCTGCAAAACGACTACTTAGGCCCCGTCCACACGAAAGCCAGTTTCAATGTATCCGATACACAAGTTTCTTACCATTTAGGCCGTTCGTCCACACGATGGCGCGGTTTCGGAGCTTGAAACCGATCACTTTTGAAACCGGGCTCCAAAGTGGAAAGATTTCAAATTGCGTCCGTCTGGACACCATATGCAGGATACTCCTCCAGTGATGACATAATGGTCGCAGCTCGATGACGACGCATTGTCGCAGATTGATGACGTATGCGCCAATTCTCGCGTGACTGCGGGTGATAGGGACCCAGGCAGCCTACAAATAGCAAAAAACCTTATGTAATTAAAAAGCATGTAGGCTATTGATTGATTAAAGGCCATATGCTGTTTTCAAACTGTCACTGAAAGCAACCACACTTCACAGATACATAGATAGATTTATGAATTTTTATCCCAGTCACAAGTTTAGCCGTGTATATGTTGTGCATGATGTTTAAATAGTGAATTGGTGGGAGGAAGATTTGTTTGGAAGGTGTAACTCACATTATGGTTGTAGGCTAGCGGGCTAGCTAGCAAGAAGCTACAGCGCGTGCTTTCGCTCTGAGTAAATTCCAGTGAATACCGGTCGCTATTTCCTCCTCCCGTCCGTGAAGCTTTTTCAAACTGCCCGCGTGTGGAGGACACGACGAGTCAGTTCGCAGGCGTGCACGCTCTCTCTCTCTCTCGCTCTGTCCCTCTCTCTCTCTCTCTCACCATCTTTCGCACTCTCTCTCGTCATAGAAATTGGAATCTCTCAAAGTAATCCCATTTTTAATGTACCTGTAATCTGATTACATGTTTTTTCCCTCTGTAACTGTAATTGAATACCGTTACATTTTTTTTTGCAATCTGATTACGTAACGGCGGTACATGTATTCCGTTACTCCCCAAGCCTGTTTATTGATATACATGGTGGGTAGTTTGGATTTGTTAGACAAGTACAGCGTGTCCCCTGTGAGTCTTTACCACCTACTGTAAACATAAATAAAATTTTGATCTCCAATGCCTGCGGCTTCTACCTTCCCACAATCGCCATATTCATCAGATTTGCCCGAGAAATGTCTGTATCCACTACAGGGGTGATTCGTTCCGGCAAATGTTTTCAAGTTTGAAGATTTAATTACTGTGCCGTATCAGGAGACATCAGCGCTTGTGTCTGATATCCAGACGGACGCTTCTTCTACACCCTTCATTTTGCAAAATGATATGCTAATCGCGTTGGAGCCAAAGTGCATGCTTGCGCTCTACTGTACGTCTATGTGTGTGTGTGTGTGCGTGTGTGTTTGTGTGAGAGCGTATGCAAGCTTGCCATTAATGAGATTGTGTGTGTCAGAGAGGAGCACGAGCTACTTTGCATGCGAGATTGCGAACCGCACCCCCCGGTGTGTGTGATGACAAGCGAGGAGCTAATCACCTGATGATGCGGAAGAAAATTTGAAAAAGTGTATCTTCGGAATGCACTTTTCCGTCTTAGTTTCTCCGTGAATACATTTCCAGAATGCTTTCACTTGCTTTGTGATTGGAAGAAAAAGAGGACAGATCTGCTGTTTTTGTCTGAAAGTTAATTGAAGTATTTCAATGGTTATTTGGCGGTTTAAGTTCGACGGTGGTGCGTTGCATCAGGCTTATCTTCCCTTCTAGGTTAGGAAACGATGAGGCTCGTGAAGGATAAAGAATGACTTTGATGATATCAAGTTGATGAATAAAGCAATCTTTATTGACAGCTATGAAGAATCAGAATCAACCTCTGCAGCGTTTGCGAGAGAGGTCCAGTCAATTGGAAGTGGTCACACTTCAACAGCTGCTTTTAAAGCCTGCAGAAGCCAACCAAATTAGGTCTGTTTTGAAAATAATAACATCCCTACTTGGACATACTGTAGTTGCAAAACATTTGACGCCTTATTATGCCAGACAGTAGAGTGGGACAGTCTGCAAATTGAAAGTGGTAAACAACATAAGATCTCCTCCTTGGCTCACAACTTTTTTACGATGACCTCTGACCTCTTATAAGGCTAGGCTTTACAGTTAAATCAGTATCAGATTTATTGGCCAAGTATGTAAAAACACTCAAAGAATTTGTGTTCACAGTCACAACCTGTCCGAGAAACACGGGAAATACAATGACTGCAGAGGGAGACAGAATGTGAAGCCTGGAGGATCACTACTTAGTAGGGATGGCGTCATGTCATGATATTAACTCATTCACTGCCATTGACGGTTATAGACGTCAAAAATTCATTTGAACTATTTCTATTAGTTTCATTTTTTATTTTATTTATTAATTAATTTTTTTCCTGGAGAGCTCAGTATTGTTCATTCGGCCGGAGAGCAAACCCGCGCCCTCAAACCAACACAGCAGGACGGGGCACAGCAGGTCCGCCAGGCACCCCACCGGTCCACAGCCCCCGCTCCCACCACGACCCCTCCGCCCCCATGTTAAACTAATATAAATACTGTAGTTCAAATGAATTTTTGACGTCAATAGCCGTCAATGGCAGTGAATGGGTTAACAGCAGCACATTTGTTCTCCGTCCAAAAAAATATTACTTTTCACCAAAACACAGCATTGTGAACTTCATGCTGCTGCGCCGCTGAGCCAGTAGGAGCACATGCTAAGGAGACATGACATGTCACGGCCAAGCCTATTTTTTTTTTTTTTACAATATCATGAGTTTTTAATACAGTATTATAGGACGATTATGGAAAAAAATAATGATCACGATTATTTTGATTGAGATTGAAATCACAATAAATTAAATGATTATTCATTGATTTTTTTTAAACGGAATATTTCTTTCTACTAAGACTCAACGACTCCGAATTATGATCATAGCCTTACGCCCATTTAGCCCTTCACGTTGAACACTTTATTCTTCAACACTATTCATATGAAATTCAAGCTTCTTGCATTTTCATTCTTTATATTCAAACTTAAGCATTAGATCACTCTCTTCATCATATTTATTTGATCTTATGTTATTTTCAAAAGTCTGGGAATTTAGTGGGATAATCTGGTACCTCAGCGATTGTTTTGGTGCAATGTCATGTGGAAAAAGTCCTTGGATATATATTTGTATCCTTGGATTTTGAGGAAAGGAAAATACATTAAATCCTTGAAAACTCAGCTTTAAAGTGATACTCAACACTAAATCAACTCTTTTTTTTCTTTTTCTTTCTGATAAACGGGTGTATAGTATGCTGTCCACGTTCTGGTCATTATTTTGACATTTTATTGAATGTTTGTTGGGGTCAAAACGGTGTGTGTGGCGCCATCTTCAGGTTAAACACTGGGATAACCACAATTTGGCTGTTTGTCCTCTGATTGGATGAGAAGTGAGTTACTACGTCACTTGTACAAAATGACGTAGTTGCTCTGCCGCCCACCGGCTCTGTCTCGTACACGCCTCCTTAGCGTGTTGTTGAAGTTGTAGCATTTTGCAAACATCTCTATACCCATTTTCAGGTTAGTGGTTTATTAGCATAGCATTTGGTCTGTTTACTTAGCATTGCTTGTCGTAGTATAGAAATAATTTAGATGGTAGATTTCACTGTTGCTGTCAAAGACAGCCAGACCACGTCGAACCAGTTTCCCTATTCACAAGCCCAACAGTCGTCCAGGCAACACCCCTTTTTGATCACCGATTTCACATATTAGTGAGGGGTGGAGCAAGAGTCTGATTTCCTGTTGAGCTACTCTTAAAAAAATCATCCAAGATTTGAACCCTTTAAAAGTTTAGGAAGTTTGACCCCTCAACAGATGAAACAAGCCTCAACTTTTAAGATCACATTAAGCTTACGATTCATCTTCTGAGGCATCAGCCAAAGTTTGGTTATTTTATTGTTGCTCCTTGTGATAGTTTTTCTTATTTAAATGAAGTCATATTTAAATAATTAACTCATTTGCTTCCAAAAACGAATAAATACGTTCTATTTTAAATGTTTTAAGTGCCCAAAAGACGTATTTATACGTTTTTTAAAATGTTTTTTTTTTTTAAATGCTAGATCATAGAAGGATTTGATGCAGCCTCTCAACTGCAAAGAACGGTTGAAGAAATGGTAGTTATTACACAAACGGCCAGCAGGTGGCAGCAGAGCATAGGAAATGAACCAGGACCATGTTGAAAAAACCCCTCCATTACTCAGAATTCTAAATAGATTTGGGAAACTTAGCTATATTCTAATGCTAATTGCTGCAAAACGGAAACCGATACAAATTTACATATATGCTTTCCAATGAAAGAAGAGACTAATCTTTCTTTTGGTTGGTTCCATTTTTTTTTTATAGCAATAGAACACAATATTCTGTGGGACTTTGCAAAATCAGTAAAAATACAGTAAAACAGCCGGGAGTGAAGGGGATTACTTCTGTGAACTGGCTGCGAGTGAATGAGTTAAAAGATTATTTGCCATTTCTCACATGCATGATACCAAAACCGTAAGTGACACAAAAAGTTTTGTAATGTGGTGAAGCCAGTTTGGCCAGTTTATCTACCATTTAGCACTTTGTTTTTTTTTTCATTGCTTGCACTTCGACAGCAAAAAGGGTAAGTGGCCATTTCTTTTTTCTTTCTCCTTTTTATTTTTTATTTTTTAAATCTGAGTAGGTTTACTTTTAGAACTGCATTTTGCTTTGTTTAAATTCTCCGTGTATGCAAGTGGTAATAAATCGATTTTGTGTGATCCCAGAAAACGGAGTGTGGCTGCAGTCAAGTCAAATAACTAAAGCAGGAAGTGCACGTTTGGATATAAAACGATAATTCACGCTCTCCTGAGAGTGAACCTTGGAAGCTCTTAGACCGAGTCCGTGTCTTCACAATCGCCATGATTAGCCTCGTTGAGGAACATCTCAAATGTCCAACCTGTTTGGATCTCTTTAAAGATCCTGTGGTGCTGTCGTGCAGTCACAGCTTTTGTCAAGAGTGTATACAGCAGTGGTGGGACATGAAAGGAGAGAAATCGTGTCCAAACTGTAGGACGGAATGTAGCTCGATGGATCCACCTTACAACTTAGCTCTGAAAAACGTGTGTGAGGCAGTTTCACAAAGAGAGAACATCTGCAGCTTGCACAGGGAGAAACGCAAACTCTTTTGTTTGGAACACCAGGAGCTCGTGTGTCACATCTGCATGCACGCAGAAATCCACGCTGGCCACAATTTCCGTCCCTTCAATGAAGTATCGGAAGGTCACCAAGAGAACCTCCAGGATGTCCTGCGGGAAACAAAGAAGCGACTGAAAAATTACAAGGAGACAAGAGACAACTGCAATCAACAAGCGACGCACGTCAAGGTCCAGAGGAGGCAGGCGGAAAGAAAGATTAAGAAGGATTTCGAGGAGTTTCGTCGCTTCCTGCAGGTTGAGGAGAAGGCCAGGTTGTCTGCCGTGAAGGAGGAAGAGCAGAAGAAAAGTCGCATGTTGGAGGAGAAGATTAAGGCTCTCAACAGAGACATAGCCGTTCTCTCAGATGTGATCCAAAGCGCAGAGGAGCAGCTGACCTCTGACCCCGTTTCCTTAATGAAGAACTTTCAGACTTTAATGACCAGATTCAAGAAGCTGCCCGACAAGCCTGAGCTCATCTCAGGAGCTCTGCTGGATGAAGCCAAGCATGTGGGCAACCTCAAGTTCAGCGTGTGGGAACGAATGAAGGAAATGGTCTCCTACTGTCCCGTCATTCTGGACCCAAACACGGCCGGTCCAGGACTGAATCTGTCTGAAGATCTGACCATGCTGAGGTTTGGACAAAGGCAGCAGCATCCAAACAATCCAGAGAGGTCAAAGTGGGTCCACGTGCTCAGTTCTGCTTTTGCCTCAGGAACACACACGTGGGATGTTGATGTGGGGGACAACAACAACTGGCAAGTGGGCGTGGCTTGGGGAGATCCTTGTTTGCCGGATGAAATGAAATACTGGAGCATTGCATTTCGCAATAATAAATACAGAAAGTTTTCCGAGCCATTTGGATCCTGGAATCCGCCAATGAAACTGCAGAGGATCCGAGTTCATTTGGACTTCAACAGAAGATCCGTTTCATTCTTCGAATCCCTTTCAAACACTGACATATACGCAGGCAGGTACCTTTCCAATTGGCCGGATTTGTCTGAGAACATCAAAATGTTTTCTTACTTTTGGACAGGTGATAAAAATCCTCTGCAAATAATTCCATTTGCATGTCATGTGACGACTGAAAGTCATCAGTCATCAGTCATCAGATAAACGCATCAGATCTGTTCAATAATTTAAATAAACAAAATCAAATTTAAGGAATGTGTAAGAAAGAACTCAATCTGAGTGAAATATGTTGTACTTTGCCAAAATGTAATAAATAAGGAAATGTGCCTTGAAGTATTTATTTATTTGTCTCTTTTATTTAATCGTTTCAATATTTTTATTCTATTTTCAATATTTATTCATTTGAATATTTATGTTTCCGTTTGGTTATTTCAGTATTTATCAAAAATATTTCTGTGTATTTATTTCAATATTGTTTTAATTATTTCACTGCTTGCTTATTGAAATATTTGACTATATCAGTATATATTTTGTATTTAAGTATTTATTCAATTGTGTCAATATTTATTTCAATACTTAAACACACAAAAAAATTACTTCAATATTTATTCCTATATTTACACATTCAACAATTTCATTTATTTCAATATGTATTTTATATATTTCATCATATTTTAATGTGTATAACGTATATCTAAATATTAAACTGCACATTGAAAAAATACATCAGTTTCTATGGAGTGACCTAATACAGTATAATATATTGTGCAAACGCCATGACTGATCGGCTGAAAATTTTCCAATACATGATTATGTCATATCATTTGAAAGAAGTGCGTGCCTACATATGGGGTTTGGCGGGAAAATGAAATAACCATACTGAACCACTTACCTTAGCTTGAGGCCAATTAAGAACTCTGGTATGATTGTGCTCCGTCATCACATCAATCCCTGCAGGAACTCATCAACATTTCTCGTCTCGCATGATCTTTTCTCTGTAGATTTGAGTTGTACAGTTGTATAAGTGAAGCAAATTAACCTCTAGAAATTATTTGCGGCTTGGGAGAACACACCGCAGGTCAAAAGTGGTCTGGGCCATGACTGAAATCACTTTACCACGAGCGGCAGTTTGGCAGAAATAATTAGTAAATATTCTTCAACAAAAGGCTTCAAACTGTTAATATAAAATGCAAATAAAAGAGTTGAGATTTGGCCTGACGGTTTTACAAACAACTTTGCAGCCATTGTTAGTGTAAACAATGCTCATCAGCGAGTAACCATTGATATTTATTGGATTTAATTCAAGTGAATTTATTTATGTTCTTTTTTTGTTAAACAGGGCATAAATATTCAAATTGAGATGCTCCAAAAATAAATAACTCAAATGGCATTTAGAGGTGCGCATGGTGGTTGTTTTTAATTAGCGTTAGGATTATGAGGCGGTCCTTGGGGGGGAAAAAAAATCTCTCCTATTAGGGGCCCCTGGACCCAAAAATCATCATCACTTTCATGTTTACCACCTCTGATTTTCAGAACTGCAGCATCTGATACCAAGAAATGATTTGTTTGCGGAGATGTGCTTGTTGACAATTGACAAGACTGTTTGGATTTTTTGGGGATCACAAAAATGTCACGCGATGGTAAAGTAACAGAGTGGAACTGACTGTCACCCTAAAATAAAGATATCCATTGGAAGTCGAAGCAAAAATGGAGCAATGAGCTTCTTTTTAAAACTATTTATTTCTTGTGGATATATAATAAATAAATGGTGCCGTGTTTATTTTTGTGCTGCGGGTCTCCCGGCAATAGCAAATGTATCTGTCAACATTAAACGAGTTAACGCATTAAAGACAAAGTGCGGTAATCTCCTGTGGGATTAGCGCAAACTTTAATCATTTGTAGATTAATAGAGTGTAAAAAAAAAATGTGTGTGCAGTGTAAAAATATGTGTCCCCGGATGACTTTCTGCCCTATAACTCTCACTAGCTATATTTCCCAAGTTGGGCATTAGAGAATAGTCTCTTTGCATGAGTGGGATACATTGCATTTATTGTTATTGGGTCTTAATATTCAACTGTGCGTAACGGCAATGTTAATTACATTATTGCTGCGTAGACTTTTGACAGCACAGCATTAAGAAAGAGGAACGTGCAGCCTGGATAGTGATGCAAGATTTCTTAAGTCCCGCACGGTTGAACTGAACTGAAGATGAATATGTACTACTCAAAATGGGTTTGTTTTGGGCTGCCACAAGGGAAAATGTAGCTTGTTGTGACATAGCAATTTGGTACACACATCCCTGTCCAGGCTGCTCAGTACAATATGGGGTGATTCCAGAATTGGAGCACATTTGAGTTTTAGAATTCTTGAAAAATAACCTTCAGTTTTCTGATTTTATGCTACATATTCATCAGTAAGTCTAGCATATCACCTGATTCACAGTTTTCTTCTTCTTCCGTGCTAAAAAGGTTATGGTAACAGGGTTGCATGCATGTTGTGGGATACATTTTTCATGAATAACAATTATTATTTGAAATATTATGTTTATTAAAACAAACAATACCACAGTTAGAACATACAGTAATGCAACAATAAATAAATACATTTCAGATCGACAGGCAGATTGGTGCAGCGTCTGCAGTGATGCGGACTCTGTATCAATCCGTTGTGGTAAAGAAGGAACTGAGCCAAAAGGCAAAGCTCTCGATTTACCGGTCGATCTACGTTCCTACCCACACCTATGGTCACAAACTGTGGGTCGTGACCGAAAGAACAAGATCCCGGATACAAGCGGCCGGAATGAGTTTCCTCCACAGGGTGTCCTGGCTCTCTCGAGCCGCTACTCCTCCGCGTGGAGAGGAGCCAGTTGAGGTGGCTCGGGCATCTGGTTCGGATGCCTCCTGGACGGCTCACTGGAGAGGTGTTCCGGGCATGTCCCACCGGCGGGAGGCCCCGGGGACGACCCAGGACACGCTGGAGAGACTATATCTCTCGGCTGGCCCGGGAACACCTTGGGATCCCGCCGGAGGAGCTGGCTGAAGTGGCTGGGGAGAGGGAAGTCCGGTCTTCCCTGCTAAAACTGCTGGCCCCGCAACCCGACCCCGGATTAAGCGATAGATGGATGGAATTAAAATTTTTTTTTTTTGTTGAGATTCCATTTGGTCAATTCATTTTGGTGAGTTGGCGGGGACAAGAGAAAAATTAAAATCTAGGGGTTCTCCAGAATTATTTGGTATTTTTAAATAATAATTTTTAATTTTTAATTTTATAATTTTTGTTTTCAAGCATTCTTTTCTGAGATTTTGTTAAGGACAAGTACATTTACTCAAATTGCATGTTTTATTGTTTTCTATGTGTATTTTTATATGTGGCTCTGGATGTTGTGGGGCTTTCATGGTTGACACGCCTCTACAATAACGCGTGGACATCGGGGATAGTGCCTCTGGATTGGCAGACCGGGGTGGTGGTCCCCCTTTTTAAGAAGGGGGACCGGAGGGTGTGCTCCAACTAAAGAGGGATCACACTCCTCAGCCTCCCTGGTAAGGTCTATTCAGGGGTGCTGGAGAGGAGGGTGCGTCGGAAAGTTGAATCTCAGATTCAGGAAGAGCAGTGTGGTTTTCCTCCCGGCCGTGGAACAGTGGACTAGGGGTAGATGATGGATGGATGGATATGTGGATTATTTAAAATTTAATGGGAGGGACGAAAATGCCATCCAACAAAAATAAATATCTCTATTGTCATGGTCTGTGTTTTGTTTTGTTTTATTGGTCATGTTTTCCTAGTGTGTCTTCCTTGTCAATGTCTCGTCAAGTTTTATCAGGCCCTCCTGTGCTTGTCATTTCGGTCCCTGGTGTTACCCAACCAGTTCCCCAAGCCACGTGTGTCTTGTGCAGGTGTGTCTCGTTACTGCGTGTATTTAGTTCCCTGCTTTCATTCAGTCCTTGTCGAGTCATTGTCTTTGCAGTGTTCCTGTTTGGTTATTTTTTTTGACTTGTGTTTTTGGATATTGTTGATTTTGTTTTTTTCGCCAAGTACCTTGTTTGCCTTTTTCTTAATTAAATCCCCTTTTTAACTGCATCCTTGCCTGGCTGCTTTTGTTCCCTGCATTTGGGTCCTCCACCAAACTCCACCCTTTTGACATCTATACTTAAACATTTATGGTTCCCCTGTATCTTCTGTGTGAGAAAATTGTGTTTTTGTTTGGAGAGAAATATTTTGGTGGTTTTCTTTAAACAAGGAAAACTGTTCTTTATGGTAGTCATTTTAGGTTTTTTTTTAAATAAGAAAAAAAAACCTCTTAGTTATAACCACATCTTATTCCTTTCTATTTCTGGTAGTTTTAGTCAACAAAATGTTTTTAGTCTAGTTTTAGTAAGAAAACCCCCCCCAAAGAATACCCTATTTTCGTAGTCAGGCATAACAAAAGGCACATCTTCATTTTCTGCTGGGGAAAGTCTAGTCTATCACGTTTGGGACTGCGTTGCGCCTCTCTGGGCGTTGACTAGATTTTAGACTCGCAAAAAGCACGTCTAAACCCCGGTACACACATAAAGAAAATGGGGCTGTTTTTGTCACGCTTTTGCCCCTTCCTGACCAAAGACCTCAAATGCCCGGCAATCTTATGTCTTATAAGATTGTCTTGTAAAACTATCCTTATGTGTGAGGTGTGTTAAGAGTGTATTTGTCCTGTGAATGGGGTCCAATACCAGTCAGGGCTGATGAAATATTTACGACGAAAAATCTTGTAAACATGGACATCATTTCGTCAGTGCGAGGAAGGTAACGTAAAGGAAGAGTTTTATATTCCTCCCGGAGTGATTTTGGTATGATTCCTGTATAAAGAGCTCAGCGCAGAAAGCAAACATCAGTTCTCCTCCCTGCACAAAAAACCTCAAATCTAATTATGTTGTTTTAAGATCTGGCTCCTCTGGCTTAAGACGAAGCTCTTCTGAAAAGCTTTGGTCCTCCAGATAGTCCGGCCATAAATACTAATGTATTATGGGATGTGTCCAACAGGCATCCCTGTTTGCTCTCTGGCCGATGGCCCCTGCGGGGCCCGGGGGTTGTCCCTGGGCGCTGCCGCTGGGGGGCCCTGAGGTGTTGCGCTTGCTTTGTCCTGGCGGGGGTCCACGGCTCCTCCCTCTTTGGTTGAGATTTTCATGCATGCCAGATCCACCACACCAGCATCTATCGAAACTCAGACACAATCTGCTTCTTCCGCTGGTCGTTGAATCGGTGGAGGCTGGTGTCTGTGGATCTCACTCTGCTTCGTCTGTCCTTCCTTCCTTTCCTCAGTCTTTCCTTTGGTCTCTTGAGGTCTCCCTGATTTGTTGGAATTTAGATGTTTCTGTGGTTGGTGAAGGACTCTGGGTGGTGGTTGGTGGTGTCTGGTCGGTGCTGGATTTCACTTTCCTTTCTTTCCTTTGGAACTTCCTCGGGTCTCCTGACGGCCTCACGACTCTGGCTGGATTCTGAAGTGTTCGGTTTTTAGGTGAACGGTATGGGATTTTAATATATGGGGAACTAATGAATACACACTCACACGCACGCACATACACACACGCACATGCATACAAAATAAAAATTAATAAAAAAATAAAGTAAAATAAAAAATAAATTAAAAAAAGAGAGCAATGATGATGACATGTCAAATCGGTAAAATTACCGAATGAACAATACAGAGCTCTCCGGAAAATAAATAAAAGGCATTCCTATTCAGTTGGCCTCAGGGATGAATCACTCGCAACCAAGGACAAATCTTCAAGATGTATGATGACGAGACACACAGAAAAGATCACGTCGCTGTCTCCTCCCCCCAAAAAAATAATAGATGTTTAATTTTGACATGATGTTCAGAAACTTCCTTTTTCTTGTTTTCACCTGAGACTTTATATTCTATTCCTCCTTTCATATCTTTCTTTATTCTTACTTGACCACCTTTTGTCTTTGAATCCTCTCCATCACGTTGCTTTCGTTCGCGCACGTGGACCCGAGCGACTGATTGTGGAAGAAATGCAGACAAGAAATGACCTCCGATTTCCCTTCTGTCTTTTTCTTGTTATTCTGCTGAGCTCGGGAAGCGCAGGCAAATGTCAGCAGGTCACACGGCTCACAGCGCACACCTGCCACGTCTGGAAATTGCAAAGCTATCGATCAGCGCACATTCTACAGGGAATGCATTGTTTGTAAGGCCTCCGTGCTGGTTAAAGGCTTACTTGGATATGCTGCCGCATTAAAGGGAATGTTTGATCCACTCGTTTTTTTTTTTTTCAGATTTGTAAGGAAATATGATGATATTGTATACACATTTGTGAGCAAATTCATGTAAACGTGATGTGATCGACATGATGATCAGACAAAATAATTTGTTACATGACCATACTCGCAGCTCGTTTTTGACTTTGATAGATTATATTGACTTTTGTTTGACTTTGTCATGATTTTCTGTCCCTGGTTTAGGTCTTGTCAACCAATAACACCATGAAACCTTTGACAAAACATTCAAATGCAGAGTGCCGCTTTAATTTTTGTGCCTTCGGTGGTGGATTTGGAGCATTAATCAGGGTTGCCCACTTAGCGACTTTGTCACTATAATTAGCAACATTCCCGACCCCTCTGTTGAGTGTTCTGTCATCTTTTTGCGGTGTTACAAGACATTTCTGGAGTCTGTGAGACTCCCTCAAGAGCAGGATATTTTCACCCCCTGCATCCATATTGCAAATGAATGATAGATACACACAGCCTCCACTGACTAATTTAAACATAGCGTACTCCCTCCCTGCTCTTTTCTTATTTTAGCCAAACATTCAAGCATGTGCTACTTATCAGAAGTTAGATCATATTAATCTGTGCTCACACTGTATGCAGCTCTGCTTACTCATCAGTTTTGACATGAAAGTGCTTCTGTGCAGAGTAGTCTGTACTTTAGACAGATGGCTAATTGCGAATCTGGGAGAGTTGCTGCCCGATTGTGAGCAGAGAAGCTGTGTTTGCTGTAATGCGTATTAGCCACATTTTAACATTACACTTTGAAGGTCTTGCTCACAAATGCATTTTCTGAAACAGGCAGCAATGGTTTCATATGTAATGAAAACACACAAGTAAAACTGAATTGAACATTTTGTAAACAAAATAAAATAAAGAAAAATAAAGGCGGCCATGGC
Organism: Vanacampus margaritifer; assembly: GCF_051991255.1. NCBI lineage: Eukaryota > Metazoa > Chordata > Actinopteri > Syngnathiformes > Syngnathidae > Vanacampus > Vanacampus margaritifer. The sequence goes on from NC_135433.1 coordinate 3,894,120, forward strand.
TTAGGGTGTCGAGACGGTCGTTCATGAACTCATTCACTGCCATTGACGGCTATAGACGTCAAAAATTCATTTAAACTCATTCATTTTTGTTAACAAGAGTATGAAAACCTTTTAGGTTTAGAACAGATGTAAAATTTGTTAACTAGTGAAGTCATATGATTAATCGCCTGATGCCCCTAATAAAAAAAAAAGAAAAGATTATAAAAAATTAGGAGCGTCAGTTATATTTCTCACAAATTTGTCACTTTATAATATCCCAAATATTTTCAAGTTTTTTGTCCTAAAATTGTGAGGTATTTTTTCGCAAATTTGCCACTTTATAATGTCGGAAATATTTTAAGTATGAAGTTTTTTCCTCATAAATTTGTGAGCTTTTTCTCAATATATATATATATGTATATATATATATAAAAGACACCGTTGTAATCGCACATTATTGTTGCTGTTTTTTTTCATCTTGTACTCGACCAATATTCCATATACACTACTGTATATAAGAAAACGAAAACTTATACTAAAACAAATAAAAACTAAACTGAAACAAAACATTTTTGAAGATCAAAACTTAATAAAAACATAAGTTACAAACCCTCTCTAAAAACGAATTAAAAGCCAAAACAAAATACAAACTAATTATAATGAATAATCCAAAATTGTTAAAACCTCGACAAGCAGACAACAAAAAATGGTTGCTTAATTTCACACTTGATAGGTGGGCAGGCACTCCAGAGACTATATGCAGTTAAATTGTAAATTTTCCTCAATACTTTTAGTAACAGACATTAAACACTACGTATTCAAAAGTATCAGTGTTTTCTTAATAAGCTTTTTTGCAACCAATTTTTAAAAAAATGTGAGTTTGTGTTATGTGTGTCTGAATAGAACAAATGAAGCACCTATAAAGTCAAAAGAACAAGATGACGCATTGTCTTTTTTTTTTAAATGACAGCTGTCAATAAGCAGTTAACTAATGTGTGAACATACGTAGCTACACATCAGAGCTCCTGTTATTGCTGTCATGATTTTCTGCGTGGTGGTCACAGATCAATGATTTAATCTCTTTCCCCCGCCGAGTCGCCTGCTTAACCGTCGCCACTGCTGCCATATTGCCGTGCGTCTACCACCACAGAATCTCGTGTGGCCTCAGACAACATCTCTTCCATTTCTAGTCCATTTCCACACTCTGTGATATTATCGTTACACCTTTTTCCTTTGCTGTGTTTGGACACATATCCTCTTTCTCCTTCCGGTAAAATGCAACCTGGAACTTGTACTGTTTGTATGGAAGTCCAGTTCAATGTTTATAATACTAAATTGAATTAAAGGTGTTGAGAAAAACATTCTACAATTCTTTTTGTTTTATTTTTATTTTTTTTATGGAGAGGTCAGTATTGTTCATTTGATTTGACATGTCATCATTGCTCTCCTTTTTTATTTTTTTATTATTTATATATATATATATATATATATATATATATATATATATATATATATTTTTTTTTGTATGTGTGCGTGCGTGCGTGTGTATTCATCAGTTCACCTAAAACCTATTAAAAAAAATCCCATACTAATAATATAATATAATAATAAATTGCCAAATGCAGAAACATCAATGTAAGTTATCACAATGTGGAGGCTCTCGCTAACAGACAGAATTAAGTAACCAGAATTAGGTTAAAAAAATTTATATACGTAGACCATGTTTCTATAAATTTTGATATTTGGTTTTTATTTGAGGCAGATATTTTTTCCATTAAAATGTGATTTATGAGGAGGTTAGACCATTGGTCGATATTCAGAGTTTGTTTATTTTTCCAGTTCACAAGAATTGTTTTTTTTGCGATAGTAAGGGCTACAAGTGTAGATTTAAATTGTTTATGTGGTAAGTCAGTTGTTGTTAGGTCACCTAGCAAACACAAGTTTGGAGATAAAGGTATCCTACAGTCCAAAATAGCGGAAAGTTTTTCTAAGACTTTAGTCCAGAAATACATAACCGGAGTACATAACCATAAAGCATGAACATAAGTGTCTGTAGTGTGTAACATTCTACAATTCAATCCACCATCAAATCTCATGAAATTTTATCTCACCAAGTTCCTCTTGCTTACTTCTGAGCATGTGTTTAGCTTCTCGCCATCCAAAATGCATTTCCAGTAGGAGGTGTGCCAAAAAATCGATTCTCATAAGAATGTTATGTTTTGGTTTTCTGCTGTTTCCTGTTTCTGCCCATTAGGTCGTCAGGCCGAAATAAAAGCCTGGTAGCAACAGAGAGGAGTGTCGGGTTAGTGCTCTGCGACGCTACTCATCGTACCTGACGTTTTGATACTGCTACCTTTCTAGCGGCTATCTTTCTTGGTGTTGTGGACACCACTAGTAATTAGACTGGTAGCATTTTTCTTTAAACAACTTTATATGCTACACTCCTGTTTTATCTGCCCTCCGGCATGATTTTGTGTTTTCCTGTTTTTGCCCACGGCGTACACTTTTTTGTCGTCGTCGCCTTGCTGCGCGCTTTTTGTTGGTTCATTAAAATGGATTGACTTTCGCCCTGGCTGAGTCTGCCCTTTTCTTTTGGGGTCCAACAAACACAACCAATTTGTGACAGAATAACCCGACCAGAATGGATCCCGCAGACCCCCGACAGCCTCTGCCAGGCATCGGCCAGCCATGGGCGCTTGCTTGGACAGCACGAGCAATACTTCCGTGAACTGAAGGAAGCCATGTCGACGTTAATCGCCCAGATTGGGTCTCTTACCTTGAACGTGGAGCAGAGATCGGACTCCACGGCTGCTGAAGGATCACAACTAGCTGTGGCGTCCCCTGTTTCCTCCGCGTCCGCGGTCCAATCAGCTGGTAACTTCATACTTCGGGAATCCAATATTCCCCATCTTCCCCGCTACTCCGGCGACATTGGTGGGTGTGACCAATTCATTCACCAGTGTAGTCTGGTTTTTGATCAGCAGCCGCAAACTTTCCCTAACGATGGCGCCAAGGTCACCTTTGTAATGGGCCTACTTTCTGGCCAGGCGGCATTACGGGCGATGGCAGTCAGTAAAGCCAATCCGGAGCTCCGGGCTTCATTGCCTGCTTTTCTGTCGGAACTCAGGAACGTCTTCGACCACCCGGTAAAAAGAAAGGAAGCAGGCAGCCGCTTGCTAGACCTCAAGCAAGCCGACTCGTCAGTTGCTGAATACTCTATCTCGTTCCGGGTTTTGGCCGCCGAGAGCCGTTACGACGACGCGGCGCTGTGTGGGATTTTCCGGCGGGGCCTCAGCCCACAAATCAAAGACGAGTTGACTGCACGGGACGAGACATCCAGTCTGGAGGAACTCATCACCCTGGCCATTCGATTGGACAACAGGTTGCGGGAGCGGCAGCGGGAGCGGATGGAGGAGCGACGACCTGCGGCAGCAGACACGGCTGCTCAGCCGTCTTCAACCACGTCCGCGGGGCGCTTCTTCGGCGCCTCGCCTCCCAACGCTTCATGGCGACGCCCACCTGCGGGAGACAACATCGACCCTATGCAGCTGGGAGGAGGACGACTCTCTGCGGCGGAGCGCAGGAAACGGATGAGGAATCGGACGTGCCTATATTGCGGACAGCCCGGACACCAATTGGCCACATGTCGAAGAATGCCTGATAGACGTCTGGACGCCACAACCGTTCAACCCCAACAAAACAACCAATGTGAGTACTCCCAGCCCGCGGGATCATGTGACACAAATAGCAACTTGGACATTAAAAGACTACAATTATCAGGAGAGATGACATGGGTTGGTGGGAGCACAAAGATTACGGCTTTGGTGGACTCTGGGACGGATGATTGTATTTTCGATTGTGTATTGTTGTTTTTAGCTACGACTCTTCCTCCACATCGGCCATATGATTGCGCTATAGAATTGGTTCCTGGCGCATCGCTGCCTAGTACACGCCTGTACCAAATATCCAAGCCGGAACTTCAATCCCTTAAGGAATATATTACAACGTCGCTAGCAGCCGGGCTTATTCGGCTTTCTAAATCGTCGCTTGGGGCAGGATTTTTCTTTACTGAGAAAAAAGACAAGACTCTACGTCCTTGCATCGATTTACGAGGTCTAAATGACATAACTATTAAAAACAAATACCCATTGCCACTAATGGAGTCCGCATTTGCACCATTACATTCCGCTACGGCGTTTACCACATTAGACCTTCGCAGTTCCTACCATCTGGTTTGGATAAGGAAGGACGACGAATGGAAAACAGCGTTTAAAACACCCATTGGCCATTTTTGAGTACTTGGTTATGCCTTTCAAACGCTCCCGCAGTATTTCAGTGTTTTATTAATGACGTCTTGCGTGACATGCTTAACCACTTTTGTTTTGTTTACCTTGATGACATTTTGATTTTCTCCAGAAACCTCGCAGAACACCAGCAACACGTTCGGCTGGTTTTGGAGCAACTGCTGGAAAACCGGCTATACGTAAAGGCAGAAAAGTGTGCATTTCACACCAGTTCGGTGCAGTTTCTCGGCTATCTTGTGGTGGAGGGCCAATTGAGAGCTGACTCGGGCATGATCCAGGACTGACTGCGTTGCAACGTGTATAACAATGGCAGCGTACGTTCAAATAAAGTTTCTACAAAATGTATTAAACTGGAAATAATTTTTGAAAAATTAATCTTTTAGTTATGTTGTTAACAACCCAATAAATAACATTGAGCAAACTTGTCTTTACAGTTGGGATTCCTTTTAAGTGCATGAATATCAAGTCGATAGAAATCTAAAAATGGAATATGCAAATTCAAATATTTATCGACAATATAACTTTCAATGACATTTGTATATTTAAAAATAGTAAAATGACATAACCAAGACCTATTCAGTCTCAATAAATGGCTTTATTTTCTTTGTTTACACACGTGAAATAGCACACTAGACTCACCAGGGAGATTATTTACTCATCATATTATGTAAATATATATAATTTCATTATATTGATATTAGACAATTTAGAAATTTATCATCAATGTTGACACCCTGCGTGTGTTACAACATAGACAGTATGTGAGCAAGACGGTGTGTATGAAGTTTCATGGGTTTGATTGTCTGAGCTGAGATTTGAATATATTTGATCCATAGCTCATATAAGGGGAAAATGTAAAACACTGGGAAATTGTGCAGACAAACTACAATTTCCAGTGTTTTGTTGGTTTTAAAGGGGAAGTCAACCCCAAATAAAATTGTTGACAAGATCTCCAAAATCCAGCTGTTTTTCTCCGTCTCAAAGGGCGGCCATTTTGCCACTTGCTGTCGATTGAAGATGACATCAATGTTGGTCAGGGCTCAGGCAACAACCAATCACAGCTCACCTGTTTTCTGAAGCGGAGCTGTGATTGGTTGTTACCTGAAACCTGAGCAAGTGGCAAAATGGCCACCCCCTGAGATGGATAAAAATAGCTTGATTTTGCTGCTTAACTCATATTCCACAAATCTAGTATTAATCAGAAGGTCGTGTTTAGACTAGTGAGGTCACATATAACATTATTGTCAAGAAATGTTTTATAAGGTCTTTTAATATGTGACAGTTGCTAAACCGTTGCCATAAAACTTTATCTGTATTGTTAATGAAGCTTCTACGTTGGCAACAGTTTGACCCTGAAACACTTTATTTTCTACGACAAATTGTTTGTGAGTTGCCTTCGAGTGCAATTGTTATTTTTCCACTCCAATCTTATTGTGAGTCTGCTGCCAGATCTTGGAAAATGCCAACGCAACAAAAAAACCTTCAAATGCATCTCCAGGCAACGTCAACACCGCTTGTGTGAGAGAAGCCCTCTGCCTTCAACTTTTGTTGATTTCAAGAGGAACACGGGGAGGCGGGGGGGGCGCCGAGAGGAAGCTCGCTCACCGCGCGCAGCCTCACACCGCCTGAATGGAAGCAGAAAGTCTGCTCACGCATGCAAACAAACAGACCTATAATTACACTCGCTAATCTTGGACTGGTGTCATTCTCGTGGAGCTGGTGAATTGTATCTGATTTTTCAAAGGGTTCACAACAAACTCAAGCAGTGGAGTTGATTTAGAGCCCCCAACTGAGACAACAAATGACGATACGATAAAAGAACAAAAAGTGCGAAGAATCTTTTTTTTGGACAAAAGTGCTGATTTAGCAACTCAAGCTCCTCGGGCAGATGTTGTCTTGCTGTGCTTCCAGTCAGCAATTTGCAATCGTCCGCAGGACTCCGTCACTCAAAAGCTACTCGTCTTCACGTTCGGGCTGGAGGAGAACAACCAGAATGGCGGCTTGCCACAGCTGCGCATGCTTGATAACTTTGAATTCAATTCAATCAATCCAACAGTCAATCGGAAACGGAATGGGCGATTGATATGGTTTCCATCATTTGGTGTGCACGGGTAGCTGTCGCGCTTTCCCGCAGCCATACTCTGATTTGCTTTTTGGGGGAGAAAAAAAAAAGGCCCATACATTGTTTGTCAGCATCTGGGCATGAGACGAGCAAAGAGGACCTCAGGCAACTTTAAAGATTCAGGAGCGATGTGAAATTAGTGCTGTCACTATGGAATATTTTTAGAATCGATTAATCTATTGATTATTTAATTAATTAATCAGATTAATTTTCATTTTGCATTAAACTGTATTACAAAAGCATTTTTCCCCATGATTACTGATTATTAATGAGTGATTGGTGTTTATTTTGTACTTTGTATTCGTATAGTGATTTTAAAAAGGGGGGGGGGTGATGTTACTGGCTTGGTCATTGTTCTCCAAAGTAAAAACAGATGTTTGCAAATGTCTATGTTATATTTTTTCTATATATTATATATATGTCTGTATTTTGATTAAACACAGAAGATAATCAGCCTTCTTGCATGAAGGACTACAGAAATCAGTGAACAATTACTGTTGATAATGTTGAAATCAGAGGATTTGGACAATTTTAATAAAAAAAAAGAGAGAAAGCTAAAGAGAAAGCAGGTACAAGTTGAAAGGAATGCAGATCTAAAAAAAAAAAAAAAAACAAGATTTAGGGCCAGACTGGTGGAGCGTTGTGTTACAGTAAAGCTTTTAGCTTATGAAAAAATCTTAATAAAGAAATCAAAGAATCCATCCATCCAATTCAAAAATTTCATTTAAAAGAATGACTAAATCAATATTACTAAAGAAATATGATCAAGATTAAGTTTGAACATTATTGCCATTGTCATTTGTTGTTATGAATGTCATAATTCATATTGTAAACCGAGTACAGATGTGACTCTGAGACTAGTTGTCACAATTTTATTTTATTGTATTATTATTTTTAATTTATTTATTTTGCTGTTGTTGTTGTTTATGTTTTTTTTTAAATTACTTTACCTTGCAAATGGACTCAGGGGAGAAATGGGGCAGACAGAATAAGCCTTGTTTTCTTTCTGCTCCTTTTCATTGTTTTATATCATGGATTACTTGTCAATTAATTTTGACAGCTCTGCCTGCCATTGCAGTTGCCCGCTGAGCATTCTCATTTTTCAAAAATGTGACACTTTTTCTTGGTTCTAAATGGGCATCAAGGTTGACAGTATACTCTTCCCTGAGCCTGCCCTGCTAGTTTATTGTGTTTTGCCACAATTTTTATTTTCTTTGTAACTTTGCTTCTCCCGTTTGAGTCAATTCCTAGTTGCGACAGAGTTGCAGTGTGAAGGGAAAAGCCGTATTGATTGGAGAGTGGGAGGCTTTATCCCCTGTCAGCACCCGAGATCCTTCAAAGACGCGCGCACACGCATGCGCTTACACACACTTATCACATGAGGGGCTTTGGAAGCGTATTGCATTCACTTGAAAAAAAACACAGTTCCTGTTATTCTGACTAATTTATTTTTTGGAGTATTTTCTTCATTTTCTGTTTTTCATAATATTTTTTTCTGTTTTACTGAATTTTTTTTTTTCTGTCAATTTTTCTCCTTCCGAAAAACAGGCTAAAAAAATTCAGGGAAAAAAATATTTTAAAAAACAGGAAAAGTAATTATTCCGAAAAACAGAGCTGGTGTTCTGTTTTTTGGAGCATTTTTTAATTTTATTTTTACCTTCAACTTCAGAAAAACAGTACTTTTTTTTTTTCAAGTGAATGCAATACGCTTCCGGTTTGGGGTTTGTTCTCTAATCTCTGAGGGAAAACTCTTTAAAAAAAAAAAATCTGAAAAACAGAGGAAAATATATATTTTTTTAAACAAAAAAATAGGGGAAAAATATTCAATAAAACAGAAAAAAAATACTCAAAAAAACAAAGCTCCCCTAAAAAATTTGTCAGAAAAACAAGACTTTTTTTTTTCAAGTGAATGCAATACGCTTGCGGTTTGTGGTTTGTTCTCTAATCTCTGAGGGAAAGCCCTTTAAAAAAAAAAAATCTGAAAAACAGAGGAAAATATATATTTTTTTAAACAAAAAGATAGGGAAAAAAATATTCAATAAAACAGAAAAAAAATACTCAAAAAAACAAAGCTCTCCTAAAAAAATTGTCAGAAAAACAGGACTTTTTTTTTTTCAAGTGAATGCAATACGCTTGCGGTTTGTGGCTTGTTCTCTAATCTCTGAGGGAAAAGCCTTTAAAAAAAATTCAGAAAAACAGAGGAAAATATATATTTTTTTTAAACAAAAAAAAAAAGAAAAAAATATTCAATAAAACAGAAAAAAAATACTCCAAAAAACAAAGCCCCCCCGAAAAATTTGTCAGAAAAACAGGACTTTTTTTTTTCAAGTGAATGCAATACGCTTCCGTAAGGGGCAACCCTCAAGATTTTTTTTTCTTTCTTGTGTGAACATTATGATGAACCAAGGTCTCCGTCTAATTCCGTTTTACTTCTTTTCCCGCAGAATGTGTCGACATCCAATCCCTTATTGCGTCGCTGCACTGGAATTTGCGTCCCAGACTGAACAGTTGTATTATTATTCAGTCGGCGTATTGATGTATGCTACTTTTCTTCTCCTCTTCAACAGCCATTTGGCAGTTGAGAAGCAAAAGCGGGCGCACCGAGTCAAAGATAGGCAAGTCTTTGATAAGAACCCCTATTACAGGCCTTATTTAGTCCGATATCACGTCTTAGAAAATATCAACATTGTTGCCTGCAACGGACCTGTTAAGCCTTGTTTGACAATGCGGCATGAAGACAATTGGGAGCAGTTAAGGGCACGGCGATAAGAGACTGTTGTGATCGAAATCATTGCCAAGCATCAAATTTTCATGAAATGCTCCACTTCACCATAATGGACTACACCACAATGAATGGTCGCACATTATGGGATATTGAAAATGCATTAGTTTCCCCATGACTGGTTGTTAGGAGAGGTAAACAAAACACAGATGTGGGCAATGAGTCTTATGGCTTGCGGTTGGGAATAATGTTGCATATCCGTTGAAAAAAAAGCAGGCGAAGGCGACGGACCTTCAGGGGACGTATTATGAAGCGACCACTCGCAATTTAAAATAGTTGTCGTAATAACATAGCAGTGACATGCTTTTGTCAAAAGACCCCAAGGATAGAAAATTATTTCATTTTCTGCTGTGAATGCAGCTTTCATTACCACAACAACTACTTGAGGGAGCAGAGCCCAGAGTGTTTTTTTTATTTTTTTTTAAGCCAGCACCGTTTTAAGACAGTACAATCATTTTCACTCCTGGAGGCAGCACTTCACATAGAGATGTGCCTTGAAAAAAAAAGGAAAAATTGAGATGTGCCTTGAGATACGAGTGATCCGGATTACACATTTTTCAAGATACGAGCCATAATTAGATTTTTTATTTATTTATTGCTTTCACTTGAGATATGAGCGCTATAAAGTGGCTGCTATAAGCTACTAGCTAATGCTTTAGCTTGAGCTGTTTTGGCATTAGATTGAATACATATGTATAAACTAAGGGTGTCAAGCGATTAAAATGTCATAATTAATCACAACTTCAATAGTTAACTCACTATTAATCGCATTTTATATCTGTTCTAAAATACTGTACAATAAAATATACAGTAAAATATATTTATTGTATATTTGTTAACATAAACTAATAGAAATATGCCTGCATATTTTAGTAATTGATACAGTAATTTCATAAGAATCCCTAAAATTTAGGTAAAGTTAAAAAGATGTACTGTAGTGTAAAAAATAGTGTGATATTAATTTGTGTTGAGGTCATTTATCTGCCACTAGATGGCATAATTGCATTTCTAAGACGGTGACAGCTCAGTGCATTTTTCTTTTCATATTAAGGGTTATGTAATAATTTTTAAAATTGTAAAATACAACTTGACCTCAGTATCCACAAATATATGCATTATTGTTAAATTTATTACTGCTAAATTTTGACCAAGACGTGTCTGCTGTGTTGCCACTGGGATTCCCCTAGGCCAGTACAGGTTTTCCAAATAAGGGGCGGTCATTAATCGTGCGTTAAAAGAAATTAGTGGCGTTAAAGGAACTTTAAATTAACTCAAAATTAATGCACTAATTTTGACACCCCTAGTATAAACAGACTTTATAACTGTTATGTGATCTTTATCCTCTGCATAGAATGACTGTGATTAGCACTAAACTGATGCGCTCATAGAAGAGTTGAGATGTTATTATGAATCTCACTTGCGTTCTGACAATTCGCAAGGAGTGCTTGGAACTCACGTTGGATTCATAATAATGCCTCAATGGATAGTATAGTCATTTGTCGTATACTGCCCCAAGTGGCCAAGGCGGTGCACAAGAAGTAGCAGCCTTTGATTGATGCAGTGTGACAAAAACGGTTAAGCGATTTTTCCTCATTAAAATATACATTACAACATTTTTACATTACAAGTTTTCTAATAGATTGATGGCATTTCTATTCATTTAAATGGGAAATGTATTTTGAGTTACAAGCGTAGTCATGGAAGGGATTATACTTGTATCTCAAGGCACCATTGTACACTATTCAAACACAACCACAATAGAGCACCGACATCTTCACCAAGCAATCAAGTCAAATCAAATCACCGCTCACCCGAAGCTAATGCTGTTAGCTATTGTTCATCTGTACATCCAACAAAACTCAATGCAGCTCTGCTTACCTTTTGAATTTGACGTGATAGCTGCTCTGTAGCACCAATTAGAGATTTGGGTCTTTCTGCAAAATAGTGCCTCTGCATAAAAGTGCTTTGGGCAGTATAGCCCAGTGATTGGACTCTGGCTATCACTCAAAAGTGGCACTGCATCTTCACCTGGCCAAGCTGATTATATATCCCCATATATCCCCATATATATATTATAATTGAAGTCGAATCATACAGCCAGGTCAAAATGATTTCTATTAATTTCTTCTTCCTCCTCCTCTCTTTCTTCTTCTTCTTCTTGATCTTAAACCTCGCCTCACAAAATTGATTTCTTTTAACTATATTTTACAATTCACTAGATTAATACGTGCAGCTATATACTGTGTATTGATACTTATTCATCCCATGAGGGAAATTAAATTTGTTAGATGTAAGAGGCTAATGAGATTCATGTGAGTATATTTGCATATATTATGTGACTAGTGCACTTCATGCCAGCATGGATGGATTGAGTGGGGAGTGAGGAATGTAATCTCAGTGAGTAGATTGACTAATGCAATTTATGCGGGTATATTTACATATTATGCAACTCAACTTCATGTTTACGTATAATCTTACTGCAGTCTACTGAGCAGTTGTAACTTTCTTGTTTGTATATGTATTAGGGGTGTGCCAAAAAATCGATTCTCATAAGAATCGTGATTCTCATAAGAATCGTGATTCTCATTTAGTATGATTCAGAATCTATTTTAAATGTTCCAAAATCGATTTGATTTCACTTATTTTATACTGTCTTGCCCTTGTTTGTGTGTGCCTTTATTGGGAGCACTGTTCATGTTGTACACGATTTGGCCACAAGCAAAAAGTCATGTTCAAGTTATTCCAATAAACGTTTTTTTTGCAGTGTAGGATGTTAAGATGCTTCTCCGCATACATTCCTGAAGCGTTTTGTATGAATAGTCGTCCTTTTGAGTGCCATGAGTAGCACGCTAATTAGCATTAGCGAGTTGGACTGGAGTAGATCATGACAATTCTTTGCACATCTATAGATTGAAGCAGAAATCATTGTCAATCAAATAATTTTAATCTAAAATTGTTTATAATTGATAATCGATTATGAATGGAATGCAGGCCCAAAAATCGGAATCGAATCTGAGACTTTAGATTTCCGCGTATTTTACTGCCCTCTGGTGGCCAAGTACTGCACAGAAGAAGGAACCGCCTGGTGAATATATGAAATAATGATGCAGGAACTATTAAATCTTTAAATTCTATTTAAGGATGTTATTATTACCATAATTTGTTTTCTAAAGTACAATACTAGGAGTGCTAAAACAGGTCTCGGATGAATTAGATTGTATTTATTTCAATTTGCTCAGAAGTGGTGAACAGCTCAAATAGAAAGCTAAAACATTTTCTTGGGTGTTTCATTTCCCACATGATGTGTTGTCAGGTGCTCCAGGTACCTGACTATTAGCATACCATCCATAAAAAAAATAGTCAATAACATTTCTTTCTATCTCCCATTGATTATTCCTGCTAGAGTTGGCTCCTCATGTGTGACCGCCAGCATCAGGTTCCCTGTCCAAATCTGCCTAATGACACCCCCTGCATCTCTATCTATCTAGGCCAGTTCCTCAGCTCTCTGCCCACACGTTAGACTTTATTATCTATCGTGTTTGCCGGAAAGCCAGCAGTCTTTGCTGTTATCCTCCAGTGACGCAAATGGACTTTGACTTCTCTCGTCTTGTTGGCGATCATTGGAAGCAGAAGTTGAGGACTGCGTGACTCACCGAGGGTTGAGCTTCATCTCACCTCTCGCTTTTGTATGCCAGAGCAACTTTAGTGTTGGATGCTGGTGATAATATGTATCTTTCAAAATGTTGAAATTGCAGCACTCTTATGTTGATGTGTCAAGAAGGACTTCATAAATCGCTTTGTAATCTTAATTCATGTGTACTTGATTTAGGATGATTGCCATGCCGCCATTAGAGCTTCAAATGACACTAGGCAGACATTGGAGTGTTATTTTCCACTTTTGTGTTGGTATGGCATGCCACAAAAGATGTTGGGTTCAATTTTGGGTTAGACGAGACATTTAAAGTAGTATCCTTGGAGATATTTGTCACACTCCTTTTATTTATTTATTTCGACTTTCAACAGTTCCTGACCACAGAAAGCAGAGCGCTGTCACGCTGAGCTTTAATGTCAACTCCCGTCGAAAATGTCGGCTTCGAGCTCAATGCGCCTGACGTTGGCACACTCTCTATCTATATCTATCTATCTATCTATCTATCTTTCTATCGATCTATATCTATCTATCTATCTATCTATCTATCTATTAGGGGTGCGAATTGCCGAGTACCTGGCGATTCGATTCGTATCACGATTCATAGGTCACGATTCGATTCAATATCGATTAATCCCGATATGAATCTATAAATTTATTATTGCGATTCCCCCCCCCTTCAAATTTAGAAAATACTAATCAGTAAACTTGTACAACTTGTAAGATTTGTATGAAAATGTATTTATTTATCCGAAAATTCAGGTTGCAGTCTGTTTCATGTTTGAACAGCACTGAAATACAATATTAATATTAATATTAATATCGCGATATATTGCCGAATTTTTTTTTTCAACACTCCTACTATCTATCGATCTATATTTATTAATGTGATATATTTACACGTAATGTTATTTTTAGACAAATTAGTAATCGAAACAGCCGTAACGTATTTCCGGGAAACTCTCATAACGCAGCGCCCTTTTCCGGTAATGCCGTCGCTGTTTGTTTTTCTTCAGAGAACCTCGAACAGTTGTCAGCATTTTGGAGTATTTTTTCGTCCTTTTTTTTTTTTTATGAGTGTAATTGCGTGCATTTGTCAAGGCATGGAAGAAGAGGAGAGATGACAGTACGCCGAGTGATCACTGCTGTGTGCCCACATAAACAGGTTATAACTCTCTCTTGTTTTTTTCTTGTATGCTGACCACACGGACGCCGTTTGTTAACAACAGAGCTGTATTTTGAAGCTTAAACTTTGATGTGTTGTTACTCTGTTTACGATATTATCTAATGTTTCTGCCTTTCTGGCGTTTTGACTTTTCATGTGCCTGTGTGTATATTATTCATATGCTGCCATTTTATTGTATTCAAAAACATGAAAATATTTATATGAGTCATTCTTGCACCGCTGACAACGCTGTCGGATTTCCAAAGCAGCCACTTTTCAGCATGGCATTAAGAGAAATGTCACCACGGGCTACCATAAAAAAATAACGATAAATAATAAAAATAAAAAAAAATAGTAGAGGCATTATATCTGCTTCAAAATATTGACAAGGCAGAGATCGTTGGATCCCGTCGACGAAGAGGAGAAGACTTGGACGAAGAGGAGGCTACAAACCAAAGATGGTTGATTTATTGAACATATTAGCACATTACAAAATATAAGTTGAAGTTACAATAAAAATTTGAAGAAAGAAAATATTGCATGTTTGTATGTTTAAAAGGAGTAGGAAGCACATTAACTTATATTATATATATTCTTATCCAATAAAGTGTCATTCAAATACAAAATAAAAACAAAAAATAAAAAAGGAAAATGTACAAGTTATGAACAGTTAGCTGGCAAGTTCCTTCTGAAAAACCCAACACCTCAACCTTACCGTCTGACTGGTAGGGGGCAGGGGTTTCCATTTGCATTTTAAAAAAAATTGTAAACAAAATAGCTTTAGTAGCTACTCAAACTGCTTGTATTTACGTGTAATAATCATTTTAAGCAATGCCATCATTACCAGAGCTCAAGACGTTAAAATGACGGCTCTGGGTGATCTAATTTGTAGTTTTAAAATTCTGCTAGAGATAGTGTTAAAGCAAGGAGCGGCTCCTGTTCTTTTTCAGTGAGTTAAAAATTTAGGCTTAGAGTTTTACATCACATCAACAGTGTGCTCCGCTGAAGTCTTGTAATTTCCAATCTAGCCACAGGGGGCAGCATGATGCGACTCAGATGTCACTTCCGGGTTGCGTTGGTTTGATTGACCTGAATCCACCTGCTGCTCGTTCAACAGAAAGGTTTGCTACTTTATACTGACATTCAATCCTCTATTTCACCTGAATAATGTTTAATTGTGAAAATATATTTAGTTTGTTACAATTATTTGTGTGTTAATCAACTCTGTTGATTGTGGACTGTGCAGTAATAACTATTCTAATTGTGAAAACGTGATGAGAACTTTCAATGTCAACAATGGTTTGATTGTAACGTTACCCAATTGATTACGATTCAATTTTAAGTTCAAGTGTTGTATCTGAAGTAAATCATGGCTGATTGGTGAAGTTTTGATGTTTTACAGTATATTGTTGCAAATTCAAATAGTTAACCACATTTTGTGTGAACTTCCAAATGGATGCAATGACACATGCACAATTATTGTGACCATTTTTTGGCTTTTTGTTGGTTCTGACCAAGCCATTTCAAAATAAAATACTGCCCACGGGTTAAAATTACATATGCAGAAAGGAGATTTTGTGTTCTGTGTTGTGCTGTTTTTTTTTTATTTTTTTATATTAATTTTCCATTTTGTTCTTATTGTTGGTACAGAGCCAGATTCCGAGGAAGAACGTTGCACTTGTGAAGCACAATTTTAGACTCTGAGCAGCATGTAGAGAAGACTGCCACTAGAGGCTGCACTCTCCGTGACACCGGTGCGCACATCGATAAAGAGAGATGGAGAAAGTACCTGAGAATTCAATGGAGAACGGGAGAAAATAAGATGGTGAGCCCGCATCCATCAGTCGGCCTCAGCGGGAGCGAGTGACAGAGTGAAGAGGTAAGTCGGAGTGAGCATCTGACAGCCTGTGAGAGAGTGAGAGAGAGAGAGAGAGAAAGAGAAAGGTGGGCGGGGGGGGGGGGGGTGTTTCAGCTTCCCAGCAAGAGAGCAAGTGGAGCAGCTCGCTCGGCTCATCCTCACATCCTCCACTGCAGCTGAGCGGATGAGATGAGAGAGCACATCTGAGCCCGCTGCCAGCAGCCAGCCAGGACCACCATCACGACAAAACCAGAAGCGGCCGACACCTCCATGCAGCGTGTGATAAAACGACAAGTGGTCCAGGACTTGTGTGAAGCGGCCGCTGTTTGACAAAGAGCGTGGACGTGGAGGCTGCTTTCGGCAAGTCGCATCAGATCGGGTGAGTGAAGTTGTCTGAAGTTGCGTCGTCCTCTTATGTCGGTTTATTTGTGCTACCTTGCAAGAGATGCGAGGTAGACGTCTGAGGAGAAGCGACGGCGTCCTGGATGCTGTGGTTTTGTTGAAGTTGTTGAACAACAATCGCTTGCCTTAATGAACATGTTTTGGTGATAAAGCAAGGTAGGGGAGGGTGGGTGTGTTGTTATTTCAGGTCTAAACTCATGATGTAATGACTATTTTTATATATATTATATGCATTTGTGGGTTTAATGTTCTGACTTTATTTTGTTTTAGAATTGCTTGTCAGCCTTTTTTAAATGCTCTCACGGGTTGTATAGGTGTCAGTTTATAATTTACCATTGTTTCAGCTACTTTGAGATCCAAAGTAGGAACAATACAAAATTTTGCTCCGTTTAGTTTCAGGTATTATTTATGCAATATGTTGTATTGCTGTGGTAAACAAGATTACATCAGATTATGAGTACATTACTGAAAGATAATATTTTGATCATCTCCTGTAAAGTTGGTAGTAACCAAAATATTCAGATGGATGCAGGTAGATGCAGCCCAAATAATCAACATATTCTTAAATTAATATTTTATGGACCGTATCAACCGCATCATCTAAACATAATTGTCTTTATGAATCAAAATTTGTATATAATTCTCGCGATAGGTGTGACTGTGTACGTGAAATTGTGGCTGGTGAGCTGAGTAGCCCAAAATCATGAATAAATGCAACTTTTGGAATTTCTTTCTAGGGCTGCTCAATTATGAAGAAAATATTAATCACGATTATTTTGGTAAAAATTGAAATCATGATTAGGATGATCATTTATTTTTTGGTACAAAACAAAAAAAAGAAAATGTTTAACACTATAATTATGCAAGTTCCTTTTGGATGAAACAAAATTTATTAAAATAGTTTTTTAATTTTAAAATTGTGCAAATCTAGAAATTTGAACAACTCAAACTACTCAAAATTAGTATTAATAATCTTTTCTTTTTTTTTTGACGATTATGCTGATTTTTTAATTGTGGAGTGTAATAATTGAAAATGTACCGTAACATAACATAAAACCACCATCAAACAAAAGTGGCTTATTAACAAAAAACAAAAAAATATATAACAGTTCAAAGAAAGGAAATGAAGCAATTCTTCAGGTAGACGAGCAAAATAAAACTGACCTTATAAGACCCAACTATCCAAATCCTATGTAAAACAAAAAATTGACATGTGGATTTATCAACTTATAACAAATGGCGTCTGCCGCTAGTTAACGATTTACGCATCACCTTCAGCACCTTTCAGCACGATTGCTATATGATGAAATGCTTAGCAAGAGGATTCCGACCACTCGCCTCTCCAGCAGAGTTGCAAATGTTCAAACTCATTAAGAAAAACACTTTCAACGTCGCCATTTCTCCCGCTAATCGCCGAATGAACGTCCCACCTCGCTGTCCAATTTGCAAACGCCCCGCCGTGCCCGACATGTCTCGCCATCCATCTGCACACGTATCCCGCGCTCTTTCCAGTCTCCCCTCCCTTAGCTGTCCAGCTGCCGTTGAACCCCACCCTCCCCCCCCGCTTCTGTTTCCCTTCCGCACCGTCCTGTGAAGGTTATTGCCATCTATCGAGTTGCTTTAATTTGTCAAAGAAAAGCGAGACGCATTGTCCGTAGTCACAGCAGGGGGACGGACGGGCACGGGGATGCGACTCAAAGTGGTGCTGATGTGGAAACCTGAGGAGGAAAAGAGAATGATGGGAAAATGGTCTAAGCTGTGAAAATAAGAAAGTCTATCTGCAAAAAAGAAAAGGAAACAAAAGCCAATTCAGTTACCCACAAGTGAATTTTTGTCACTATTTTTTTCTTACTTATGCTCATGATGCATCATACTGTGTCTGGCAGAGTTTTATTTCCGCCCTCCCCGTGTGACGGTGACATCATCGAGCTGAGACTCAGAATCTGAGCTTTTTATCATTCTTATTCTGTTGAGCAATGCATGCGTTAGCGGTTAGCCTCTGGCGTTTCACTCTCAAATCCCAACAAGTGGGCTACACACATTATGATTTTTAACATCTTAACTGATTTTTTTAAAATGTGAGACTCCATGCCGCTCTCGTGCGTTGTGTACTCAAGATGACCAACACAACCCACTACACACACACACACACACACACACGATATCGCCACCGGCAAATCCGGATTCTTAACCCCCAAGCCAAATATCACACGTAATACCAACAATGACTTGTGAGAGGCAGTATAATACAGTGAATCCAGAAAGCCAGAAAATACAACAAAGACGTCGTTATCTATATTCTATTTTGGCGAATGACTTTTGAGGCACATTATCAAACGTTTAACACAACCAGCTGATGCTCTATTTTTGAAATCTGACTTAAGCACAGGCTTTGGGTCACTTCCTAACTCATTCGTTGCCATTGACTAGTATAATTGCCAATTAGGTTTTTCAATGGGGATCGGAGGAGGGAGGTTCTGTCGTTGCTCCACTATAAATTTCAAGTTTGGAAACAACTTTGCTGGCGCAGTATTACCAGTAGATGGCAACGATGCACCATTTACAATATTAGGTCAGAGAAATAACTACCTTTTGTTAAACCTACCTTGATTTTTTTCCTTGTGACTAGAGAGAATCTCTCCTTTCATTTGGTGGATTTGGTGTACATATAATTATTGAACAATAACATGTTTTGGATCTTGAAAAAGTCAAAATGCTCTTAAAAGGCTGGCAGTGAAGGATTTTTAATTGGCTGTTTTGAAACACAATCACAGAGTCTGTTCTTGGCCCAACTCAACTTTGACCACACACACAAAAGGATTTGTGATTAGAAATATTGAAGAGTTTTAATATTTATGTTGACTCCTGCCATTTACTAAGTTCAGAGAGAGATTGGGCATTCGGTTATCAGGCCTTTTCTGACCATGATTTGGGGTGTGTGTGCACAAATTCAGCCTGACATGGGCATAACTGTATGTGTAGAAAAAAAAACTTTACATTAAATGTGAATACCTCGTTGAGAACAGTATTAACTATTAATATTCAAATGACCTGCTCTACGATGCCAATTTGAAAGTAAAATTAGCAGTAGTGATGTACACAAGCTACTGTTATTTCACATGGCAAACGGCCCCACGCTTTCTCTGGCGTTTCGCAAATGCCTGCTCTAGGAGTTTGGTGTTTTCATTAAATGTGGTAGAAAGCAGGCGTTGCGCTGCAAACTTTGTCAAGAACAGATCCCGTTTTGAGAAACCTGCCAAGGACAGCACGTTGGATCGGTGTGGCGGTCGTAAAGCTTCTCAAATTGGTGCTAAACTGCAGTTGGGGACAGAAAAAAAAATCTTGCCTGGAGCCAATTTTGCAACGGCAATTGGCAGAGGATCAGAGCAAAGCCTAAACTGTTAAATGCTGATGGCCTCGGGTCTGTCCAGAATGATACCTGAAACAAAATTGGCAATGGAAATAAAAACGTGACTATGACCGGAAATTTTACGCGTCTTGTGCAATTTTATTACTGTTGGCAGAGCCCTTCGGAGGCAGTGGAACCACAACATTTGAACTTCCTTAAAGGGTAAGTCAACCCAAATAATTTTTGGACAATATGTTCTATGTAGCCCCACTAGTCTAAATATTCTATATTCTATATAATTGCATTCTGGGTAATATTGCGTCAGTGGCATTTAAGTTAAGCAGCAAAATCCAGCTGTTTTTAACCATCTCTGGGGGCGACCATTTTCCACTCGCTGTTTGTTTGTTTATTTCACAATATCACACAAGTCTTGAATACAATTACACATCCGTGCGATCAACAAAGTCTTCTTACGACAAAAAATACATTTTTGTTGAATTGTGAAAAAGGACACCCCAAAAAGTTATGAGCTTATTAACTAGGGGTCCAGGCCATCCTGGGCAAGAATTAATTTTCATGACAAAGTGCAGTGCATTAACTAACAAATAATGAATGTTATAAATTACTAACAAGTGGTCATTCTATAGATATATTTTGTTGACTGATGATGACATCAATGTTGCTCAGGTGTCAGGTAACAACCAATCCCAGCACAGCGTCAGAAAACAGGTCAGCTGTGATTGGTTGTTGCATGATCCCTGAGCAAATGTGATGTCATCTTTGACGGCAAGTGGCAAAACGGCCACTTCCTAAGATGGAGGCAAGATGGCTGGATTTTGCTTCATAACTCATATAAGTAATATTAATCAGAATGTCATGTTTAGACTAGTGAGGTCACATATATTATTGTCAAGAAATGTTTATGGTTGACTTCCACTTTAACTCATTCACTCGCAGCCATTTTCACTGAAGCAACTCCCTTTGCTCCCTGCTGTTTTACTGAATTTTGACAGATTTTGCAAGGTCCACATAATATTATGTTCTAATGCTATAAAAACATGGAACCTACAAAAAGAAAGATCGGAATCTCTTTCATCAGGAAAAAAATATAATTCTATCTGCTTCCGTTTTGCAGCAATTAGCATTAGAATATAGCTAAGTTTCATCATTATTCACAAATCAGTTTTAAACAGTGGGGGAAAATAGCTTTTTGCAACATGGCCCTGGTTGATCTCTTATACTCTGCTGCCACTTGCTGGCCGTTTTTGCAAAAACTACCATTCTTCCAGCATCCCTCTTCAGTTCAGAGGCTGCATCAAAGCTTTGTGTATGCTCTAGCATAAAATGAACATAAAAAAACATATAAATACGTCTTTGGGAGCATGGTAATATTAAAAATAGAACGCATTTATATGTTTTTGGAAGCAAATGAGTTAAGGTGGAGCAATTTGGAAACTAAAACTGAAAATAGAACGCGATACAACAACGACAGGGCCATTTTTTTAGTACAATACTTGGAAAGCGAAAAAAATTTGATGCGCACTGCAAAATCACTTTTGCTTCGTCCTAATGTAAAGAGACTCACCTCCCAGTCAAACTCAATACCGAGCATTTATATATCCATTTCCATTATCATAAACCACATTCGAGTACTCAATCATTATTTTCGCCTCTACTCCTACTCGGTTGGGCTGTTGATGGATCTCCACGGTTTCTGATCTTCCGTGGCTACCAGGAGCTCTGCTTTTGAGTTTTAATATACACTTGACAAAACTGGAAGGCAACCAGGATTTCGGAAAGGATTATGTTTCCACTTCATAGGTGCCACTGTATTTTTATTGAATTTAAAATGGCTGGAATGAAGCAATCTCCTCACACGGAGCTCAAGGGTTAGTTGTTTGTTGCTGGGCAGTTAAAAAAAAAAAAGAAAGAAAAAAGGAAATCAGCCTGTGAGAGTCTCAGCAGAGTGCTTAAATCGCAAATGCAAAGTATTGCTATAAATTGCGGATGACACAGGTGGCATTTGTTAACCTTTGCACACAGCGCCGCTGCTTGTGCATTAGCGCCAACTTCTTCCACTGCTTTCCAACTCATTCACATCTATTTGCCCGCCAGTGGGGAACTCAACAAGACTGCCACGGTCTTGGGTAGTCATTAATAATTTACATAATTTCTGGAAAATTGTTGCGCTTCCTTTCCTTAAGTGCTAATTGCACTAACTACACTACCGTCATTACTCGCCATTAGGTAGACAGTTAAATGTGGACCTGGCTGGCTTTCATTAGTGTATGCGTCATCTATCTGATACGTTAAGATTTATTCAGAAGCTGCGTTAAGAAGGCTGGAAACATCGGCTGTGCGCTCAGATGCTACTATAACAATAAATTCACAGTTTCCCTCAGTGCTTATTAAAAAAAATAGTGTAGCTGGTTCACCTACCGACTAATTGAATTTTGAATGTCCCAGCAATTAATAGTGCGTGTCCATCCATTGTTAATTTCAATGTGAGCTCTTTATACCTAAAATATTTAGTTGGCTGTTTGAAAATACAGCGACCAACTCTTTTCCACTATGGTTGACTTGATATTTCCTGACCTTTACTGAGGCAAGGTGCCCATTTTTACACAAGGTAAACAAAAATACTGAAATAGTAATGAGTTCATCTCATTTGACTTGCTCAGTTTGAACTCTGGGCCTGTTTATTTTTTTGTTGTGCCATCTAATTATGTCTTTCACTATACATCGCTGACATAGATGACCAAAGATGTATTTGTAATTAATGAATAATGTTTTTTTGGACAAACTAAATGAAGTTAGAACTCTGTGTCATTATAAATTACGCTTTTCCATTTTCCATGAGCTCAGTTTCCACACCGAGATAGCCTTGCTTTGTCTCGAGTGGTCGTTTTTCCATTAGGCTTTGTTGGGGGCGAGCAGTTACAAGAGAACCGCTTTTCAGAATTATCTCGGAGGTGGTTCTAAAACGCAGGCCGTCTTGGGCTGTGTCGTCACTGTCGTCTGATTGGCCGACAGCGATGCAGCAAGGAATTTCGCTCCACAAGCCCATTTCCCTTTTACACGGAACTGCCCGTCAGCCGGCGCCAGAGTAAAAAATACCATATATTATACACAGGGTTGGGGAATCCAGGTCCAGAAAGTAAAAAGCCTGCCACAGATTGGCTTTAGCCACAGGTGCTTCTACTTAACTGGCAGGTAAACGAGTTCAAGAAGTATCTGTTGAGTAGAAGCACCTGTGATTAGTCAAAGGCCGTTTCTCAATATGCATTCTTGTCCGTACTTACGTCCTTGTGATGTCTTGAAACGTCATCTGTCGCGGTCCCAAGTACTGTTCCAATTGCAAGTACGCAAAAAGCCATAAGGGTCGAGCAAAGAACGGACGGAATACCCGGATGTTATGCTTCCTGGTTCTGACGCATTGCCGTGACTGTGTACCACGTGACTAGATGTTATATAATTATGACTATGAGCAATATAATAAAGAAGTTTCATTTGAAATTATACGTGGGATTTATCCAATTTAGGATTATACTGGGGGAATAAAGTTCTGGAAAGTCACCGATGTGAGTTGCAGGTTATTTTTAAATATATATAAAGTAAATCACATTTAATTTATATTTATATATAATATAGTAAATTGCAGTTGTTAAATTAAGTTGTGTAAAAAAAAAAACAATTATACTATATTTAATGAAGTTGTACTTTACACGTTAAATATTATTATTTACGCTCATAAAAGGGGAGGAATACTGTACCTACAAACGTGATGCTGGTGGGGGGCAGCAATGCACATGCCGCGCCTAGTCTGTCGTAAATGAAAGAAGAAGAAAAAACATGATGCTCCTCCGCTGCCATTTGTTCCTTGGAGTACGAAATGCATCTTGGGATAATTTCTCAGCCAAGCCTTCACCAAGCAACAACCGATGGATCCTTGGTTTAAGCTAGCAAAAGAGAACGACATCCGGGAATTCCTTGTGGTCTCGGCTTATGCGTACCTCCGATTGTAACAGTACTTGGGGCGCCACTGATGACGTCTCACGAAATCACAAGGACGTAAGTAAGTAGTAGTAGTAGTAGTACAAATTCATTGAAAGCTAGTCACGTGATAAAACTGCGATGAATTCCGGAAATACGCCAGCGAGATATGCGTGCTTGGGAAGTACGTTCTCGAGACCGACCGGGCTTACCAAGACCCGACTCGTTGCGTCACAAGAACGTACTTTGTGTTCTTCATATTGTAGCTAATAGCTACTGTACGTGAGTTAAGTATCTTACTGTTCATATCGCCTACTGGGCACATTTAGTGCTTGACTGCCCTCTACTGGTTAAGTTATGAACATCTAAAACCTAGTGGCAGGTTATATTTTGGACTAATTATTGAAGTGCTCTTTAGGACGTTCAGAACTTTCTTTCCTGTGTTTTGGGGAAGCTTAATGTGCTCTATTATCTTTAAAGCTAAATTTAAGTCAACCTATTTTCAATAGAGATGTAACGATATCCAAACATCACGATACGATAAGTATCACGATGTGAACCTCACGATACGATAATTATCACAATATGGTGGGGAGGTTGGTGATATCAATAAAACTCATGCCACTGTGTAAAAACTCAAGATATTGCCCCCCCCCAAAAATTTTATATATTTGCTGGTATGCCTGATCTATAGGAGAGATAATCACCGCAGCGGCCAAAACATTCCTAATTAAAATTAAACTGCATAAATAAACCACCAGAGGGTGCTAGAACTACATAAATGGAATACAACCTCACCTTTTTGTTACAGATGTGCTGCTTTTAAGATCGTGACATGACGATGAGGATATTGTGGCAATTTCAATATCACGATATCACGATATTAAAGTTATCGTTACATCCCTAAGTCGACTTATTCGACTCTACCCCCCTTCCCCAGCCCTACATATATACAATTAGGATCATAGTGTTTTACAACAACACTGAACCAAAATTACAATTTCAGATGAAATATTGAAGCTTGGGGTAATTTTTTTTGCAAGCGCACACACTACTCACCATGTCCCGTTCACTTGAACAAGTCTCGAGCCACAAAGCGTAGCCTGAAACAGGATCTCACGATTGCTTTAGCGCACGCAGACTATCGAAATAATTAAAGAAGGTGAAAAGGATGTTGGTATGACGATGGGCTCCTTGTGGAGCTACATTCAATACACTCACTCGTTCATGTTTTGCTGTTGTATGCTATATGTTGATTTAATGGTGTGGGCCACAATGTGTGGATTTGTTTGTTTCCTATGTTGTTTCATAGCGAACCATTCCCTAAACTACGGCGCTCTTGTCTGTTGATCTCTTGGCCACATTCCACTTTATTAGCGAAGCAAGGATGAATGTAGCGATTATGCTCATCTTATCACACACAGCACTTGCCTGGGGTCACACACACTGCCGAGTACAGTATGTGCGTGCTTCTCTTTTCCCCACTAAAATAATAAAGAAAGCAAAGCAATTTACATACTGACAAAAGAAAGTGTGAAAGGAAGAGCGGCTTTGCAGTATGCAGAGGCCAGGGATTGTCTTGTTTGGCCCCATGCTGTAAATTTGACGAATGTGGACTGTACATCAGCACTGAATCACAGAAGCGGGACGGCAGTGTGGGCTGTTGTTGGAAGCTTGGCTTCACTGTGCGCCGAACATTGAGTGAGGAGAGAAAAGCCTTAGAGGATCTTAAAGTGTGAGCTACCCGTTTGAAAAAAAGAAATATGTGGAGGAGAGCAGAGTTTGACAGTCGGGATTTTTCTCTCCCTTCTGTTCCTCTGAGGCAAATGGTCCATGTTGGACCATATTGTGGACGTGATCGAAAACTCTTACTGGAGTCATTCCATGGCGCTCTGTGCAAATAAATCAAACATAATCTTTAGAGTGCAAGTCTAGTCAAGAAATTCTTTGCAATATGTTCCACAAGTCTAAACGGTTTACTTGTAAGAATTGCATTCGTGAAATAAGAATTGAAAACATGAATCCACCCGATTTAAGCCATCCATGAAGGCTGACGTTTTTTGCACCATCGCCCCCTGCTCTTGATAGATATTGACGTCAACGTGCCCACGGGCTCGCCTTGCAAACGTCCCGTACCTAAGTCAACTAACAAAATAAAACCTCTTCATTAACAAAATTAATTTTCATCTTTGTCATCAAATTTAATATGCGAGCCTTTGGGATTGATTTTAAATGTATTTATTTTGGTATTGGCGTCCGTTAGCCGGAAGAAGGAAAGTTAAGCAGTCTTTTGGGAGTTGTGCTCCTTTAACTGTGTGTCATGTAGAAGCGACGACATCTAGCCGCACCCAATAAAAAAGCGCCACCAGATGATGTTGCTCCCGGAGCGACAAACTTACTGGTTTGTCTGTCTGTCTGTCTGTCTAGATAGCTAGATAGCTTGCTAGCTACCTAGCTAGTGAGCGATCTATCTATCTATTTATCTATTTATCTATCTATCTATCTTTCTGTCTGTCTGTCTGTGACTCACAGATAAAAGCGAGTGACTTGTGGTGTTATGTGTGGAATACTTTTCAACAGGAATTTGTACCCACAAATCCAATTTCCACCAATTTGGCAAACAAGACTTGCGATGTGTCTCACTTAAGAAACATTCATTGTAATTCAAAGTCGGTGGAATGTAGAAAGTACCTGTATTTGATGCGTGTGGATGGTTGTCTTTGAAATGTTTTAAAAATAAGATTTTTGTTGAGTTTTTACTACACAATACTTACTGTGATGTTTTTCACGATCTTGTACACAAAGAATACAGAGAAAAAAACCTAAACCTAATACTATAATGGATAAAAACCAAAGTGCAACATTTTCAAAAAGAACTAATACAAACAACCAAACCCGCTCTGAAAACTAATAAAAAAAATAAAAACTTACTATAATGAAAAGCTATTATAATTTATAGCCCGTATCCAAACCCAGAAAACAGGTGAGCCATTCAAATCTTGTGTAGTGCAAGTAGGTCTGGATGTATCATTCTGCCCCCTGCTGGCCGAGACACACAATTCCCATTGAATTAAAGCATGAAATCATGATGCATAAACGGTTTCATTCTGTACATTCTTTTTAATTATGTCATTACGGTATGTTTTTAAAGTAAAATACTGTAAAGTGATATTTTTTATGTAATTCAAAAATTACAATTCTATTTAATTTTGTCATTACTGTATGTTTTTAAAATAAAATACTGTACAGTGACGTTTTCTATTAAAAACACACACACATTCCATCCGTGCTGGAATGGATTAATATCATTTCCATTCATTTCAATGGCGGAAGCTCATTTGTAAGTCAAGTTCCAGTTTCCAGGCTCCACCAGGATGTACTGTTACATCGCTTTCTGATGCCAGCCTGTGCAACGTGCCTTTTCTTTCTTTATTTCTTTTTCCTCTCTGCTTTTTTATTTATTTTTTTTTTTTACAAGCGCCCGCCTCATGACTCCGTGATTTGCTTGAGTAGTTTTATTTTTAGCCGCCATCTTCCAGTCCTCCCCAGCGTTTAGGGAATCTGGGCAAGCTGCGTTAATGGTCCTCATTAAGGCAAGTCGCTCGAATCCAAACTGGAGTTCTTCCACTTTAAGTGCCGCATGACATTTCTGTTGTTCCTTTCACCCCCGCTCGCGTTCTCCCGCTGACTCTCCACACATCCCTCAACAGTTAATGTCCTCCCTCATCCTGCTTTCTATTTTCCTCTTCCACCTGAGCAACTGGGCTGAGAAATAGTCTGTAAAGGTCTTCCCTATCTTTCAACCGCTCCTTCAGATCTGTGCTTTTTCGAGATGTTTACTGTGCAGCATAAATCCCCCGGTGCTACTGTCTGCTTGTAGTTGAAATGTGTGAATTTGTGTGTATGTGTGTGTGTTTGTGTACATCCAATGAGGAAGGCATTTCAAATGACCTCGAACTCTGTGCTATTTCCTCTCCTTCTGTGAAGTAGAGAGCCGAAAGTTCAGGTGGCGAAGCCCCCTCCAGGTCACCTGTGAAGGATGTTCACATACACAAACACGCGGCCCCCCAAGAGACGCCTTTAGCTGGCGGGTAAATATGCTTTGGTTCTGTTTATACAATAACTGCACTGCGGTGCGCCGCGGACGCTGTTTGATACCTGACTGGCGAGGGATTATGTGAGGCTTTTCAGTCCGGGCTGCCCCCGCCACATCATTTTGATTCTTATCCAAACGTTCTCCTTTTATGTCACCTTTATACGCAGGGAAGGCAGACTTCACACAGGAAAATGGCAGAACATGCACAGTTTCATGGAGAATAGGTTTTCTGTTGGGTAGACTGGGTTGGCAGGTGCGCTCGGGCTAAAAACGGGTGCATTTTTTGTGCCAGGGCAAGTCTGGTTTAGTATTTTTGTGAATTTGGCAGTTGCGCCTTGATAGGTGTTCCGGCGTATTCTATTGCACGCCCCCGGCAAATCTGGCACTTCAGTGGCCAAAAGTAGACCAGATTTTAGATGAGAAAAAAGCAGGTCTAAGTTGTGGCGCAGGTACTGGTGGATTTGATCGAGGTAGCAGGCAAGCAGACAGATTCTGAGCTCTGTGTGTGTTTGTGGGCGTGCAACAATAGCTCTGAATTATTGTTAAAATCAATTCATTGAGCAAGTTATTATAATTTTCATCTTAAAAATGTGATCAAGGGTGAAAGGCAGTCTCCGAGTGCCACAGCGGCCAAATTTACGACACACTCAAGTAGGTCTGGGATTAGAAAAATCGATAGGCTCCAGCACCCCCCGCGACCCTTGTGAGGAAAAGCGGCCAAGAAAATGGATGGATGGATGGATATTGAATTGATTTTCCTTTTCAAGCCTGATATCAATTCATAAAACCATAAATCAATTATTTTAATATCTCTTTTTCCCCATACATTATTAAAAATTTTTTTTATTTTAAAGTCAATTTTTTTGGTATAATACTGTTTTCTTGAAATTTACAGTTCACGTGAATTTAAAAGTGTTTTCTTACATTTATGAAAGACCAGACATATTGCACTTTAAGAAAATTCTGAATCTTTTCTATTTGCAATTATTGAATTAGAATTGTGAAAATATTTTCATCTCATCCTTGCTGATGTCAATGTTTTCGTAACACTTAAGGGATTACCATACGTGTTACTTTCATTTATAAACTAAATCATCTAACCAGTTATTGCCCCCACAAAATTTAATTAGGAATGTAATGTTTTTATCATGTCCTTGATATAAAATAAAAAAAGATTTTCCATAATTAATCAATATCGGATTGAATTGAAGCGAATCAAACCGATTTGGAAAAAAATCGAATCCAACTGAACTGTTTTGAATCTAAATCCAATCAATTGAGGGAATTAGAATCGATACCCAGCCAGCCCTACACTCAAGTGTAGATCTTCTTGCCGTTCCTTTTAAATGTAATTTGAATTTCGATCTTTTTAACTTG
The DNA here is from genome assembly GCF_051991255.1 of Vanacampus margaritifer. Taxonomy (NCBI): domain Eukaryota; kingdom Metazoa; phylum Chordata; class Actinopteri; order Syngnathiformes; family Syngnathidae; genus Vanacampus; species Vanacampus margaritifer. Next base: position 3,923,196 of record NC_135433.1, read on the forward strand.
GCTGTTTGAATCATTTATTGATCATTTAATCAAAAATGCTGTGCTTAGTGAATTTTTAATTTGTCTCACTCTGTAACTTGATGTTCTTTTACTGCTTGCTGCCTGTCTTGGCCAGGTCTCCCTCTTGAAAAAGAAGATTTGAATAAAGGTTCAATGAAATAAAAACTTTGATAATTTAATTTGAATGATGGGAGCTGCTTCAGTTGGCCGTGAGTCAGCTGCATTCCCTCCCACATGTGGCCAAACTCTACCCATGCGCACAGTTGGACTGCAATTTATGCTAGAAAATTGGGTCTTTTGTGTTGGGGGTGGAAAAATGTTCTTATAGAACGAGTGAAAGGTTACATTGGACTTACACCCTAAAAAATAAGAGTCCATACTTACTTTCAAATGAAAAGATTCACTGCAGGCTGTCTCCTCCTCGACTAATTAACCTCTCAAACTGTCAACCAAAAAAGCTCTCAGAAGGCTAATAAACTGTCAAGTCGGTGTTTGTGTGGGTGTGCTGAGTGGACACAAGTGTGTACCTCCCAAAGGCTTTTTCTTCATGTGTCTAGTAATTCAGAAATATAATATTGTTGTATTGAAGTATTTATTAGACTTTACACCAGTCTGGTTGGTTAGATCGCTTCGTCCGATATTTAGCATTTTATGCACATTTTGGGCTCTTTTTTCGTAGATCAGCGTTTGTACAAATAAACAGACACATCGTCATTTTGGTGCCGGGGAAAGTATTTGAGCGTGTTTGTGAATTTGGTAGTCGTGCTACCCCCTCGCTGTCGCTGAGCATTCTTGTGGATGGAAGTTTTGCACATCTGGCACTTTGTTGGATTTGTACTGGATTTTGAGACTCACAAAAAACAGGTCTAATTTGTGGCGCAGGTGGTGTAGCGCGATATTGGTGGATTTGATTGAAGCGCAGGCATACAGATTTGTGTGTTGGATGATTTTGTTATGATTTGATGGGATCATCCCTCGGAATATTTGTAAAAATGAATTAAAGTTGCACTTTGCAACAATTTGCCCCAAAATATCGTTACAATAGCCTTTTTATTTGTCGGAAACATTTTTTAATTAGTAGATAGTAATTGGTGATCGGTAATTGGCCGCAAAAATCCTGCTCGTGTAAAGCCGTGTGTTTATTCCCACAGAGTTAGCATTCAATCCTGATTAGTCTTTTTCAGGACTCACTGCTAGGCCTGCTTTTGTACTTGAGAGTTCTACCCAGCTTAATGAATGGCTGTGGGTTGGAGTGTTAATTATTTTTTTGGGGCCTGGTCACAATCCTTTATTACATTCATCAAAACACCTAATGAGGGGGCACCTTTTTGCAAAAAGGGTGTTCATTATCTCAACAGAAGTCTTTGTTAAGGTTGATGAAAGCCCAATTGCTTGCTTCTTGTTTTCTTCTGATTCTCGGAACCGCTGTACTCCATTATAGTATGAAGCCTCGTTTGACATAACGCTTGAGATTCGGACCAGGGGTCCACAGACCAATCAAATTGGCACCTTTACACACACAAGTTAATTGCAGCTGCTATTTACCTACGTGCTCCTTCCATCTGTCGTCCAATTACCACCAATGGCGTCATTAACTTGACATGTCTGTCGCTCACACGCGGTGACGATATTTGATTCTCAGCACACCTGCAGCAATTATAACCGCTCCCATTGTGTCATTTGCATACTTTTATGGAATATTCCTTTTCTGATGAGCTTTTTCACTTAATATGCAAAACAGAGCTGTTGTCGGCTGCTTTGCAAGACATACCTAATAATTGGCTCCGCTGAACTTAATGACATTCCTCTCGGATGCGACGAGTGAGTTATTATTGCTGTACAGTACAATGAAACAACGTGACCCCAATTCCTCATTTCCTCTTGCCACACGTCACCCCTGGCGTGTCATCATTAGTCAACGCGCTCACCCTAGAGGGGAGGTCACCGTTGTGCACATCCGAGATGACCTTGATATTGACTAAACTCGAAATTGGATGCATTGCATGACTCTTTTGAACCCTGAATTGCAATTTGGAAGTAAAAAAGTTTGACCGGTACGTGCAGGGAATATTTTATTGTATTGGTTCGTGACTTTTCCTTAATTATGCCGTCATAAAAAGTTCAAGGAACAAGAGCAAGAATTCCTCAAGCTGTTTAGTGTGTGATGCTTAATTATATCTTGTTTTGAAATCCATGCTTTTAATTTGGAAGGCTGCTCCGTATTTCCGTTTCATGTTTCACGTTCTCCGTTCATTACAAATTTAATGTAGTATGTATAGGAGCTATAATTCGTGTCTGCGAGGGCCGTAAACGGTACCGTTCTATTGTTACATGAGCTACAAACATATATAACACATTAAACCACAGATATAGGGGATATTACAACAAGAGTCGATGTTTGCCACAGATTTGAAATCTACTTGGGGGGGGGGGGGGGGGCACATCGGGCGTTCTCAGTCCTGCTACTCATGATCCACTAGTGAGAGACGGCGAACTAACTACATGCGGTATATCTGGTCGTGACACAAATTTTCTTGAAATCTACTTGGGTGGTGGCCAGTTTACTTGGGTGGCCCGCCCAAGTATTAACATGGCGTGGGAAACACTGAAAGTACTTACTTATTCTCAGTAACGCACACCAAAATGGCGCTGACGGATGAAATAAAATGAACAAGTGTTACCTCATAAGGAGACACACAGGAAGCCAATGAGATGGAGCAAAACTTTCGTTCCCCCCCAGTCTTTCTGACAGTTCCTGACTGGAAAATTGCCACAAGAGCGCGGGCCAATACCAGGATCGATATCCGTCATGAGTACCGATACCATGAAATACTCGCCCATCCCTAGTAAAAACAGACACATTTCTTATTTATTTTGATTAAACACAGAAGATAATCAGCCTTCTTTCATGAAGGACTACAGAAATCAGTGATCAATTACTGTTGATATGCTGAAATCAGAGGATTTGGACAATTTTAAATTAAAAAATGGCTCCAAACGATTACTCTATTAATGAAATAGTTACATGTCGATACATTTTGACAGCTCTAAAAAGAGTGACAAAAACATGAAACTGAGAAGGATTTTTAACCAACACAACATTCCTGCTAGTTCCATGAGACAGTGGATGGTACACACCTCTAAGACCGAACATCCCAGACCCAGAAAAACAATCTAGTGTTTGCTGTCAAGTGCAGTGCCGAATTCACTGATGAATATTTTTTTTTCTGAGGAAACCAAGCAACCGCCGAGCAGGCGCATGTCACAACACAGACAGGCTAACTCTTTAGGTCAAGACTCGGCTGTCTACCTGCTCCTCAAAAGAGAAACCGCACTCTTGTGAGGACACAAATGCACCTATTCTCAACAAAGACTGATGGTTTGACAGAAAAATGAGTGAGAGGTGATGTTAAGGTTTAGAAACGATCTCTAAACAGAGGAGGAGGCTTATGACATCACCTGTCTCGATGCCGTCCTTTTATCCCTTCCTAGAGACTGAATAATTTAGCCCAGAACAAATAACAAACAGCATAGCCACTTTTAGCCCTCGGGTGCTTCAACCACCATTGTTGCAACTGAATGTAATATTAACACCCTGGAGAACCCACGGGGTCAAATTTGGCCCCTATAAATTCTGCTACTCAAATAACAAAGACCTTTTTCTTTTTTTTACAAATTTAACTTCAAAAGTCCAGAGTGCCACTTCTGACCCCTGCATGGGGCCATCTAGTGGATGAATATTGCACTTACATGAGCCAGAGTGGTGGCGACAAGATGGCTGGCAACGTGCTGTTTTGTTGAGCTGGAAATCAATCCAAACAAAAGCATCTTCTCAGCAAACCATCAGATGGTAAAATTGTGTTTTTTTTTTGTTAATCTATTTCATATCATGTTGCAGAATGCCTAGGAGTATGTTTTATATATATATATTTTGATAAATTAGCAACTCTGAGCTAGTTCAAAAAAAGGATTAAAATTGAAAAAACATATATTTTGGTGTTCAGTGAACTTATCGCAGTCATTTAATGTATAATTCATAATTTTCCAAAGAAAAAAAGGGTTCTCCAGGGTTAAAGTGGGGGACTCCGCCCAAACGACTGTTGTTGGCAGGGAGAGTGACTCCACACTGTGTCATAACAACTGTGGGTTTGCAGCCCCAAAGAGTGATACCATTCGTAGATGGGCCGTGCGTCTGCCTAATAAATAGTTGGGGGTCCACTCGGGTTTGAACGATTTCAGATCATTTGTAGTGTACACCAAAGTGATGAAAGTAGATTTTGACGTTGATTAATCACCTCCAAACACAAGCTCGCTTACTTAAGCCCCTTTTTCCATTGTATTGGTTCCACCCCGAAGCACCTCGCTAGCAACAAATGGAAAGGAGTCTGCAAAGTTGGAACTAGCTTTGCGCTAGCAAGGATGAGGCTAGTAAAACACAATAGGACCGAAGAGAGAGAAAAAAAAAAATCCTGGGTTCTGCCGTTTGCTACCTTAAATTGTTTTTGACAATATGTTCTAAGCAGACCCACTAGTCTAAATATGTCATTCTGTTTTATACTGCGTTAGTGGAATATGAGTTAAGAAGCAAAATCCACCCATTTTTATCCATCTCTGGGGGCGGCCATTTTGCCTCTTGCTGTCGACTGAAGGTGACATCAGTGTTGTAACAACCAATCACAGCGCAGCTTCAGAAAACAGGTGAGCTGTGATTGGTCGTTGCCTGAGCCTTGAGCAACTGTGATGTCATTTTTAGTTGACAGCAAGTGGCAAAATGGCCGCCCCCTGAGATGGATAAAAACGAATGAAATCAAAATAATCCTCACAAATGAAATTACAAGGATCCAAAGGTGCATTGCTTTTCAATGAGCGGAGAACTTCCTTTGCCCGAGTTGACCGCCATTTTGACTTGTGACGTTAGCTCGGAATTGTCAATAGGAAAGTAGAAGTGCAACATTTTATATGTAAAGACATAAGAATGTTCCATAATAACTCCTCTTCTGCTTTTGAGATGAGAGGACACATTTTGAATCTACTTAGCATTCTTCCAAGTTATTGTTTGGAATGCTGAGTGCAGCATTAGTAGGATCAAGTCTGCTGCCAATACGTTGATCAAGTCACTTTTGTCAGATTTGTGATGCTTGTGTTGCTTTTGCAGCAAGCATACTTGTGACGTCATACTCGGAAATCCGCAGTTAGTCAGTCTGTATTTTCGATTTGAATAAAAAGAAACAGTCTTTGTCAAGATGGCTTGTTTCCATCTTCTACAGCACCTCGACATGAGGATTGCAGTAACCTTCTCTTCCCGGCTTCAGCAAAACAAACAAAATGTCAACCTATTTATTATTCTATGTCGTTGGTGGAAAATGTTAGCTATTTTTGAACATATCCATCAGCGGCTCACATACTTCTAAGCTTCTGTTCATAATCCCATTCCTTGCGTCCTTTTTTCACCCTTTTCTGTCTGAAATAGTGACCGGAATTGACCATTGGATCCCCGGCCAATCTTTCCTCTGTGCCAAAATTTCAAGCGCTTTTTAAATGAAACGCGCTATAAGGAGGCGACTGTTGTCTGGGGAAACATTATATACTGTGAAGCTGCGTGAGTTGCTGCCTTCAGTTTCTTTGTGATCGATGCGCTTAGCTTAATCGGCGATACCAGGGATCATATTGTTGCTTTGTTTCCATATTTATCGATGCTGTATCAGTGGTACACAAAAAAGGACCAGAAATCTTGTTTGTTAAAATGCAGGGTACAGTAGCTAAGCTAGCCTGACATGATTATTATGCATGATAAGCCATTACTTGGTCGCCACATTGAGAAACATTCAGACAATTACGATGCACTTTTTTTGTTTGCTCTTTACACCTTTAAATAGGGGTGTCAGGCGATTAAATTTTTAAATTGTAATTAATCGAATGACTGCAATAGTTTACTCAAGAGTAACTCATTTGCTCCCCAAATCGTATAAATCCGTTAAATCCTATATTTTAAATGTTTTAAGTGTCCCAAAGATGTATTTATGTTTTTTTTTTTTTTGTTTTTTTTTTTTAATGCTAGAGCATACAGAAGGCTTTAATGCAGACTCTGAACTGCAGAGAACACGTTAAGCAATGGTAGCAATTACAAAACTGGCCAGCAGGTGGCAACAGAGTATAAGATATATGATTTCCCCACAGTTTTAAAAAGATTTGTGAATATTGATGAAACGTAGCTATGTTCTAATGCTAATTGCTGCAAAACGGGAACAGATAGAAATATACTTTTTTTTGATGAAAGAAGAGACTCTAATCTTTCTTTTGGTAGGTTCCATGTTTTTATAGCAATCAAACACAATATTCTGTGGGCCTTGCAAAATCAGTCAAAATCCGGTAGAACAGTCGGCAGCGAAGGGGATCGCTTCAGTGAAAATGGCTGGGAGTGATCACAAATTTTATGTCTGTTCTAAATGTACAATAAAATATTGTTTTTCAAAGTTTTCATACTCTTGTTAACATAAAAGTGCAAAAAAAGTCTAACTAATAGAAATATGGCTGCATTTTTTAGTCATTGATAGAGTAACTTCATAATAATTCAAAAAATTTAGTGAAAATTTAAAATATGTACTATACTGTAAAAAACGAGTGATGTTGATTTGTGTTGGTCATTTTTCTGCCACTAGGTGGCATAATTAAATTTTTAAGACATTGGTGACAGCTCAGTGCATTTTACTTTTCATATTAAGAGCTATCTAATCTTTAGCAAGAAGTAATTTTAATTTTGTTTTTAATTAAATTGTAAAATACAACTTGACCCCAGTCTCCACAAATAAATGCATTATTATTAAATTTATTTCTGCTCAATTTTGATGTGGAATTCCTCTAGTTACAGGCTTTCCAAGTAATGGCCGGCCATTAATTGCGTGTTCAAAAAAAATAGTGGCGTTAAAGGAACTTAAAATTAAATCAACATTAACTCACTAATTTTGACTCCCCTACCTTTGAACAATTAAAGAGTTCTACTCTTGATTACGGTGGCAGGGCACGCGCACGGCCAATGGATGGCGAATGACTTCCTAACAACTACTAGGTCACACGGCAGTAAGTACTGCTGCTGCTGATTAAATTCACTCAATAATTAAGCAGACATCATTGATTCCCGGCAGAGAAATGGGGAAATAGAGTGCGTGTATGTTTGTGGAAATGAACGCCACTCTTCCTGTTGCCCCTGTAGCGGTGGGCCAGTCAGATACGGGTAATTTGGGAAATGAGCAAAAGTCGATTCTACTTCAATCGCCAGCGGTGGTTGGAGTCATTGATGTTCCATGCATTGTTGACCGCCGTCATTTTCTTCCTCTGTGCGGTCGAGCATCCGTGATTATCGTGACTTTTAAGCATGGAATGTCAAACGATACGCTAATCACTTGCAATTTCATGTTTAGATTGTGTGGTGTGCGGTAATCTTTCATTGTGATTTGCAGCTCATAGTAAGTTCTTAAATATTTCATCATCAGTGAATGTTGGAGATTTTTATACGCTTGAAAGTGTATTGAGTAGAGATAGTAGTTATTTTAGAGTAGATCAAATAAAATCAGTAATGGTAGAGAATACCAAACACCGGAACATTCTATGTGAATTTGTAAATACTTATATATAGTGGCTGTATTTGTTCCATAGAAATGATTGATCAGGAAATCATTATATGGTCCACTTTACATGACAAAAAACAAAATGCTGGGAGTAATATCGGAAATGCAATCTGGTTGTGGTCTAGATGTAATTTGAATTAATTCTGCCTCACTTTCCAGCAGAATGATTAAAAAACTGTCTGTTCTGTCCTTGCACAGTCCTTATTATCAACTGCCTCCTTTTATGAATGCTGTTCTTCTCTAGTAAAAGGATTTTTCAGGCACTTTATCAGGGCGTTTTTCAAAACTCGTTTGAAAGAGTCCGACATTGTTTATATATGTTATCGCTAAGAGTGGTAATATCTTGCCACTTCACAATTTTATTATCGAGCAATAATTTAATCATTTGATTTATATATATATATATATATTAGGGATGCACGATAATGCTATTTTCAACCGATACAGAAAAACCCATCATTTAGAAAGTGCCGATGTCAATAACCGACAAGTCAGCCGATAATTGTTTGCAAAATGAACTTAAATACAAATATACTTTTGAGTCCTACTATAACGCTAACATAGACAAATACATGTAAACATTGTGTAAAGCACCATGAAGCAAAATTTTATTGATATGTCTGCTTCAACGAAAACTAGTAACTAATTTTGCGTTTGCCAAAACAAAACAGCTATGTTTAAAAAATGCAAACAATTCTTTATCAGCTGGTTTATCTGTAGGATGCCAAAGTGGTTAATAATTGCCGATAATTATCGGCGGATTTCTTCATTATCTGCTTTGTTTGTTTACATACATATATGGTCTGGGACAATCCTGATATCTTAGCGGCGATCCGATATATATTGCGTTTTATTTTTTGCCATATTTTTAGTACTTGAATATTAAGGTTATTAAGCTCTATATATTTTTTCAGTTATTTATTAGGGGTGTCAGGCGATTTTAAATTTTTAATCATAGTTAATCGCTTGACTTCGATAGTTAACTCGTGATTAATTGCAAATTTCATAATGGTTCTAAATGTACTATAAAAAAGTTTTCATACTTTTGTTCACATAAAAGGGAAAAAAGAGTTAAACTAATAGAAAAATGGCTGCATCTTTTAGTCATTCATACAGTAATTTCATATTGAGTGATATTGATTTGTGTTGGTCATTGTTCTGCCACGAGATGGCATAATTGCATTTGTAGGACGTTGGTGACAGCTCAGTGCATTTTTCTTTTCATATTAACTCTTTGACTGCCAGACGTTTTCAGAAAAGGGATGCCGTGGGTGCCAGCCGATTTTAAGCATTTTGACTGATCTTTCAAGGTCCATAGAAAATTATGTGTTTGGACTATGGAAACACACATACTGCCAAAACAAGATTGGACTCTCATCTTCCATCAGAAAAAAAAAGTTTGTTTCTACCTTATTCCGTTTTTGAGTAATCAACAATAGAAAATGGTTAGTTTCACCTGTTTTGAAAAAAAAACGTCTTTTAACGTCTTTGGCACTCCTCCATAGGATTTTACGAAACGTTATTTAACGTTTTTGGCAGTCAAAGAGTTAAGAGCTATCTAATCTTTAAGATGAAGGAACTTGTGAAATTCTGCACATTTTTAAAATTGTAAAATACAGCTTGACCCTTGATTCTGCACGAATAAGCAATATTATGATATTTATTACTGCTAAATTTTGACGTGGACGTGTCCGCTGCTTTGCAACTTGACTTCAGTACAGGCTTTACAAGTAAGGGGCGGTCATTAAAAAAAAAATGCGTATTAAAAAAAAATAGTGGTGTTAAAGGAACTTTAAATTAACACATTAATTTTGACACCTTTAATTAAAATATATATAAATAAGAAAATAAGTACTTGGTCACTACTTTGCGAATTTTGTCGAATGATTACAGTAAATCCTGACAATACCTCACATTGTTCTCTAAAGTCAAAACTTTTCCGTTGCCCGCACAGCAATACACCACTTTCACTGTTTTCAAACCAGCAGTTGTAAAAACAAAACGAGTGCTGTGTTCTGCGAGATAAGCCTCAGAAACACTAAGTCCGCTACTTCTATTTTTCTTCCTTTCAGCCGCATTGTACAACGTTTGAGGCAGCCGCTTTGAATGTTTGCAATTGGTTGATTTGCAGTGGACTGTCGAATGGCCGGTTTGAACAAAACTGCCTTTATACAATAAGTCGACAACAAAAGGATGGCACGCTGACAGACCGAAATAGTTCATTTCAAAACAATGAGGCAAGGTGGTTACTTATGCACAACTCACCTCGAATTAGTGGCATCGTGTACGCGTTACAGAGAACGAAACACCGTGAGGAAGGTCGTTGTTGCTACTTGAAAAACCAAAGCGCGTTAAGCTTGGTTCATCGGCATAAATGACAAATACGGAATATTAAAGGCATAACAGTTCCACACAGGTTGATCTTAGAAGCTCTTCTATCTGATGAAGGTACTTTACGCTGGCCATCTTTCAAATGTCCTTGCAAAGTGGATTCAATTGAATATATTTATTTTAAGTGTGATTTTATTTCTCCTCTATTCTAAGCACTCGCTGCAGCCGTCAGCGTGCATGCGATGAGAATGGGATGGGAGCAGGATGGCATTAAACAAATTGGATAAATGTTATTTCTGGTGGAACGTTTAAATGGAAAGCATGGGTCGTATAGTGGCAAGTTGCAACCATGCCTGAAATTGGGTAAAATCACACATTAGTGGAACATGGACGGGTCTACATTCACATTTTTTTCCTTCTCATTCAAATAGTTGTCCTCATGTGTGTGCGTGTTTTTATATTAAAAAAAAACAAACAATCTTATGGGTGGGGATCATGCATAACACTGGTGATGTCTATGCTATGCTGTTGTGTTGGATTCTGCATGAATGCATTCGTCTCCATCCATACATACATTTTCTTAATTCTTTTTCATTCTTCTTTAGTCGTGAAGTTGTCAGGAGACCAGAGAAAGTATCAAACAGGGATGTGATTTTTCCGCTAATTCGCGGAATTCTGCTTTTTTTTATCTCCCCCCCCAAAAAAAAAAATTCTGATTTTTTTTTTTTAGTAGTTCATTGTGTATGCACATGACTCCGACAGATAACATCTTCTGCTATAACAAAGACATTTGTGGTATGCTCTAATATGAGTTACTTTTCATTTGGTCATTCATTTGATACAATTATTTGTTCATGAAATTTGAACTCTTCAACATTATTTATGTGTTAACTTAGTAATCACATTAGTTAGATATGATGATATTCTCAGTGATAGTTTTTAAAAGCAAAGGCAGTCCAATGTTTTTGAATGTGACTGATTTTGAGTTGACTAAAACTGCCATTTTATATGGGATAGTTCAATATACATTGAAAATTTATGCTGTTGTTTTGTCTATTTCTTTGTCATGTGAGTGCATTGAAAGTACTTAAAAACACGGAAAACCCATGAGCTCCGGCCCCTTGTCCCCCCACCAGGGCACTGCCCTGGACCTAGCTGGGTGCCAGCGGCCCCCAGACCCCCGGCTAAATTTTCAGATAATTTCACTTTGGTCAAATCACATCCCTGATCAAAGGAAAGAAAGATGAAGCAAAGTGAATACCAATCAGACACCATCCTCCAACCACAGTTACAATTCCAGAATCTTTCACCAACCCCAGATACATCTGAATTCCAAAAGAATAGGGAGCGATCAAGAGACCAGAGGAAAGACTAAAAGAAGGAAGGAAAAAAAACCTGTAAAAATTTCTGAGAAAAATAACTCAAATATTTGCGACATTATAAAGTGGCAAATTTAACGAGTTGTTCCAGCAAAGGCATTTTTGCACACTTGCGAATTATGACTTGGGACAAACATCCAAGTAGGTTACGGGTATTTCTCGCAAGTTTCTGATTTTTTTTTCTCGCAAATCTGCCCCTCAAAAAAAAATAAAAATCTATTTATTCGTGGCCCTAAATCCATCCATTTTCTTAACCGCTTTTCCTCACAAGGGTCGCGGGGGGGCGCTGGAGACTATCCCAGGTGGCTTCGGGCAGTAGGCGGGGCACACCCTGAACTGGTTGTCGTCTCCTTCAATTTGAACTAATTCAAAGGTCGCCAAAGGTTGCATAAATTCAAGCAGTTACGCAATACTATTAACCTTAATATTAAAAGCAGAAGAGAATGGAAGTTCAAGAACACTTAAAGTTTTCAAGGGAGAACATCTTCACTATATCCAACTTCAATAGCAAATAGCATTTTAAAACTCTTTTTACATGTTAATATGGACTGGAGAGAACATACGCGCAAATACGTTCCAACGTACTTGTAGGCTAAATGCTACAAACATAGCATATTTACCATAATTCAATTTTTTTCACTCGCGCATGCCTGTGGCATTATGGGAAAATATGCTGTTTTGTAGCATTTAGCCTATAAGTATGTTCAAAGTATGTGCGAATATGTTCGTATGTTCGAATCTACTTGTAGGCTAAAGGCTAAATGTTACAAATATAGCATTTTTCCATAATGTATTTTTTTTTCACTTACTTTACAATACCCTCTGGCATTCTGGGAAAATATGCTGTTTGTAGCAATTAGCCATCAAGTATTTTTGAAGTATTTGTAATGCCATGGTTTATATATTTGTCGATTTTTTTTTTTCACCCTTTTTTTTTCTTTCAAATTTTGGCATGGTTGCTTCTTCTCTGTGTTGTGGCAAATTTAAAAGGACATTTACTTTCACGTTACTGGGACTTTTTGTTCAAATTACTTTTAATAATAGTATTATTATAAGGCCTGACAGATTTAAGCAGCCATTATTAGCTCTTTTATAGTAGTCAAATATCGACATTAAAAATCGGTTGTTTGGCTGAAAGTGAAATTGGCTAAAAGTGCTCTATGAATAAAACTGAATTGAGTTTTTCAATGTTCATTATAGAGGAAGTCAAGTACAATTTTTTTATTTTTTTTGACTATAATATATTCTATGCAGCCCAACTGGTCTAAATGCGGTATTCTGGTTAATGCATTCGTGGAATCTGAGTTAAGCATCTCAGGGGGCAGCCATTTTGCCACTTGCTTTCGACTGAAGATGACATCAATGTTGCTCAGGTCTAAGGTAACAACCAATCACAGCTTGGCTTCAGAAAACAGGTGAGCTGTGATTGGTCATTGCCTGAGCGCTGGGCAACTGTGACGTCATCTTCAGTCGACAGCAAGTGGCAAAATGGCCGCCCTCTTGAGATGGATAATAACAGCTGGATTTTGCTTCATAACTCATATTCCACAAATGTAATATTAATCAGAATGTCATGTTTGGACTACTGAGGTCACATATAACATAACTCTTTGACTGCCAAAAACGTTATATAACGTTTAGTAAAATCCTATGGAGGAGTGCCAAAGACGTTAAAAGACGTTTTTTTTCAAAACAGAGGTGAAACTAACCATTTTCTATTGTTGATTACTGAAAAACGGAATAAGGTAGAAACAAACTTTTTTTCTGATGAAAGATGAGAGTCCAATCTTTCATTTGGTAGTATGTGTGTTTCCGTGTTTCCATAGTCCAAACACATAATTTTCTGTGGACCTTGAAAGATCAGTCAAAAATGCTTAAATCGGCTGGCACCCACGGCATCCCTTTTCTGAAAACGTCTGGCAGTCAAAGAGTTAATATTGTTAAGAAATGTTTAAGGTTGACTTCCACTTAAATATTGGTTACTGAGGACACTAATTCTGTTATTCAGTAGCGTTAATTCTGTTGGCTCGCAGTTACAACCCATGTTAATCACAAAGACAGAATCTGCCGACATTGGTTCTCTCTTGCATCGTCTCGCCCTCGCACCCTTCCCACCCCGGCGCCTTCTTTCACACTGTTTGTTCTCTGACAACAGGCAGTTCAACCAAATCACCAAATCGCTCACCCTGACTACTGCATTTTTTTGCTTCCTCTTTGGCCAAAACGGATTGCTTCATTGGCTGATATTTTATGGCCTCTTCCTGCTTTTACCAGCAGAGACCCTGCGGCGCGAAATGGAAGGTTCACAAGGTTCGCTCCTTTGGGCCTGAATGTTTGCCTGTTGCCATGCTCCATTCTCACTTTCCCTTGTTCTGCTGTCAGACAGCGACACTGTCTTCTGTGCCAGCGACCCGTCTGGACGCAAACTATCCGGTGCCAGACATAATTAAAAAAAAAGACAAGAACTCCTTGTTCACGGCTCCATATCGGTCAGTTAATGCGACTGTGTGTATGTGTGCTGGCGATTCTCTTTGAATGTGTGTGTAAGTGTGCCAGAATAGGGGGGACAGTGTTGGTGTCAGCAATGTCTGCATTAACTAACAAATCGTCAATGTCCTAATTTTGCCTTGCTTAGAGGCTAGTTTCCAGTCTATTGATTGATGTGACAGTGATCAATAATCTCCTGAGTGTGTGTGTTCTATTCGTGCATGCACCCAATTGTGTGTGAGTGTGTGTGTGTGTGTGTGTGTGTGTGTGAGTGTGTGTGTGTGTTAGTCTTTGGATCATTAAGGTCCTGAGGGAATGGCAGCGTTCTGTTTTCATTGGACGGACATCAGACGGCGGGGCAGCGGTGTCACCGCAACAACTCAGTCTTCACACTGATAGATAATCAAAATGCAGCGAGGAGCAGGCGGGGATGGCGGGACATTGCGCTCGCTTGGGTCGTCTCAAGTCTGAAGCTGACAGGCCTCTTAGCTGTCCCAGCGAGAGCCTGACGAGGCGTAATGCATCACTAATTATTCGCATCTCTTTTGTGAAGAGATTTAGTCGAGCTCTTATAATGTGTCCTCGCATTTTACGCTTTGGTGTTGACTTCTTAATGTAGTTAGGGTAGGCATTCAAAGAGGTTTTTTTTTGTAATCAGTGATTGATCAGAGTTACACTTCCTTGGAATAAATTCATTCCATCCTTTTGATTTTTGCTCTACCGTGTCAGCATCTGACAACACAAATGCAGACAGTTTATAAAGTGAGTATGGTTAGGCTTATACTATTTGCAATTACATTTGTATGTAAAAAAAAAAATCATCTTGTCTACGAATCTTTATCGTCCTATGTTTTTTTTTTGGGTCTTAAAAAAGAAAAACCATAGGACGAATTGCATTTGTAATTTAGTCCTGTTTACGCTCTCGGTCGAGTTCTACAAGCCCATTTAGAGTTTCTAAAGGCATTCACTGCCAGCCAATATTGGGAACGTTACTTTAAAAAAGTAATTAGTTATAGTTACTCATTACTTGAGTTAGTTATACAAGTTAGTTATTGAATTACTTCAGAATAAAAGTAACTCGTTACCAAGCAAAAAAGTTTTGTATCAAATGGTTAGAATTTTAAATTGTTTAATTATTATTATTATTATTATTACTTTGGTTTTTTTATACAAAAAATTAAAATTATGTCCAGGCTATGTAGGGTGTTTTGATTTATTTTTTGTGGATATTTATGTCACACAAATGCCTCCCTCCATAATGACAGATACCATATACAGGGATGTGATTTTTCCGCTAATTCGCGGAATTCCGCTTTTTTTATCCCCCCCCCCCCCCCCCAAAAAAAAAAAATCTGATTTTTTTTATTTTTTCCATCCATCCATCCATTTTCTTAGCCGCTTTTCCTCACAAGGGTCGCGGGGGGTGCTGGAGCCTATCCCAGCTGGCTTCGGGCAGTAGGCGGAGTACACCCTGAACTGGTTGCCAGCCAATCGCAGGGCACATATTTTTTTTTTAGTAGTTCATTGTGACTCCGACAGATAACATCTTCTGCTATAACAAAGACATTTGTGGTATGCTCTAATATGAGTTACTTTTCATTTGGTCATGATACAATTATTTGTTCATGAAATTTGAACTCTTCAACATTATTTATGTGTTAACTTAGTAATCACATGAGTTAGATATGATGATATTCTCAGTGATAGTTTTTAAAAGCAAAGGCAGTCCAATGTTTTTGAATGTGACTGATTTTGAGTTGACTAAAACTGCCATTTTATATGGGATAGTTCAATATACATTGAAAATTTATGCTGTTGTTTTGTCTATTTCTTTGTCATGTGAGTGCATTGAAAGTACTTAAAAACACGGAAAACCCATGAGCTCCGGGGGCGGAGCCCCCCCTCCCTTGTCCCCCCACCAGGGCACTCCCAGTGCCCTGGACCTAGCTGGGTGCCTGCGGCCCCCAGACCCCCGGCTAAATTTTCAGATAATTTCACTTTGGTCAAATCACATCCCTGCATATACTGTACACAATAAATTCTGTAGAGTCAATTTGACTATATTTAGATGGGGACCAAATCCACTCAGTGTTAGAGTACTATTTACACTTGGAAGAGTGTAAAATAAATAATTGAAAATAAATAAATAAATAAAAGTCACTCGAGGCTTGAGGAACAAACTCACGACCTTCAGTTTGGGAAACAGACGATCTACTTCTTGAGCCATGCGGCTCCTGCTTTCTGCTAGTATATCGCTCATGTCATCTGCAGCTGATTCCATGATTGCATGGAATCTTCCTAACTCCAACAGACCAAAAGTGATATTTGGTCTCTTGGGAGAAAAGCAAACAGTAGGAGCGGCATAGCTCAGGTGGTAGTGTGGAAGTCTCCCAAGCTGAAGGTCGTGAGTTCGAACCTTAACCCTTGAGTGAGTTTTATTTATTTTATTTTTTATTTTACTCTCTTCTTAGTGTAAATCTTTTACTCTGAAACTGAGTCTATTTTCAAAATTTACTCTAATAGAGTCTAATTTACACTACATAATTGTCTATGTTCTACCACTGCCATTTACTAAGAGCAATCATAATAATAATATAAATAAAGTAAATACTGGATATATGGTGATTTGTGGCGCATATGTCACCTATATGTAATTTGTGGACAGTCGTAGCACAGACGATTAAGAGAAATACAATTGTTGGCACTATTAATTATGACGACTGGCCAATACTATAGAAGTGGATTTTGCATCCATTCCTTCTACAGGCATTTTGCGATATGAGCGTGGCCACAGAATAAATTGAACTCGCTTTTAAAGGCACCACTTTCCAACATTCATGTTATAATAGCACAGCATGGCTCAAGAAGTGATTGTACGCCAGTCTTTTGTGAATTATTTTTTGACTAAGTGCAGTTCATATAGACTGCATGGAGAACATTTGTCTTGACAAGTCTAAGCATGTGAGAACAGTGTAAGTGCTTAAGTCTATATAAGGTGGGCAGATGTGGATAATTGTATTTTATCCACGTCGGTAGAAAATTCAAATAAAACATGGCAATTTTGTGGAGCGATTTCACAGTATAATGTAATTTCTTGTGACATAAAAAATTAAATAAAATTATAGCTCTCTATAATTTGTGCCAGTATCTTTTTACACTTTTTTTTCTGAGATATGAGACCCAAGAGTTCTTATTTTCTATTGTTGCGGTTGATTGATTAATTTTTTTATATTATTAGTTCATGGAAGTGCAATTTGTTATATGATGTAATATACATCATATTTGAATGACATACAGTGATTATGCTGTACTATATTGGGGAGGGCACCTGTGATATGCATAACAATATCTAAAATTTAATAATGGGGAACTTGTGGAAACTTTTCTGGCATGTCAAGTAGGGGTGGGAATATTTGACTGTCTCTCAATTCGATTTGATTCCAATTTTTGGATCTGCGATTCGGTTCGATTTTGATTCAAAATGATTTCATTGACAATGATTTTTGCCTCAATTTATTGATGTGCAAAGAATCGTCATGATTTACTCCAGTCTGACTCGCTAATGCTAATTAGCGTGTTACTCGCGGCACTTTTATCACTCAAAAGAACGGCTATTCATGCAAAACGCTTCAGGAATATATACAGAGAAGCATCTTAACATTACTCACCGGCATATACTCTTCCTACGCTGCAAAAAAAAAAAAAACTTTTATTGGAATAACTAACGTATTTTTCCTTCTACGTTCTAATGTGGCTACAACTTAACAGTGTATCAGAATGCGCGGAGCCACACTGCCCCTAAATGGCTAAATCATGTACAACATGAACAGTGCTCCCGATAAAGCTCACACAAACAAGGGCAAGACTATAAAATAATTAAAATAAAATTGTTTTTGGGACATTTAAAATCGATTCTGAATCCTACTAAATGAGAATTGTGATTTTTATAAGAATCGATTTTTTTGGCACACCCCTTATGTCAAGCTTACATAACAACTTAAGTTTAAAAAAACAAAAATATTATCACATAACATTGCCATAAACTGTTTAAAATCTGGTTTCCTCAATCGTTTTTTTTCATGTTTCTTATAAAATATGAACTGTTCATGTTGACATACATCTACGTTTTATATTATCCTTTTTTAAAATGGTAATTTCCTATTTACAGTATGTTTCTCAATAAATGGCAAAGTAAGACAACAAAGCCCATGTTTAACAGCATTACCTATTTTTTACATGCAAATCAACACATAATAGCAAGTTATAGCGTAATAGGATTTTTACATGTTTATAAAGTAACAGCACTAAGCTCTTGTCGTCACAGTGCTGTGACATTTTACTCGCCACCCAAACAAAATGAATGGATCAACACTTCATCCAAATGTTAAAAATAAGACCTAGTTGAACAAGTTTGCTTTTGTTGTTTATATATGCAGTGTACATGGAGTAGAACAGTGTGTGTTGATAATGTACCACGAGAGATGACAATGCAAAGTATGGCAATATTGATATTTTGTCCCACCCCAAGTGCATTGAGTCGATGGAAGCGAAGCATTGTTTGGAGGTCTGCTTTCTATTAGTCACAACGTTTTAGCTTGAGCAGAGTGCAATTGAGATTCAGAAAGAACCTAATCATCGGGGTTTTGACCCGGCAACCCTTGCCCAGGTGGAGCCGCGCGGGCAGGTGGCTCCCTGACCGCAATTAGCATTCTCCCCAGCAAGGTGTGCGACTCGATCAATCCCGCGGAACGCCGCTGGGAGTGGGATTAAGACGGGTTAGCTGAGGCCAGAACATCCAATTCCTTGTCGAGAAAAAGTGACAGTCTAATTGACACATCCATAACCATCTCCAGATTTATGCTGCACGCTTTTGTGCATGTGACGCCGTTGGCTCGCCCATCCCGAGTGTCACACAGATGAGGATTGATTTACTGCTGTTGTGAAAACTGGCATCACTCCACCTTCCCCAATCAGCATTTTTCCATGAAATGAAACTTCATTTAACCTCGCGACTCCTCATCAATTTGTTGTGGATGTTCATTTAGTAAATGGAATACATGTTTTAGTGTAATTGTGGATAAGCAGCCAAGTCCTGCCTCAGTCCTTATTTTTTAATTAAGGCCCTGTAGCTTAGGAGCCATGCATTGTCCAATAAGCAAAATTCATTTCTTAATTATGCCCAGCTGTGTTAATTCAACAACTCTTTCCAATTAGTTACACTTGAGCAAATCCTACATGCTTTCTTTTAATGTATTATTTACGCCTTAATCAAATTTTTTTTTTAATTGTCTTCGATTCGCTAATTTCATTTAGGGTAATTGGGTGAACTGAAAGCATTTTTTGCAGAAAGCTGAACTCAATTTTGACTTTTAGTGGTCTTGCTGAATTAGCGAAAAATCTGTTCAGCTCTGTCTGAATGCATCTCGTCTGTAACATTCAGTGGAGTTTAAAGAGTCCGGACATGTGCATACGTGAAACAGAACTGATCAGACACGACACAACAAGAAACAGAGCAGGACGAATCAATAGAGTGAGAAAATGTACAAGATGAAGAAAATGTTTCGGGATGAGCAGGTACACGTTGAGGCGGCGTAAATGTCAAGACCCGAGCACGGAAGAGAGGAAGGCAGAGAAAAAGAGACACTTGCTGACCCCAACCGGTCCCCTGTTGATGGTGTTGCTATAGAAACAGGTGTCAGAACCCGAATGAAGGGCACTAAAAACGGCAAATGTCGCATGAGAAGAGCGCGAGGAGCCACTGCAAAGGCCACTAAGCAGGTCGCTAGTCATTAGTCACCGTGCCGCTGTGAAAGGTAGGACGGTGGCGATAAAGTTGAGGCGGTGTATTTCTTACTGTATTTCCAGCACCACTTTGCTGGAAATATTTCACGTGGTAAATTTAACAAAGGACTCACCAAACTTCCAACTTCTTCTAACTTCCATCCATTTTCTATAACCATTTTTCAGGTTGTGGGAAGCTAAACCCTATTTCCTTTGACTTCAGGCAAAAGACAGACAACACCCTGCACAGATAAAGAAATAAAGATAGATAGATGGCTGGCTAGCTAGCTAGCTAGTGTTAGAAGACTATCTTTGTCTTCCGCGTGTTCGTTGTTGTTCGGGTAGAGAGAATGTTGATTTTCTGAATACAGACTGGAGATCGGTGAACAGGTCCTTCGAAATAAGTAAATTAAAACAGTTATGACTAAATCTATGCAGAAGACCCTCTTCACTAGCTATGGCTAGCTAGCTGCTAGATGGTGAAGGAATTGTATGATTACTATTTTAAGTGTAATCTTTGCGTGTTCAAAATGATTGTATCCGAGATCTGATGAACAAGGTTCCTTGCAAGGATTTATTTAAAAGCTTCCAAAGACACCGTTAGGACACCACGTCTGAATGCAACGTGATGACCCCAAGAGTGACAATTTACAGAACATCGACTCATTTATACTCAAAAGATAAAAGGTTCCTCTTCCCCTCCTAAGTTGATTAAAGGACAGACATGTCGACTCCTAGTGACCAAATGTGTGATGTTATTAGTAAACAGACATTTACATACAGTTCCCCTTCTTGACTGGGGGGAAATGCAATTAGGATCTAACCCCAGACTTTTAGACTCTAATGACAAAAGGCTCTGATAACATCATGCACATTCCTATCTTCAATAGCTTTGAGGGTGAGAGGATAAAATAAAGTTCACAAAATCATTATTCCACTGTATTCTATTAAACACTCATGATTATATCACATTGATATGCCTATAAGTAAACTCAAAAACAGTAAAACATCAAATTGAAAATGTTAAATGTATTCAATGGTTAGAGTAGATAGATAGATGGCTAGCTAGCTAGATAGCTAGGGTGACCAGCTCTAAATTGCACAGTCCAGTTGGGCCTTTTTTGTTTTGTCCCACTGTTACACAGGTTCCGTCGTACTTTATTATAATTAGTCCAGTCAGCAAGCTTCTTTGTTTTTGAGTCATGTTTATGTCAATCACACTGTTGTAAAAGCGATTCATGCGATAAACCAATTAAAAAGGAATATAATAGTTTAATTCCTTCCTATTTACGTACACACTCAGTTTGGGTTATACCGGAACTAGACCTGCTTTTTGCTTCCGTGTCTAAGAATCATGGGAAATGTAGTCAGACCGAACGTGAGCTGAACGTTTGTGGTGGCGCTTTTCCAATGTTATAATGTGGGACCATGAGGTATGTTGAGCCAGTGTAGTTACCCCTGAAAAAAAATAAAAAAAAAAAATACATAAAAAGTGCCGGTATTCAACGATCCATAGCTGTGTGACAAAGTAAAAGAAAGTAGGACAAACATCCACAAAAATACTCATTCAATGCACCAAACTAGTGACTAGTACGGGAGCACATTGTAGCGGTATGTGCAAACATTTTATAATTTATCCGACACAACAAAATTTAGAACAGACGCATGTCAACTCAAGATGCGGGGACAGGGAATACATTACAAATTTTGTCAGGAATAAACCCGGGTCAGGTTTCAGTTTTACGCTGCTAAAATTTGGAACAGTCTGCTAGAAGATGTAAGACAAGCGTCAACTTTTGCAGTGTTCAAATCCAGGCTCAAAACACTTCTTAAGTGTGCAAATGACACTTTCTTGCTCGTCCATGATGTTATTGAAAGCCAGGAGTAGAGATGAAAAATCCCGAATCCAAAATCCTCTTGTCACGACACAAAGACGGCGATTGAGGATATACCCTCGTATGATTTTCCCTCCATTGCATTACGTTCAAGTCTGAGCAGTTTTTCTTTTTTTTGCCAGTGGCAGATTTGAACTGTAATTGCCTGAGCTCATCCCCACCATCTGTGAACTGAGTAACAACCACTTCGGAATTGGACGCCGAGAATAGAACAGCACCTAAATCACGTGAATATAAATGAGGATCTGTTGCCATTATGGTGGCCAAATCATTGAACATATCGGATGCTGTCAAGTTCGCTCGGCAGTCCAACTGGCGCCGTTCGGAAGCCCGGCAACACCGACAGCTTTCCCCGAGCCCGCTCGCTGCCATCCTGTCTGTTCACAGGTGCTGATTGCAGCTGCGAAAGGGCTCCTACATTTACTGGCGCTGTTAACGCAAGATGGGAGACCCAATTTAGGCTGCCCAGTGGTCATAAAGCAACGCGCAACAGAGGTCTAATGGAGACCAGTGACAGAGAGGAAATTTGCTGCAGTACAAAAATCTGCACTTTGACTTTTGGATGATAGATGGTCAGTGTTTGCCGCTGAGCATTTCTCAGCGGCCACAGGGCCAGGTACGGGAAACAACAGCCAAGTCGGTGCCGTTAGAATTTAAAGATGCATTATATTTGGAGAGAGTGTCATTAAATTTGGAGTATGGCATCTGGGTAACTGTTTTGTAATCCCCCCTTTCCCCACCCCACCCTCCCAGGTTTATGACAGTGCTCAGCCGGCAATACTCGTATATTTATGTCACATGTTTTATTACACCGGTGTTGGGGGATAAAAAAAAAAACACGGAAAGTACAGCTGGATGCAGCGGTCGAAAATGAGCTACACTTGCTATCTGCCGTGTCTCGCTGACATTTTTGGAGATGATGTCACCTCTGTGTGAAAAATAGTGTCTCTCCAAGCTGTATCCTCCTGTTCAACCGGCTAAATCATTTCACCTGAGCAACACCATTTTGTCAGCTTGCCTCGGGGTGTTGGGTGCCAGAACACCAGCCAGCAAATTGTCTGTTTGAACCACGGGACTAGTCAAGCTAATATTTTGGCCTGTAGTGGAGTTCATGGGAGGTTTGTTTGGAAATGTGAACCCCCCTGACCAATTCAGAGGGGACACCTGGTAGAGTTTACGGCAGAGTTTTACTGGATCACATCAGAAGTGGCAGGTGGAAACGACCTTCGGAAAGACGATCTAAATCACTCTTAACGTGGGAATAATATTTAACAAGCACCACCAATTTAACGGCCGTTACGTCTATTAAACTCGCGAGGCAACCTGGACATTTTTTTTTAGCTGATGTGGCTGAACGTTCGCCCGACGTCCAACTTTTATGAATGCCACATCCTCGAATAATTCCAGCCACTGAAAAAGTGCAGACACAAGTCTTGCTGTGATAAATGAGAAGAGCAGTCGCAATTCTTTCTTCCTCCTGCTGTTCTGAACAGCAGGGATGTTGATAGTTTGTTTTTTGTTCGAGAGTTTCGTGTGAGGGTTCACCCACAGACAGCCCAGCAGCACATCTAGAGCAGATTTAATGGCCATATAAGAAAACAAACAATAGGGATGTGAAGCAGTAAGAAATTAGCAATTCGGATACCATTATTGATACTGCTTATCGAACAATTTCCTTATTGATTTTCTTAGTTTTTTTTGAAAGCTCAGTATTATTCATTCGACATCCTTTCCGAGTCAACATGTCATCATCGCTCTTTTTGTTTTTTGTGCGTGCGAGTTTGTGCTCTTTAACTCACCTGAAACCTGTTATAAATCCCAGACCCTTGACCTTAACCGGATACTTCAGAGTCCCACCAGAGTCGTGAAGTTGTCAGGAGACCAGAGAAAGTATCAAAGGAAAGAAAGATGAAGCAAAGTGAATACCAATCAGACACCATCCTCCAACCACAGTTGCAAATCCAGAATCTTCCACCAACTCCAGATACATCTGAATTCCAAAAGAATAGGGAGAGATCAAGAGACCAGAGGAAAGACTAAAGGAAGGTAGAAAAAAAACCGTAAGAATTTCAGAGAAAAAAAACACTCAAATATTTGCAACATTATAAAGTGGCAAATTTAACGAGTTGTATTTTTTTATTATTTTTTTTATTATTATTATTTATTATTTTTTATTTGTATTTTTTTTTGCATTTTTGCACACTTGCGAATTGTGACTTGGGACAAACATCCAAGTAGGTTACGGGTATTTCTCGCAAGTTTCGGAGTTTTTTTTCTCGCAAATCTGCCCCTCTAAAAAATAAAAATAAAAAATAAATTTATTCGTGGCCCTAAATCCATCCATTTTCTTAACCGCCTGTCCTCACAAGGGTCGCGGAGGTCGCTGGAGCCTATCCTAGCTGGCTTTGGTACACCCTGAACTGGTTGCCAGCCAATCGCAGGGCACACTGAGACGAACAACCATCCACACTCACAATCACACCTATGGACAATTTGGAGTGTTCAATTAACCTGACGTGCATGTTTTTGGAATGTGGGAGGAAACCGGAGTACCCGGAGAAAACCCACGCAAGCACAGGGAGAACATGCAAACTCCACCCAGGAAGGCCGAAGCACGGACTTGATCTCACATCCTCTGCACTGGTAGGCAGACGTGCTAACCAGTCAGCGGCGTATTAGGGCCCTGGTCATAATGTCCTGATATTTTAGTTTTCCTTAAAAATACATGAACTGAATAATTGCTCTTTTCTCTGATCTTGTCTCCATGTATTCATTAAAAACATTTTAAAAAAGACAATTAAATGTATGAAAGATGAATAAAAATACATAGAGTAAATCACAAATATGTGAAGAATACCATTCAGAATATCTGGTAGTACAACCAGTTTTTAAGGAATGTTCACTATTGCGTACATTTGTAATATAGTGTAATGTACAATATTGCTTACATGTAACGGTGCCGTAAACCAGTTTCTATTTCGTCACATTACATTACTTAACTTACTAGGGCTGCTCAATTATGAAGAAAATATTAATCACGACCACCCTAACCCTTATTTTGGTAATAATTGAAATCACGATTGGGACGATCATTTATTTTTTTTGTACAAATTAAAAAAAGGTGCAAATGTATAAACTTAAACGGCTTAAGCAACTTAAAATTGGTATTAACTAATTTGCTCCCCAAAACGTATAAATACAGTTTATATTAAATGTTTTAAGTGTCCCAAAGACATATTTATACATGTTTTATGTATTTTTAATGCAAAAGCATACAGAAGGCTTTGATGCAGCCTTTCACCTGCAAAGAACGGTTGAAGAAATGGTAGTTACTACACAAACGGCCAGTAGGTGGCAGCAGCGCAAAAGAGATCAACCAGGGACATGTTGAAAAAAAAGCTCATTATGTACTTACATTTCTAAATAGATTTGTGAATAATAATGAATGAAATTTAGCTATATTCTAATGCTAATTGCTGCAAAACTGAAACAGAAATATACTTTTTTTTGTGATGAAAGAAGAGACTCTAATCTTTATTTTGGTAAGTTCCATGTTTTATAGCAACAGAACACAATATTCTGTGGGCCTTGCAAAATCAGTCAAAATCCAGTAAGACAGCCTGGAGCGAAGAGGGTTGCTTCTGCGAAAATGGCTTGAGAGTTGATAATTGTATTTATTTTTTATTTTTTTACGATTATGCTGACTTTGTCATTTATGGCACTCCACAATTACAAAATCACCATAATCATATTTGGAATTGTAATAGAATTTTGATTAAATTGCACAGCCCTAAAACATGCCCAGTAAAATAAGATAAGATAAGATACACCTTTCTTTATCCCACAGTGTAAAATACTTAAATAGCCTATAGTTAAATAAAAACAGTGTTAATAATGTAATATAAATGATTGAATTAGCTGGAATTATTGTTTCCATGACGGGTCCTCTGGGCTGCTTGTTGTTGTGTGCCTGGATAAGCAGCAAATGAAAAAAAAGTGCCAGTGAAATTCAATGAGTTCACTGAAGGGATTTAAAACAACATCCAAGTGCTGGAGTTGGGGTTTGAAATGCTGCACACGGCGTTCCCATCTGCCAGTACGAGCAGCCATTCAAGCAAAAAGCAAGTGAGGCGGCTTAAGTTCTAAATGCAGTCCCGTTTACCTGCGGAAATGAAGACGGCTTATAGTTGTCATTGCGGAGCCGCCTCAACTTCTAATGAAGTGATCAATTTGTCAGCCAGCTGTTGACTTCCACTCACATAACATGCATGGGCCATGCTGCCAGTTGGTCACAATTTAAGGTTTTGCCTTTAAACATAATATAAGAACATAAAAGGGACAGGCAAGGTAAACGCTAGACATTTATAGTCCACCCTCCAGTGGATTTATGAACCTTGATAATAAAACTGCTTATAATTTCCGCGGATAACTTGCATATGCAACGCAGACGACGACGATGTGCAACTGGGCAGAAAATGAGCTCATTCTCCCAACTGGAGTCGTGATTTTGCTTAGCTACAATTCTTTTCTTTCGGTGCCGGCCAGCCTCTTTGATGCTGCCAAGCAGCTGAATGTTCAGTACTGTCATGGGCAGAAAGGCGGTGCCACACTGAGGGGAAATTAGTCTTTTCAACAGCAGCCAAAAAGCTAGCATTGTCATAAAGTTAGACCTTGATCATCGTCGCTCTGATCCATGAAGAGCACGACACAACGATAACAGAAAGTACACAGGCGGGCAAACAAGCCCTTTTGTGCTAACATTTCCACATCACTCAGACTCCATCTTTTTTTTTTTATATTGTCTCCCACCTTGCCTGATATTGGAATCCCTCCTCCTGTCTTCAGTCTGACACATGTTTACACATTAAAAACCCTCACACCTCCGACTGGTTTGGATGTCTGGCGCATGTGAGGACCAGATGGTCCTGTTAAACAACACTGGATGGTGGTTTGGATGGCCTTTTTGTACTGGCAGTTTCTCTGACTGTGCCAGCACACCAGGATAGCGACATGTATTTGAATCATTGTGGTGGAGAAAAGTGCCTTTTTGTAGCAGCTAGATCAAAAGTCACTTGGAACGTTACTACAGTATACAAAGGCAGAAGCTCAGACTCTAAGGACTTAGCTGTGGGAACTTGGCTGAGGGATCTGCAGCTCCATTGGGGAAAGTGGCACTTGCTCACCAAGCCGCCAAATTACATTTTGTCGCCGTCGGGCGGAATCTTTGCATCTTTAAAATCGTCAGGAAATCAAAAAACACCATATTGCTTGAGTTCCCAGGCAACATAGACAGTTAAATCCCGTGAATAACACTCTTTTTTGGGGGGTGGGTGGGTGGGGGATTTTTGCTCACGTTTACTTGTACATAGGCAGTACCTAAGGGTTATTAAAAAAATAAATAAAAAATAGAATCACTGATTCATAGCGCATTTCATACACAACTCATTTGCTCCCAAATACGTATAAATATCATTTTAATTATTACCATAGTCCCAAAAACGTATTTATACTTTTTTTTTTAAATGTTATTTTATGCTAAAACATACACAAGGCTTTGATGTAGCTTCTGAATGGAAGAGAACGCTTGAAGCAATGGTAGTTATTACAAAAACGGCCAGCAGGTGGCAGCACGGTATAAGAGATCAACCAAGGCTATGTTGCAAAAAAGCTCTTTTCTCCAGAGTTTTAAACAGATTTGTAAATAATGATGAAACCTAGCTATATTATAATGTTAATTGCTGCAAAACGGAAACAGATACAAATATGCTTTTTGTCCCGTTGAAAGAAAATAATCTAATCTTTCTTTTGGTAGGTTCCATGTTTTTATAACAATAGAACACAATATTCTGTGGGCCTTGCAAAATCAATCAAAATCCAGTAAAACAGGCAGGGGGTTGCCTGGGAGTGAATGAGTTAATAGAGCTGCACGATATTGGAAAAAGATGCAATATGCGATGTAGTTGTTGTGTATAGCGATTAGGGCTGGACTGATAAAAAAACAACAGCAACCAAACAGCCCTTGCATTTTGAATTGGCCTGTCCCAGCCCAACCTGACTCTCGACCACACCTGGTAACCTAGTATTTCTGCCGCTGATGTTGACTGGATCAATTTGCTATCTATATTGTAAATTGATTAATGGGTTGCTCCCTCTGAATTGTGGGTTGATCAGTTGGTTTGAAATTGAGGAAAATTAGCATTACGTAGCACTGTAACGGCCCCAAAAGATGCTGGCCCACTGGGCATCTGCCCTGTATCCCAGATGGCCAGTCCAGCCCTGATAATGATAGATATTATTGCGATATTAAACATGTATTTAATTAAAGAAATGACATTTTTATTATCTAATAAAAAATAAAATATTTTTATTTTATTAATTTTTTCCTTTTGGACACATGATTACAAGTTACATCGATCACATAATATTATTTGCAACATTGACATCCGAAAGAAGGGCTGATGGGTAGAAGCCATGGCTTATTAGTAGCCCGTCCCCATCGATTCTTACCATACGCATCAGTCATATACATTGATTATGATAGTCATTGATTCATATCGTTATCAATCCCAGACTTAAGTCTGCACACTCCTCACTCAGTTCATCTTGAGTAATGTCTTGCAGCTAGTACCAATCATTTGGAATTGGTAAATCGGTTCCCGGACGCCAACAACAGGCCCACCCACCAGTAGCGTCTTCGCTGACCTTGGATCAGCTTTCACACATGTTGTGGCTTCCAGAAGAGTAGATCGGTTTGCATTCTGCCCATTGCGTCCACAGCAATGTTCACTCCATTCTGGTCAGTTCAGCCACCACTTTTGCCTGCATCCGATGATGCTTAGATCTTGATACTCCTGAGCGCTCACCAAGGCCAGCCCACTCGACGGAAGAGGCCCCATCAGCCGCATCCCGGAATCATGTTAACCAATCAGGCCCATTGTAACCATTTACAGCAGATACATTGCAGCCACAATACAACCTTATCACGACAGCCTTGCATATTACAACAAATGTCCAAACAGAAATAGAGCCAGACAATGTTTACATTCTTACAGGAACAGCAATACATGTTATCAATGCAGGTGTATAAACAAAAGTTAACCCTGGCAGTGTCAGCAAGTTATCATATGCTATATTTACATGATTCAAATCATGACAGCTCCAGTTTTGGGTTAATTAGTAATATGCTACAATAATTTCATTTGGGTAAAACATAATCCACAATTTAATGATGTGAGTTACTGATTGTAGTTATTGTCTCTCAAACTCCGCCAATTCTTCCACTCTTTTCACGATCCGTATTTTCTTCTGAGAAGAGGAGTCTTCTTTTGATTGAATGAAGATCCGGCAGTCTTTTGCCCATGTGTCCTCGATAAATCCATTCTTTCTCAATTGTTGCGCCCTTCTGGCAATGTCAGCATTTCGTTTTGTGAGATTTTCATTGACGTAAACATGTTTACCTTTAAGCCTTTAGCTGTCTCTCCAAAGAGCAATCTTTTTCTTCCTGTCAACAAACCTGATCAGAACTGCCGGTGGTCGTGTCCCCCCAGTTGGAAGCGAAATGCACATCTGAATGTGCGCTGGATCCATAAATAATCCCAAATCTCTGAGTTGAGTTGTCACTTGCTGTTCGACAGTCTCGTTTGCTGAAGCTTGGTCAGAATCAACTGCCCGAGGGCCGCGGCGCGGTTTAATCTGGTTACCTGTAACTATCACATCGTTGATTCGAAGATTCTGTTCCAAATCATCCACTTTTTGTTCCAAGGTGACAATGCGTTGATCTTTTTCTTGAGTCTCTTTCTTCAACTGCTGAAATTCTTGCAGAAGTGGCTCGATGCTCATTTTCATTCCAAGTATTTCGGTGACCATTTCTTTGAGTTTTGCAAGAGAAGATTTTATCTCCTCAATTTTGTCAGCTCTTTTTCCGCCATGCATATTGCAACAGTGTAGTTAAAAATCCCAATGTCAACAAAATAGTTTGAATTTACGAGCGAGTGCATCAGCAAGTACAGATGTGTCCTTCCTCGACAGATGCGTCCTTGATTGTGAGTCAATACTGTAGATAAATGAAGTTGACCATATTTGGACATACCTTTACGAGGGTTTACCTGACAGTGACGATTTGTCTATGCTGAGCTCCATCTTGTTTCAGATGTAAACAATTCTAAAACTTTTAATGCATTTTATTAATCAATTACTAAATAACACAATTCTGGCATAAGGAAAAAAGTCTTTTTCGTCCACCCAATTGTCTGTGGACACACATGCTGTAAATGGCGCTTCAGTGCAAATAAGCGATATGGCTACACATCATTATACCATCCACGATAAAAATGGTATTTGAGATGCATTTTGCTGCACTCTGAATCGCAATAGAATCTTTTGGAATATTCTGGTATGGATGTAGAACCTACCTGACATTGAGACTGAATCAACAATCATTTCCAAACATTGATCATATTCTTCAGCTGTCATTTGCAGTAATGCTTTTCAGTGTAAAAAATAATCTGCAGATGACATTTTACTTCTTATCCTGTGATAATTCGAATTTGCAAACATTATGCTGTCAAATGCATGCGTTGAATTATATACTGAAGCTCCCACAGTTCCCCATCGATCAATGGCCAGTGTTGCACAGCTGATTATAAATTCTTGTAATGCATCAGATTGCGCTTTAATGCATTTCCCACGTTTGAAATATGACTCTGCCATAAAGTGGTGCGGTATTTTACTTTTTGTGGCACAGAAATAAATCTTTAGCGTTTCCAAAATAAATCTATAATGCTCACTGAATAATGGGTGCCATCACTTAAGAGCAGCGATAAGCCTAGCAAGCATAAAAAGTCCAATTTGATATCATTCATATATATATATATATATTTTTTTTTTTCTTTTTCTTTTTGGCTCGAAGAGGCATCATTATTCTGGAGGTCACTGTAAGCCATCTCATTAATTTATATAACGGAAACAGTAAATCAGAATTGTAGATATGCAAATGTTCTGCAATGTTTTCATGTGGAATCTTGTTAATTTAGAAATGGAAATATGCAAAATAAACAGCCCTTAGGATTTTCCTTGCATACATCAACAGTTCATTC
The DNA here is from genome assembly GCF_051991255.1 of Vanacampus margaritifer. Lineage (NCBI taxonomy): Eukaryota > Metazoa > Chordata > Actinopteri > Syngnathiformes > Syngnathidae > Vanacampus > Vanacampus margaritifer. Next base: position 3,953,789 of record NC_135433.1, read on the forward strand.
TTCAGCATTTATGCATGAATATTCAGACCCACAGGCTTAAAAGCTATGTTATTTGAGTGTTTACGTCTAATTGGGAGTGATGCACAATGATATATAAAGAGTTGTTATAATGACCGGCTAGTAAAACCAGGTGCCAAAAATTCAAAAGCGGTCTATGCAAGTATTTACTTTGCTGTTTTCCCTCTGCAATCTTGACTTTGGGGGCTTAAATCCCCACCCTATTTCCTGACTAGACATTTTTTTCCACCATCCCTGCCCCTGTCTGATTAATTACAAGGTCACCATAAACAAAAAGGGGCAGTTGTTCACACGCTCTTGCTATATCATTGGCCGAGGCGGCATTCATACTCTCGCCGTTCATTTATCAGCGCTCCACCCCAACGCGACTGCAGCCATTGCCTGCTACGGCAAGGGCAATTCCAATTAACATAATGGACTTGTGGGATGATGTTTTTCTTAGCGCTCTCAATAAAACAGTCATTTGTATTCACATTTGCACTTTTTACACAATCGCAGTCAGCGGCTTCCTGAGGTTGCCGCCGCAGGACGTAACTCACCAAGGACTTGTTTTGTTCCAAGTCAAAACAACATGCAGTGTATGGTTTTGACATTGAGGAGTCATTGATCTGTACTGGTGTGGGCTTGCGGATAATTCCTTGCGCTGTGCAGTTGGCAGGAATGCTCAGCTCGGCAGAATTATGAGTCAAATCCCACTATTATGATTCAGTCAATATTTCTAGTCAGTCGCGCTATAGAAAAATGGATAATTTATATCTCATATTCATAAAGTAGTCACAGAAAGGCCTCACCAGTAAGAGCTAATTAGCGATGGATGATTGAAAGGCAAACAAATGTGCCATTTACAAAGTGTATTTAGGGTCTGAGGGTTGATGTGCAATTTTCATCTTTGCAATTAGTGAGTTGATGATGTTTGACTGCATTAAGCAATCGACATTAGCAGCTTTATAAGCATTTGAAGAACCTGAACATCTGTTGTTAGACTTTTGATTAGCTGTGAAAAAAAGTCCTCTTGCATTACTTCAACCACCCGACGTTTGGTTCTAAAGCAGAGGTGGGCAAACTTGGTCCTCGAGGGCCGGAGTACTGCGGGTTTTGGATGTTTCCCTTCTCCAACACAGCTGGTATTTGACCAGCTCATCAGCAAGCTCCTCATAAGCCTGATAACGATCTTGTTCATTGGAATCAGCTTGTGTTTGGAAGAGGGAAACCTCCAAAACCTGCAGGATCAAGTTTGTTCTCAATTGCCCGGTTTGTCCGCATGTTAATTGCACTGTTAGTCCTGGCTGCTGTTCCTTGTATACAGTATAGACCTAAGACTTTTCTTGACTTCCAAGTATTCTTCCAAGGTTGTTAAGATAAAATTTGATGTGGTTTGTGTGGTCAGGTGTAAACATGAACTCATTTACTCCCAGCCATTTTCACTGATGCAAGCCCCTTCACTGTTTTACTGGATTTTGATTGAGAATATTGTGTTATATTGCTATAAAAACATGGAACCTACAAGAAAAAAGATTAGAGACTCTACTTTCATCAGGAAAACAAAAGCATATTTGTATCTGTTTCTATTTTGCAGCAATTAGCATTCGAATATAGCTAAGTTTCATCATTATTCACAAATCTATTTAGAAATGTGAGTAATGAGCTTTTTTTCAACATGGCCCTGGCTGATCTCTTATACTCTGCTGCCAACCGCTGGCAGTTTTAAAATAAATAAATACAATTGATTTAAGCCAGCTCTTCATGCCACAAGCCTTCTGTATGCTCTGTATGTTTTTGCCAGTGTCAAAATGTTTTCAATTTGAAATTGTGAAATAAATGACAAATATTTGCGCAGGGTTAGAGGCTCCAAGTTTTATTTGGATCTGATCCAGATGAAGCATTTGGCAAATTTCTGATGGAATATCATATCAACTTGTTGAGATGCTTTTTCACTGTCCCATTGAGATTAATATGTTTTGCATTTCTTATCACATTTTGTTTGGATGCAATTTTGACCTCCTTTTAATTATTAAAAAACTTGGATTGTAATTAGTCTCTCGTTGGTTTCATGGATGACAACTTGGTATAGATGCCGTGCACTCTCTTAAGGCGCCTTTATTTTTTTTGCCATTAGTAGATTTTAGAGAAAATCTGTTGTGGGCTAAAGGTGGAATGACTTAAAATGTTTCCGTAGTTATCTATTCTGTGGTGAAAGTCGAGTTGAAGCCGGTTAATCAGTGTCGTGATTGATATTTTTTCAGCACAGTACAGCGGTTCCCAAACTTGGTTTCCGTCATGGACTGGTTTCACATAGAGATACATTTCAACTGACAGGCATTGAAAGAAATAATAACCAAAAATACAACTCAACATTACACTAATAGGCAAAGTGCGCATTACGTTTGCACATGCGTGAAAATTAAGTTAGAAATTTTTTTTTTGCTACCAAACAAAGCCGTTATTTGAATGGCGGCGAATAGAGCGCTGAAAGTGTTTGCGTAACACACCTTAAAGCTCTCAAGCATTGTTTGAATGGCTTTCAGCCTTAAATTGTCCTAATGGAGTTTATATGCAAAAAAAAACCCACCATTGCAAAGCTCGAGAAGACAGAAGTGTACGCTTGTAAACCTCCGTTCACTCTTCCTGATTTCCAGTCAGAAAGAAAAGATCCAAACGGACATAAAAGAGGCTAAAATTGTTTGTTTTTTTCACATTTATTTTGTCAATATCGTGAAACCGAGCGAGCAGACGGAAACATTACGAAGCTTAAGCGGACATACGTGTAACGAAACTAATGGAGTGACGGTCATTTAAGAACCTGCTTCTACAACATGGCAAGTTTGACATATTCAGCCAAATCAGCTGACATGCAAGGTGGCCAAAGTCTCAAAACCATGGGCTTCTTCCAGCCATCCGTCACTTGTCTTCAAGGGGTCAGAAATGACTTTGTCTCCAACGATGAACAATGACGTAGTCATTTTTCACAGCGTTTCTCTCTTCCTCTTATGGCAATAAGACTGGTAGTTTTTGGATCGATGCAGCATATGCAGGGGCAGCCAGTTGGTTTTTCCGTTTCTGCCGAACGCATTCCTCATTGTAACAGGCAATCCACGGTGACTACAAAAAGGCTTACTTAAATCATCAACTTTCATGCGGTTGAAATTGTTTAAGTCTCCATTGCTTTCCTTTACTCTTGACTACTGTTTGGTAGCCGGGTAACGCTTCCCTACCCCCAATGCACTGCGCGGTCCGAGATGTGCACTTTGCTTATTGTAGGTGTGGTAGATGTAGATGTTATTGGGAATCAAATAAAGTTCTTACAAGCACACAGTTGTTGTCTGTGTGTCATTCGACATAGCATCTCGTTACCAAAGTTGAAGTTTCGTGCCATGCTGGTGCCCTTGAGGTACCTCTACTAGGATTTTGCTGTCTGACAATGGCAGCAGACGACAGTAAGTCCTCTCTAATTTTAATGATTGAGAGACCAGATGCCAAAAAAAACAGTCGCGATTAGTCGACTTTGAACGTTACACATTGATGCGGAGCAGTAAAGCCGACTTCAAGCCCTGTCGAGGGATAGGACTAATAGACAACCACGGTTACAAATGACCTAAAATCATTTGTGCTCGTGTAGACAGACGAGAGTGAGAGAAAGAGTGAGTCAGACAGAGAGAGTGACAAAGCAATGGCTAGACATTTCCAGGTACGGGGCTTAGGCAAGGTCTCTATCGACCTGCCACTGCAGAGAGCCGTTGTTGTTGATAATTAGAGCGGTGACCTTTCACTGGAGCTTGAAGATTTATCTGCTCCATCAACTCAATGTACACTTCTTTGTGTGTCGTTGCAAGTGTGAGCAATGAATGGACATTATTGGTCACTTTTATCGACATATAAATCAGATAAATTCAAAGCTCTTAGCCTCTGTCATTGTTTCATCTATCTATCTATCTATCTATCTATCTATCTATCTATCTATCTATCTATCTATCTATCTATCTATCTATCTATCTATCTATCTATCTATCTATCTATCTATCTATCTATCTATCTATCTATCTTAGCTACCTAGCTTGCTATATCTAGCTTGCTACATCTAGCTTGCTACATCTAGCTTGCTACATCTAGCTTGCTACATCTAGCTTGCTACATCTAGCTGGCTATCTACTGGCATGGTCTAACTGGCTTTTTGTTTGTCTTCCAGTTGTATGTGTTATTAGGTTTTGTGGCTCAAATTACACAATTCAATATTGGTCTTGTCATTAATAATAGATTACTGTCTTTAGAAAAGCTTTAAACTTCTAGTGGCATGTTTTGCGCTAATAAAGAAACGTTTAATAAACAAATTCATTTACTAACATAATGTCCAAAGCCTCCCACGTCTTTGTGATAACTAAGCCCTCCATATTTTTTTGTCCTTGTATTGCGCCGGTGACATCTCTATTTAATGGTGACAGAGAGCGAGAGAGAAAATATGGACTGAAAGGCGTGAATGTAGATAGCACACAAGTGAAAGTGACACTCAATTTCACGACACCACAAATGGTATTTGGCCGCCTGACGAAGACACACGGCACGAGATGGCCCAGACGTCCCATCACTTTCCAAGGCCATTTCTCGGGTACCTTAATAAAGACAAAGACCACTGAGAGTTTGGACCTTTTGCCATAGCTCAATAAAAATACACTAATCAAAGTTTGCAGCTTTGTAATATATCACTTAGTAAAATTGAATTTACCATAACAATGCCCCAATTTAATCAAGATGGCAGCTTATTTTTTTTGTAGTTTTCCAATCTTCACGCCTCAATTAAGTTTATTTATTTATTTATTTAAATTGAATTTACCATAACAATGCCCCAATTTAATCAAGATGGGATCTTATTTTTTGTAGTTTTCCAATTTTCACTCCTCAATTAAGTTTATTTATATATTTATTTATTTATTTATTTAAACTCTGAATCACTGACTGTGTTTTTCCTTGCAGTGGTTTCAAATTAAAGTATACTTTGTTACATATACGTGAAACCATGATGGCGTTGCTGTAGAACTTTTTCGCTGCAGTTTTGCATATTTAAACCCACTTAGTGATGCTCAGCAGCACATTTTAATCCAAGTCGATGAATCCATTTCTAAAAGCTATTCATGTTTCACAGATCCAGACATTGGATAATGTTGATAGGATTAAAACAAAGGACAGTAAAAAATGTGCATTATGGATGAGAGTTCCCGTAATAAAAAATAGGTACACATACCTGTTTTAGTGTTCTACAGCTTTTTCCACTTCTTACCCAAAATGACCCTTGATGACCTAAACAAAGCAAAGAAAAGAAATATGAAGGGCTAGTGTATCATGAATAACAGTTTATTTGTCTGTTAAACTATGAATCATGCAAAGGTGTTCCTGTGGAGTCCCAGGATATGATCAGGAAATGAGCTTCCAGGGCATACGGCATCGAGATGGTTCCAAATTTAATCCAAAGCTTCCCCCTCCTCTCATGTTCCTCTCCAAGACCTTTTGTGTGCAACCTTGACATTTTCTCACTTGTACAGCGGCTCGGCGAGGAAGTTGCCGTGAGCGCGTTTGCCCAATGTATTCATCTCAAATCAATTCCATCTGCGTCGGACGTGAAATAAAATGCATACAACTACAGATGGATTTATACATGTGAGATGTTCATTTTATTAAAGGTGTTCATTTTAAAGCCTGCAGCTTAGGACGCACAGATTCGGGAAAATGAATTGGACCAATGCTTCCGGATCAATTAGGGGTCTCTTGAGCCACAGATGAAGTGGTAAGCAAATGCCTCAGGCAATATATTGTACACGCATACGTTGACCCTTAGCTTCTCCTTCAGTAATTCTGCTTTCCTCACATTTTTTTTTACTGCCATTGCCTGCCTCCTCCATGCCATTTTCCTGTGAAACACTTTTATCCATCTCGTCTTCCTCTCTGCCTCCTTTCACCTTAATTGTACCTCGCCGCAGCGTGCACTTTCTTTGCCATTTCATCTATTACATAATACAACTTTGGTCCTGGCTTTTTCTTCTGTTCATTTTACATGCCATCCCTTCAAGCTCACTTGCGTCATTCCGCCTCTCTGCACTCTCCTTTTGTTCACCTCACACAAAGAAATCATTATTGGTGGTCTGTATCTCAAGGGGGCGTGTGGGAAATTGACTGGATGGCTCCCCATCATTAAATCATCATCATCTGGCGCTGGCTATCGATACGATATGTCTTCTAATTGTGGACAATGTGAGGTATTTACTTACGTAACCGGGTAGAGTACCAGTACTGCAGTAGTACTTTTTCTATTCTTAACTTGGGTTCGATCGAACCCCGGGGATTGTCAGGAGTTCGTCGCAGGTCAAGACGCACAGCCGACTCAAATGATTGGTGACGATGCGCCCGCTTGGCCGTCATTGGCCGCAGGTGATCACGCTACATTGCTTAACCTATCCGTGCTGCAGGGAATGTTGCGCGCTCAGTAGTCAATTTGTGATTGTTGTGATTGTACATGGTGTGATTTCTTTGTTGTTTCTTTGTTTTTCTTCGTGGAGCACCCAAACATGGTTCCAGCGGAGCTTCGAGGCAGAACATTTTAGTCAATCCATTTTTAACCCTGGAGAACCCAAGAAGCCTTTTCTTCTTTGGAAAATTATGAATTATACATTAAATGACTGCTATAAGTTCACTGAACACCAAAATATATGTTTTTTTCAATTTTAACCCTTTTTTTTTTAACTAGCTCAGAGTTGCTAATTTATCAAAATATATAGATAAAACATACTCCTTGGCATTCTGCAACATGATATGAAATAGATTAACAAAAAAAAACACAATTTTACCATCTGATGGTTTGCTGAGAAGATGGTTTTGTTTGGATTGATTTCCAGCTCAACAAAACAGCATGTTTGTTGCCAGCCATCTTGTCACCACCACTCTGGCTCATGTAAGTGCAATATTCATCCACTACTGTAGATGGCCCAATGCAGGGGTCAGAAGTGGCACTCTGGAGTTTTTGTTATTTGAGTAGCAGAATTTATAGGGGCCAAATTTGACCCCGTGGGTTCTCCAGGGTTAAAGTCGACTTATCGGACTTGGACAACTTTTTTCCCAGCCCTACTTCGAACCCCTCACTTTTTCTTTGATTCCTCTGACATACTCCCATGAACCCATTTTGTCCGGGAGCGCATGCATTACCGTGTTTCTACCACTAGAGCCGGGAGCGCTCTTGCGCTCTTCTACCGTTAAAGCCAAGAGAGCGGATACGTCATTTTGTTGTGTTTTGACCAATTCTTCACAGGGGGTACATTATTTAAAAAAGGTTGAGAACTCCAGAAAAGAAAAAAAAAATAATAATAAAAATAAAAAATAAATAAAAAAGGTTGAGAACCACTGACTTAAATCCTCACCCACTCTCCTTTCACTTCACTTCTCATGCTGATCAGCATTGGTGGTCTTTATCTCTGGGGGCATACGGGGAAGGTGACAGGATGGCTCCCCATCATTAAAACCTCATCATCATTCTATCGATATTGACTTTGCCCTTTTTCTCCTTCCCAAAGGCTTCTCACGCATTATCCAATTAGCGTGATTACTCAACTGTGATTTTAATAAATGTGATTTTAACACTTGTTTAGCAATTGTAAATTGGGTAATAGTCTTTGATGAGAAGTCCAAAAAAAATTCCAGTGATACCACATAGTTCCGGCTTTCTTGACAGACCTGCAAGATAGAACGGGAAAAGCCAAAGTAGGAAGTTGTGTGGAGCTATTTGCTCCCCAGCACGCCCAAAGGTCAGGTCAATAATTCTCCGTGTCTCCAGATGGCCATTAATCATTCGGTCGTACATCTGTCATCATAGGGAGCTAATGAGATATACATGGATCATTTCTTGAAGGACAACCTGGTTAAAAAAAAACACCCTCATTGATCTTGTGATCTTGTGTTGCTCTCAGAGGATCCACAAGGGCCAGGGTGTGTGCTGCTCGACTAAAGTACGTCCTTTGGTCGCTGGATTCACACCAAATGGCGTCCTGATTAATGAGTTAGAAACAAACATCATGTTATTGTTTTTGTACCAAAAACAATGACAAAAAAAAAACTGCTGGAGGATGTATCAGAGTACTTTAGTAGTAAATTAACCTCAGAAATTGTTCTTCAGGCATAAACTATAGCTAGAGTCCTGTTTGTTTATGATCTAAACAGAAAATATTTTTTGTACCGCCATTGAGTTCGACCTTGTGTCTGGGAGCCGACAGCAGTCAAACACGGTTTTCTGATATAGATCTATTGAGGTGTAGGGATATAAATCAGACACAAAGCCGAGTCTAACAAAATAGTTTGTTACATTGTTACATGCCAGTAGCTTTTTGGGAGCCATAAACAACTATGCTATGACCCCCCCCACAATTCAAGACCACTGCTGTTTTCTTATATGGAATCCAGGGGCAGCAGATACATGAAAACAGCAGAGGCCCCAGAATTGAACCCTGTGGAACACCACACGTTCCATTATACATAGGAATTTACATTGCACATATTTGTCCGACCACTTTATTTCTTTGCTCGACATAGTATGAAGGGATTACAATAATCAAAATAAATCAAGAAGTTATTTGAGTCAGGCGTGGGCCCCTATGTTAAGAACCACTGCAATATGTAAATCAAAAGCCAAATTGGTCATTGAAATAACTGAACAAATATGACTTTGGCCTTTTTCTGAATAAGACACAGACCTGAACATGGTGGAAATGACGGGCCCGTTAACATATTTTGTCTTTTGAGACAATCACTGCAATCAAGCAATTTCTGTAGCTGTGAGACTGCTGCACTTGTTGACTGCTATTTTGGGACCTCTTCTTGTGAGCACCTGTTTCCGATTTGAAGCTGTCTCCAGATTGCCTTATACAGATTCTTTTCAACCCTTATCAAGTTTTTATTTTATTTTATTTTTTAAACCTTGACATGCAGCTTTGTGTAAAATACAGTAATCATATTCGGGGTGTAGTAGACCAAACCAAACTGTACCGCTTGGTGTGAATACGGTTGGTAAAGGAAAAAAGTTTCTTACTGCTGTGAATATTCTTATTCATCCGGGTCGTTGTATTCTCAGGACATTTAATCATTCACAACGGGACTGTTCTGGTTGCCTTAAAATACTTTTTGCACCTGATTCAAGCCGCTTGTATTTACCGATTTACCGGTCGATCTACGTTCCTACCCTCACCTATGGTCACGAGCTGTGGGTCGTGACCGAAAGAACAAGATCCCGGATACAAGCGGCCGAAATGAGTTTCCTCCGCAGGGTAGCCGGGCTCTCCCTTAGAGATAGGGTGAGAAGCTCGGTCATCCGAGAGGGACTCAGCGTCGAGTCGCTGCTCCTCCACGTTGAGAGGAACCAGTTGAGGTGGCTCGGGCATCTGGTTCGGATGCCTCCTGGACGCCTCCTTGGGGAGGTGTTCCGGGCATGTCCTACCGGCAGGAGGCCCCGGGGACGACCCAGGACACGCTGGAGAGACTATGTCTCTCGGCTGTCCTGGGAACGCCTTGGGGTCCCGTCGGATGAGCTGTCTGAAGTGGCTGGGGAGAGGGAAGTCTGGGCTTCCCTGCTAAAGCTGCTGCCCCCGCGACCCGACCCCGGATAAGCGGAAGAAGACGGACGGACGGACCTGATTCAAGCAGTTGCAACACTATGATACCGTGAAATTGACACATTTTTGCTCATGGTGATCTTATCGATAAAGTTTTTAAAGGGAAAACAATCAGCCATGTTTGAAGGTCAGGCCTTACTAAAAATATTTGATAGTGACAGACATGGCATGAGTATATGAAAAAATAATATTGTGTGTTACACTGCTTTTCCATTCATATCCTCGAAATGTCGTGTGTCAGGTCCATCAGTGACTAATCGTCCTTTCAAGATACCAAAAATATTGTATGGTATGTCTAAAATGGTCTCCAGCTCTTGTTGCGCCTCGACTTTAAAAGCAGCATGCTTATCAATCATGGTGTCAATCAATAAATCAACATCACAGATCGATGGAAGTGGAGTTTCGCAATGACAAAAAAGGCCATTCGTCAAGCTGTCGGGAATGCAAACGGGGCGTACACCTTGGACTTTTTCCACGCGGGGCGCGGGTCGGCGTTGACTCAACGAGGGAAGCTTCAAACTTTATGAACTGAATGCTTGACACAGAATAAAAGTGACAAATTGCCTGCTTGCTTGTGCAAATATGAACGCCATTAAATGCTATCACAACTGTCACAGAAAGCACAGTGATTGATGTATGCATCTGCCACCAATATTCATATTGTTTCGACTTTTTGGTAAACAAGGGTGGCTTGAATTGTAATCGGAAATGGACGATTCGGTCTGCACTCGTCAACTGTTAATAGCCAGTTGCTGTCATTTGTTTTGATGTTGGACATTAAATGACACTTTTTTATTAAATAGTAATAATTTAAGTTGACATATCTAAGTTGCTATACCCAATAAAGTAATTGTTTAAGCGGGGTTGCTCATGCACGGGTTTGATCAATATGTAACTTGTCATGCATTTTAATTAACTCCAGTCCCCCCCCCGTGGCTGTCAGTTTGATGAGCAAACTGTCACACACACAAATGCAATGTGGACAAAAGTGTCGTCCCCGTTGCCAAAATCATTAGCATGATGTCGCCCTTCCTTGTTTTATTTACCCATTTAGATTCAGTGCCGGGTGTCTTGTAATCATATTATACATCAACACATTTGAAAAACCCCGTGTAATTACTGGAGATGAAGCGGCGCCATTTGAAAAATTCGTTCTGATATCCTGTCCTCGACACCCCCCTCTGTTCTTTTTCCCCTCTTTGTTGTCATTGCCGAGTCTTCCGTTTTCTCCCAGAATCAATCTAATTATATGAGACATAAGAGCTCTTCCTTTGTGCTCCACATGAATCAAACGTTTGAAGTCCGGCTTCACTGAACTTGTGTTTAAACAGCCCACTGTGGACACTGCTTGAATTCCTATCCAAAATAATCAAGTGACATTCTAAAATTCAGTCATGCAAGTGTCAAGTTAGCCGTTATAAAATAGGGCTGCTCGATTATGAAGAAAATATTCATCACGATTATTTTGGTCATAATTGAAATCACGATTATTTTTGGGAAAAAGTTTAAACATAAAAAATATTAAAGGTGCACAGCTTTTATCTTCCCTTTATAGTAGAGCGTGCGGACCCTCACACTCCACAGTTTCTTTGGGGAGGGGAGGGGCGGAGTTCTTCGTACCTCATTTGAAGTTATGTGTTCCTTTGTCAACTGTGGCTGTCTTACTCGCACGCGCACCATGAACGAGCAGACGCAGATGTCAAAAAAAAGTGACAAACTGCACAAAGATCCTTTAAGACAAATACAAATCTTTGAAACACTAATTATGAAAGTTCTTTTTGGATTGAACAAAATTTATTAAATTAGTTATTTAAAAAAGAAAAAAGAAAAGAGCAAATGTATAAATTTAAACTCAAAATTTGTATGAATAATCTTTTTCTTTTTTTACGATTTTGCTGATTTTTTAATTGTGGAGTGTAGTAATTGAAATTGTAATTGAATATTGATTAATTGCACAGCCCTATTGTAAAATAAAGTTGAGTAGAGTGCATTTACATTTGAATCTTCTTGATAATTTTTGTATGTATGTAATATATATTTGATCAATTTCATTAATTTTGTGCCAGAAACTTTCCTTTGGCACAATAAATTCAATTTTTGGTTCTTTAGTCATCATTAGGGCCCGATCGATTTAATTGGCTGATATTAGGTGTTTTAAAATAAAAAAAAAGACCAATATTATAATAACCCAAAACAAAAAATATAATCAATCGACCAAAAAAAATAAGTTATTTCATTAATAATATATATTTAGCAAATTAATCAGTCGATTAGTCGATTATCAGAATTTTATTCTGCCAAATGTAGAAATCGGCATCATCCTCAAAAATTCCATATTTTACTGGTAACCTTCACCAAAATCAAATCAAAACAAGTATTAAAAACTATTTGTTTGATTTTTAAGGCAATTTCCCCCTGAAGTACTCCAAATTGTACCACTTTTGAAGCATTTGTCTTTGGAGAATCCACTGCACGTCCAGATCGTATGCGTTTATAAAGGAATAATCTACAGTCAAGGAGTTTTATCCATTTTTCCCAGTGTATATATTTTCATTTGCACTGCTACATTGTAAACTCTCAAAAGAAAAGTGCCCATTTTTCCAACGGCCGCATTTGTTGCAGTGACTAAAAGGAAGCTCAAAGAAATATGAATATATTATTTTCTGTGGTGCATCCCGTTTGTGAAAGCAGGCGTACTGGTGTGCACACAAAGACCTTGGAAGAGTACAACCGAGTCTTTTTGGAGGCCACAAACAGTAATGGACACTGACGACTATTTATAGTGGAAAGAGCAAAAGCGAGTGAATAGAGTTGGACAAAAAGGAGCAAGAGAGCGAGAGCGAGGGAGGCCACCGGCAGTGTTTGTCTAGTGCTTTCCTGCAGCAATGAACACATCACTTCGTGAAAGGCATGTTTGTTGTGCGGAAGTGCATTTCGACATCGACGCATTTTTAAGTCACACAAGAGGACGACAGGGATGTTGAAACCATGTCCCCTGTTAGCCTCTGGTTTGTACGACGGCGTATTAAGGCCACGTATATATCTATTTTTTGTAGAGGGCTGGGGCAATATTCTGAGAAAAAAATTTGCCACTTTATAAAGTCGCAAAAGTGGCAAATTTGCGGGGGGAAAAAACTCGGAAATTTGCGATTTTATAAAGTACCCAACGCTTGAAAGTGCGAATGCTTAACATGATATGGTTGAAGCCATTACCATCTCCTTATTTGAAAACCCAAACATATTGGCACAAACCTCCGAGTAGTACGCTACGTGTATTTCTCCTAAGTTTCTGAGTTGTTTTTTCTCGCAAATTTGCCACTTTATAAAGTCGCAAAAGTGGCAAATTTGCGTGGCGAAAAAACTCGGAAATTTGCGATTTTATAAAGTAGCAAATTTGCCACTTTATAAAGTCGCAAATTTACGATTTTTTTCTCACAAATTTTTCACTTTAAAGTGCCAAATTTGCAAGTTTTTTTTAATTGACCGCGCCCACTTAAAAATATATTTATACGTGGCCCTAATATGCTGTTGTAGGTTTGACATGCTGAATGATTTTTTTTTATAAAGTTGCAAAGTTGTCACTTTATAAACTCGCAAATTTGCCACTTCATAAAGTGGCAAATTTTATGACTTTTTTGACAAAATTTGTCACTTTATAAGGTCGCAAATTTGCGACCTTATAAAGTGGCAAGTTTGCAAGTTTTTTTTCTCTGAATATTTTTTTATAAAGTAGCAAATTTGCGAGAAAAAACAACTCAGAAACTTAGGAGAAATACACGTAGCGTACTACTTGGAGGTTTGTGCCAATATGTTTGGGTTTTCAAATAAGTTAAGCCTTTAAGTTAATTTGTTAAAATGTATATTTGCTTCCAGAGTTATTGTTTACACGTTCATTTATTATGGTATTTTTTTTGTACAAGTAGCCAAGTTGATGTGTCGAATTTGCTGCTCTCCGTCATTCACTTGCATTTACCTAAAGTATGCTAGCTTCTGATTGGTTAGTGTTAGTCAGCTGATAGGGAATCAGGAAGTGTTGTCGCTCTAGTTGCTGTGTATGATGAGTAAAATTTTAATTAAGTATGAATCTGTCTCTATCCTGCCTTTTCATTTCTAAACTGTGTCCCATTAACCACCAACCAATCCTCACGTTAGACTATAGCTACGCTACGTGTATTTCTAGTAACTTTCTGAGGTTTTTTTCTCGCAAATCTGCCATTTTATAAAGTCGCAAATTTGCCACTTCATAAAGTCCCAAATTTGCCACTTTATAAAGTCGCAAATTTACGATTTTTTTCTCACAAATTTTTCACTTTAAAGTGCCAAATTTGCAAGTTTTTTTTAATTGACCGCGCCCACTTAAAAATATATTTATACGTGGCCCTAATATGCTGTTGTAGGTTTGACATGCTGAATGATTTTTTTTTATAAAGTTGCAAAGTTGTCACTTTATAAACTCGCAAATTTGCCACTTCATAAAGTGGCAAATTTTACGACTTTTTTGACAAAATTTGTCACTTTATAAGGTCGCAAATTTGCCACCTTATAAAGTGGCAAGTTTGCAAGTTTTTTTTCTCTGAATATTTTTTTATAAAGTAGCAAATTTGCGAGAAAAAACAACTCAGAAACTTAGGAGAAATACACGTAGCGTACTACTTGGAGGTTTGTGCCAATATGTTTGGGTTTTCAAATAAGTTAAGCCTTTAAGTTAATTTGTTAAAATGTATATTTGCTTCCAGAGTTATTGTTTACACGTTCATATATTATGGTATTTTTTTTGTACAAGTAGCCAAGTTGATGTGTCGAATTTGCTGCTCTCCGTCATTCACTTGCATTTACCTAAAGTATGCTAGCTTCTGATTGGTTAGTGTTAGTCAGCTGATAGGGAATCAGGAAGTGTTGTCGCTCTAGTTGCCGTGTATGATGAGTAAAATTTTAATTAAGTATGAATCTGTCTCTATCCTGCCTTTTCATTTTCTAAACGGTGTCCCATTAACCACCAACCAATCCTCACGTTAGACTATAGCTACGCTACGTGTATTTCTAGTAACTTTCTGAGTTTTTTTTCTCGCAAATCTGCCATTTTATAAAGTCGCAAATTTGCCACTTCATAAAGTCCCAAATTTGCCACTTTATAAAGTCGCAAATTTACGATTTTTTTCTCACAAATTTTTCACTTTAAAGTGCCAAATTTGCAAGTTTTTTTTAATTGACCACGCCCACTTAAAAATATATTTATACGTGGCCCTAATATGCTGTTGTAGGTTTGACATGCTGAATGATTTTTTTTTTTATAAAGTTGCAAAGTTGTCACTTTATAAACTCGCAAATTTGCCACTTCATAAAGTGGCAAATTTTACGACTTTTTTGACAAAATTTGTCACTTTATAAGGTCGCAAATTTGCCACCTTATAAAGTGGCAAGTTTGCAAGTTTTTTTTCTCGGAATATTGCCCCCGCCCACAAAAACAAAAAAAAAATTAGACGTGGCCCTAATACGCCGACGTAGGTTTGGCATGCTGTATGGTTATTATTATTTTTTTACTTTTTAGAAAGGAAGATAGTGACTTGAGTCACTTGACATGTGAAAGAGCCCCAGTTGAAGCAACATGTTTTAGAAAAAGACAAAAACAGTCCTTATGCACATAAGTCAACTTTGGAGTCAATCATCCTCATGTATCGGATCGTATTCATGTTTTGCTTCAGTGTTCTCATGCAGGCCTCAGAATTTGTCATATTTTGCGGAGTGATGCAAACTATGTTTTGGAAATTCATCTTCCTCAGCTCTCCCCCCCCCTCTCTCTCTCTCTCTCTCTCACCACCACCACATCATTTATACCTTTTTCTTTTGACATATCCGAGAATTATGCTCCATTTGAAGAAATCCCCGAAGGTACTAATTCATATTCGCCATATGATTGGGCCATCAATACAGAGGGTAAGTGAAGGTCGCTGCGACAGCTTTACGGTTTAGCGGCTTTTGCCTGCCTTAGTGTCACTGCTTCACAATGCACCGCAATGCTCTTTTTCATCAGATGATGCTGATTTTCTTCCTCTGGGATTCAACGAACACATCACGTGCTAGCAAATACAATCAAGCTGCAGTCAATACTTTCATAATAAAGCTCAGCTAGAGTAACTGAGTTTTTTTTATTTATTTATCATTCATCAGTGGAAAAAAAAGAAACCAGATGTAATATCTCTCTCTCTAAATATATATATATATATATATATATATATATATATATATATATATTTTATAGAATTATATTTGAAGAGCATCCAAGTCACAATATTGTTATTGTATTGGCACCTGCAGTGTAAATCCTGCCTTAAAAGTGTACCAATTCCAATTTAAGGACTATCAGGGTTTTTCACTGTTTATTTCAAGTGACACAAATCAGATATGTGTTTACTTGGGCGCTTGGTACCAAATGTTTCGATAATTAAATAAAAAACGATTTTGGTAGCTACCAGAAGACAGAGTTCTCTGGAAGTTTGTTCCTAGCCTTTTGCTGTTCTTTAGTAATTAGCAGTAGAACAGAAATTGCTTTTCACCAAAAACAGTGGTTTCTAGTGCTGTCACTATGGAATATTTTTAGAATTGATTATTCTATCAATTATTCAATCAATTAATCGAAAAATCCGATACATTTTTATTTTGCATTGAAGTGTATTACAAAGCATTTTTGCCCTGATTACTGTTTACTAACCAATGCTTGTTGCTCATTTGCTCCCCAAAACGTATAAATACATTCAATTTTAAATAGGACATGCTCCCAAAGACGTATTTATATGTTTTTATGGGGGGGGGGGGGGGTTGTCGTCAATGCTAGAGCATACAGAAGGCTTTAATACAGCCTCTGAACTGAAGAGAATGGTTGAAGCAATGGTAATTATTACAAAAACGGCCAGCAGCTGGCATCAGAGTATAAGAGATCAACCAGGGCCATGTAGCAAAAAGCTCTTTCCCGGCTGGATTCGGGCAGTAGGCGAGGTACGACCTGAACTGGTTGCCAGCCAATCGCAGGTTAAAAGAAACATGAGAAGCAGAATCATAACTCTGCCACTAAGATATTTTTCTTTTGTGACACCTCAAACTTCAAAACATGCTCATTTACAGATATACAACTAAGAATGTGCTCACAGCATCACTCTAGTTTAACAGTCAATGTTTTTTTTGTTTTTTTTACGTCATTCGCCATTCGGTTGAAAAACATATTTGCGGAATATATTTGTAGGTGGCAGTTACCGGTTGCATTCCAATAAAAACAATTAAATTTAATTTATTCCTTATAAATGTACTTGGTGTGCTTCAAACTCCTGTATGGACTCCAGCAAATCAGTTTCTACTTCCGCCATGGTGACTGTGCCTCTCGTGTGCTGATTTGAAATGGGAATGAGAGGAGCCGCTTTAACTGGTGACATATCAAGTTAGCTGTGTTCACGCCGACAATGGTGCAAAACGCCCGTATTAAATTGCGCCAAGCTGTGTGCATCTGTGAAAATACCAAAACACCGTCTAGCCTGCCCCTGCGCGGATCTAGACCGTGACTCGTGCTAGACTTTCACAAAAATAGAGCCCCATGCATTTTTCTTTGTTCAGTCCTAGAAAATATATAATGTATGGTAAAAATGTATTATCTATTTAATGAAAGCCGGTTTTATTTGCATAATATGCTCTAGGTGACTAGCAATGTGTGTCCTCCACTTCTCGTATTAGCACAGCTCAAGTCATGCCTGTAATGGCGTTGCTGATATGTTCCCTGAGATGATTTATGTTTTGTATCTTTTCCCGATGCGCCATGACCTTCAAATGCCCCCAGAGATAAACCCCAAGTGGGGTGAGATCGGCCCATGTGGGAGGCCACTCCACAGGATTACAACCACCAATCAAAGCGTCGGGAAAGTATTGATGTAACATTAACGCACGTGACGACCATAATGAGATGGAGGGATGTGGAAAATCTTCCCCTTGCCACATCTTAAAGGGATACTTGACTCATTGAGACATTTTCAGCAGTAAAGCTAATATTTGTCCAGAATTCATTCATTTTTCTCTTACAATTAATACCTTTAAAAACACATTTCTCCACCTGCTGTCGACTGACGATGACATCACCTGTGCTCAGGAAGGAGGTAGCGACCAATCATGGCTCACCTGTTTTTTGGGTTGGGTCAGCAAACTAAGCCATGATTGTTTGCTACCTGTTTCCTCAGCACAAGTGATGTCATCTTCAGTCGACAGCAAGTGGGAAAATGAGTTGCACAATATTTACCCAGCAAACATGTATGTTTCACGATTTGTAAATATTAATGACAAATGATCTTTTTGTAAAGTTTTACCGGAAAGTGTAACACATTTATTTTTTTACTGCCCCATTTCTGCTGTTTTTTGGAAGGATATTGAAAATTATTTTATGTGTGAATCGAAACATAAGATTATATTGAATGGTAAAAACATTGTTACCCTTTTTGAATCCAAGAACAAACAATTTTCTACTTTGGTTAATTTGTATGTTTTATTGGGAAATGTGTATATCCATAAATGTACATTTCTAAACTTTAAAACTTTGATTCCAATCATTTTTGATTGAAATTGACAATTTTTTAAAGTCTCTTAAATTTGTGGCGAACAATAAGTTTCATTTGATAATTAATATCCATGCAGAATTATATATATATATATATAAATACTTCTTGGAGCTATGTGAATGTTTTTTTTTTTTATAATTTAGTTTATAATTTTATTTTTATTATATTTTAATATGTGATTTATGTAAATTGGATTGACTGGTATTTGTATAATTCTACTATGTTCAGTAAAAAAGAAGAAGTTTTTTAAGTTATTAATTGTTCATGAAAAATAATGAAGTTATCACATTTACCGGTACCATAGACAAAATATAAAAAAACATTTTATTTTTATTTTTTAAGTCTCTTAAATTTGTAACAAGAAATGTCAATTGATAATTAATATCCTTGCAGAATTATTACAAAAAAACCCCTCTTGGAGCTACTTCAGTGTCCCCCCAGCCCCCACCCTCCACCCTCCCTGTTTATAATGTTATTTTAATTTTTTTTTTATTTTTTTATGTGATTTATGTACATTGGATTGACTGGTACTTGTATTATTATTCTATGTTCAATACATTTTAATACATATATATATATATATATATATCTATATATATAGTTTTTAAAGGTATTAAATGTTCAGAAAAATAATTTAAGTTATCACATTAATTATAGACAAAATTTCTTCTTACTAGTGAAAATGCCTCAATGAGTCAAGTATCCCATTTAATATACTTTTTGGCATCAGGATTTTCATAGACAAAAAAAAAAAGGTCAAATTATTCTTTCACCCTCACATAAATTATTTTTGGTACTTTGCATCGTTGTACTCATCCAATGAGGCTTAACATTATTCCGACATTTTGTGCAATTTGACAATCAACCTCTTGATGAGTGAAGGACACACGTTAAAATGTTTTCAAAAGATCTATAGCGTATTATGTAAATGGTTTTCATAAGAAGAAAACCAAAATTGTGTCAATAGTTTTTTTTTAACAATAATAATGGTATGCTAAGCTAACTTTACTGTTAAGTACTTCCACAACTGCTGCTCCACAATAAAATAATCATACAATGTTTTAAACCGTGACGCAAGAGCTCGCATGTGTTGTGTTAGTATTCACAAAACCGTAACTTTTTGGAACTTTGTTTTTGTATTGTGATCTCCAACATTTGCAGTTGACGGCCCAATGGGCTACTCTCTGCCACTTCTCCTCAAACGCAGCCACTGGCATCAAAATGCATCGTCTTAAGAGAAGAGTCGCATCTGCTGTCGAAAAGCATTTGCATAAAAAGCTTTCCAACGGGTTCACTTTTACAAGCCGTTTTGGCAAAGCATCCTCTCGCTGGTTCACGACCTGCAAAACAAAAACGTAAATGTGTGCTGGTTGTGAGGTAATAGATGAATATTTCATAACATTTCTCACCTGGGTTTGATATTAATGAACTCTCTGCATAAGCCTACGCCGCCTGCTTGCTAAGCTGACATATCTGCCCACCCACTTGTTATGAATATTTATGAAACGTATGTGGTGGACCAAAGGCTAAAGAAGGCACATTTTAGTTTTTGGCGCGTCGTGGGCTATTTTGGATTGATTTACATGCGCTCTTACTGTGGTGTGCTGCTGTCCGTGGTGCTGAACTAGGCACACACTCCAACTGGAAGGGATTCAGACAAGGATACGAGACATGATCATTTTACTGTGAAAGCCAATTTTGCTGCTCAACTTCCAAAAAATACTCCAAAATTCGACCTCTTTGTTTTATGTCGACAGTCATCCATGGCCAACTACATTTTGTCTTTATAAATCTAACTTAAACCAAGTATAATTATAGCGAAAATGTCCTTAGTTTAATTTCATTTCATACATTAGCCTTTCAGGGTTCGTTTTAAATATTATAATTTCAGTATTGCTTTACCGGGCAGACAGAAGAAGGAAGATCAAACAGTTTGAGAATTATAGTTCACTTTGATTTATTACTCAAAATTGAGTGACCCCCCCCCCCCTTTTAATCTTGCACTAAAAAAACTCCATATATTAAAAAAATAAAACTAATACCAAAACCTTAACTAAAATTAAACATTTTTGAGAAAACCTAACTACAGGGAACTAACAATCCTGCTCTTAAAACTAAAACAACAAAATCAAAATGAAATAAAAATGATCTATAATGAAAAATTTTAAACTATTACAATTCTGTTTTAGGCAAGAGGTGGGGTACCCCTTATGTGACCCCTTGATTAATAAAAAAAAAGAAGAAGATTTTTAAATGAGTTTTTCCATTCCTTTGTGTGTGTGTTTTTTTTTAGAAACTAAAAATGTACTTAAAAAAAATGTACTTAAAGATTGAGTATATATTTTCCTCATATAACTAAATGGGATAAAAATCCTGTATAAACTGGGGGGAAAAAAACTCCAAATTGTAAAAAATATTTGGGGGGAAATGAGAAAAAAAAACATGTGAGAATATGCAAATCCATGGGTGAACACCTGTGAGTAAGCAGTGCTTGACTCTAGTTTGAAGTTGTACTATCACTTTTCACCATTTTTTTTTTTTGTGGATAATGAATGATATTGAGGAACATTGTACCTCAATAATATTACACTTTTGAGTGAACTGATTGACGCACAAAATGAGTTCTTGCACTTCATGTTGGTTTTGCTGTTAAGCAGCTTTGTCCGTCGATGGCCATTTTTTATGCGAGATCCCTTTGCATGAACAAAAAAAGAAAATCACAGTATGCGGTTATTTTGTTGTTTCCTTCAAACTAGGGCCGGGCAATAAATCAAATTAATTTGTTTAATCATCATTTTGAAAACCGAATCGTTGAAAATTTGCTAAATCGTGAAATTGAATTTTGTCTTCTGGATTATTAAAAGCTGTCCGTTAGATCCAGACTATGAATGTTAAGTTTGTTAAAACTGATTTAGAATAAGTATACATTATTGTTGTCTGAAGATTTTGCACAGGAATAATTTTTGAATAAAGGAGACCTTTAAAATAACGCTTGCTGGGTTTATTAGATTAAAATCGTAATCGTCCTGAATGACTGAAAAAAACTGAGATTTTGTTTTTGGGCCAACCTCTTGTTTTTGGGTTAGGATATTTGAGAAATGTATTATGAAAAATAGAATATATTAAGAGCACATATTTTGCATGTATTCTGTCCATACTTACTTTGTACTTTCGGTTAGTCCAGATGTCCAGATTGTCAAGTACTCATGTTAATCACTCGTGCAAATTGCACTCCGTCAACCAGCAACGAAAGTTTTCCAAGTGACAGACATTTTTTTTTTTTTTACCACAATGCACCTCCTCTAGTTTTACTGCAACATTAAAATGCTACTAATTTAGCTCAGTGGTTGTTTACCAGCATAAGTCACGTCTCTGTCGGTCACATTTCAAGGCTGTCCGACTTGATAACATAAACCCAATTAACAAAAAATGTAAAATATGCAAAATATGCATACGTTTGAATTAAAAAATGATTGGCTGCTGAAATCGTGAAACACATTTTTCTTGTGCTCATATGCTATTCTGTTTATTTCAATTTTCATTTTCTGCTGTTCATTTATTCCAGCCGTTCCTCCCTCATTTGCATCTCTCCAAATTGCTACTTGATATCGTTCCCTCATGTTTGTTTCTTCTGGACAGCCACGATAGGAATCTGCTGTATATTAGCATCTTCTGTGAAATCTTCAGCTATTCACTGCAAAAAAAGAAAGAAAAAAAAAGCCACTTTCTAGACTCTGTTCTTTTTCAGTAACACCCCAAGATACCACCCAAACTTGTCTCAATAGGAAAATAGTACAAATTAACTCTTTGACTGCCAGACGTTTTCAGAAAAAGGATGCCGTGGGTGCCAGCCGATTTTAAGCATTTTGACTGATCTTTCAAGGTCCATAGACAATTATGTGTTTGGACTATGGAAACACACATACTGCCAAAACAAGATTGGACTCTCATCTTCCATCAGAAAAAAAAAGTTTGTTTCTACCTTATTCCGTTTTTGAGTAATCAACAATAGAAAATGGTTAATTTCAACTGTTTTGAAAAAAAAAACGTCTTTTAACGTCTTTGGCACTCCTCCATAGGATTTTACGAAACGTTATTTAACGTTTTTGGCAGTCAAAGAGTTAAAGTATGTTGAAGGGATACACCTTAACTTTTGAATGTTGGGGAGGAGCTAAATTAAGACTGCATGGGTTCTTATCAGAGTTACTGTAGTTAAAGTGTGCCACATTTTCGAGATATTGATGGGGCCAAGCAATATTAGAAAATCTGTTGACTATCATCTCTGGTGTTCCCATTTTTGTGTCTAGTCTTGTACAGTATTTGGGCTATTTTGCTCCCAAAAACGTATTTATAAGTTTTTATGTTGTTCTTTTTTTTATGCTAGAGCATACAGAACTTTGGTTTGAACTGAAGAGAATGGTTGAAGCAATGGTAGTTACTACAAAAACGACCAGCAGTTGGCTGCAGACTATAAGAGATCAACCAGAGCCATGTAGCAAAAAGCTCTTTTCCCCACTGTTTTGAACAGATTTGTGAATAAAAACTAAAATAAAACTTAGCTATATTCTAATGCTAATTGCTGCAAAACTGAAAGAGATAGAAATGTACTTTTTTCTTGATGAAAGAAGATACTCAAATCTTTTTTGGGATAGGTTCCATGTTTTTATAGCAGTAGAAAACAATATTCTGTGGACCTTGCAAAATCAGTCAAAATCCAGTAAAGCAGCCAGGAGCAAAGAGGGTTGCTTCAGTAAAAATGGCTGCAAGTGATTAGTTGATAGCGATTAATCACTGTTTTTTTTTTTTTTTTTACTTCTGCTTCCACTTTTTTCTTCAAAGCTTGTGACATATTTAGAATTAGTGTAAAATCATCAAAGTGCAAAGTATATTTATCATCAAAGACAATTCTAATAGCTTTCTTCGATCCTTGAATAGAATATGTCTTCTGTAAAATACAGCTGTTGAATAAAACCATCAAAATGGACTCAGCTTTACAAGGCCGTCTTTTTTTTCTCATATAAACAATTCTCAGAACTTCTTACTTCCAGGTTTAGTTGTCCTCACAAACAGCACACTTCATAAATTTTTATTTTCAAGGTCCCATGGAGGGAAATTGACCAGGGTGTTTCACTCTGAGATGATAACGCCAAAGATGTACAACTAATATGCTATTTGAATTTGGCTTTGTAAAGTGCACAAATTACTTGGAATTTCTCCAACAAGAGTCTAGTAAAATTGAAAGTAAAACTGCCTATGTCCGTTTTTGTCCGTCTTCACGGCAGTGGCTAAATTTAGCTGCAGGTTATAGACCGTAACAGGAAGTAAATAAAACGAATTTCAAAGAATCTCCAGAGGTAACACTTTTTGACAGCCCTAATAAAAACTTAAACTTATAAAAACTAAACTAAAACAAAGCATTTTCGAAATAAATAAACCGCAATAAAACCTGACAACTCTTCTGTAAACACAAAAAAAACCCACTAACTGAATTTTAACACCAAAATTCAACACAAACTAAAAACGAATGAAAAATTTGAACCCTGGTTGTTCGGTGTCTTCCCTGCATGTGATTGCACGTGGACACTTCTGTTCCTATTTTTGAAATCAAATCATCTGTAAACCCTTTTTTTAAAAACATAATTTAGAATTTGTAATAATAATAAACTTGTTAGAGAAAATAGTTTGTGTTCAAAATCACAGTTTAAAGTATTAACTCTTTGACTGCCAAAAACGTTAAATAACGTTTAGTAAAATCCTATGGAGGAGTGCCAAAGACGTTAAACGACGTTTGTTTCAAAACAGAGGTGAAACTAACCATTTTCTATTGTTGATTACTGAAGAACGGAATAAGGTAGAAACAAACTTTTTTTTCCTGATAAAAGATGAGAGTCCAATCTTTCATTTGGTAGTATGTGTGTTTCCATAGTCCAAACACATAATTTTCTGTGGACCTTGAAAGATCAGTCAAAATGCTTAAAATCGGCTGGCACCCACGGCATCCCTTTTCTGAAAACGTCTGGCAGTCAAAGAGCTAATCTAGGCAAATATGAGCATTTTTTGTGAGGTGTCAATTACTAGTGTTTTTTGCTATTAGGTCTTGGTCTCTTTTTTTTTTCTTTCTGGAGAGCTCAGTATTGTTCATTCGGTAATTTTACCGATTTGACATGTCATCATCATTGCTCTTTTTTTTTTTTTTTTGTATGTGTGTGCGAGTGTGTGTGTATTCATTAGTTCACCTAAAAGCTATAAAAAAAAATCCCATACCGTTCACCTAAACCGAACACTTCCAGCCAGTCGTGAGGCCGTCAGGAGACCCGAGGAAGGACCAAAGAAAGGAAAGGAAAGTGAAATCCAGCACCGACCAGACACCAGGACTTGGTCTCTAACTAAATAGCCATTAATTGTTTTGTTCAACAAAACAAATGACACTTCACCTTTACCGCGCATAGAAAAAATAAATAATATTGGCCAAAATGTAAAAAATAAAATAAAATAAAATAAATAAAAAATTCTGCAATTACACCCGCCTTTTCCCCATTTTTGATTGACCACGTCCTCTCTCTCTTTTTCGCTCTCCCAACGGAAAAACTGCATATCAACAATTTCAGCCTGACCGCCGTCTGATAGAAGAGTGTAAGTGTGAGCATGTCATGAAAGCGAGGGTGTGTTTGGCGGCTGGCTGTATATCCCCCCCCCCCCTCCCTTTAAACACGCCCAGGTGGGAGCCATAAAGGGTGTTTATGAGGCTGACAAGTTGACACTGCAGCCTTGTCATGCTCCGATAATAAGGCCGGGGCCGGCCCAAAGCCTTGTTTCGCCAGACAGACAACCTCTCTTCTGGGTGCCGAAAGGAAAGGAGAGGAAGAGGCAGGGGACGTTCCATAAAGCCTTTTATGAGGCTGTGAATGCGATGCCTGAGATGGGAGGGGCCAGCAGGAGCTTAGCTTGATTTGCCGGCAGCACAACATGATTTTAAAACTTATGACGCTCAACCTGAAAATTCAAACGCTCTTAAAATGATATGGTTTGGAAAGTTTTTAGGTAACAATGTTGCACAAAGCCTCGACAAAGCTGAAAGTGACTGAAGTCAGCAAGGAAATTACACGTGGCAACTCTTTGCCTCTCAGCAAGTGATTGAGAATTGAACAACACACTTTAACAGAAAAACTGCAAAGCTGTGTTGGGTTTTGAGATGATTATTCTTTTTTTTACTGAACCACAAAAACATGGTGGTCGTCTCGCAACCCAGAGGTTGTGGGTTCAATCCCATGCCATTGTGGCCACGATGATGTATCCTTGAGCAAGGTACTGAACTCCCAGTTGCGCCTGATGCTGCGTCATCACCAGGTGAGGTGAAGGCCTTCAAAGGTGGAAAAGCGCTATACCCCCCCCCCAAAAAAAAAGTGTTCTGCAGGGTTCAATTTTGGGGCCCCTTCTATTTTCATTGTATTTACTGCCTCTGGGCTCCATCATGAAAAAACGATTCACAACTAATTCATTTTGTTAGCTTTTTTATATATTTTTTTAAAGTGGTTTCTTTTGGGGAAAAAAAGTGAATTTCCAAGTCACCACAAACTTTTGAATGGGAGTGTATGTTGAAGTTTAAATATATATTTTTTTACACTTTTTATACCGTATTTTCATGACTAAAAGGCGCACTTATCAGTCTTATGTTTTCTCAAAAATCGATGGTGCGCACCGAGTTCCAAAATCTGTAAATGTTGTGGTGCGACTTCGAGAAGCGTTTCAGCTTGACTGTCTGTGTGGGAGCATTTCTTTCTTTCTTTTTTCTTTCTTCTTCTTTTTGAGAAAAAAAAAAGTAGGAGCATTTCTCTCGACAGACAGCTGAGCAGTGCCGACAAATTGTGCCAATATACAAGAAATCCGGCCCTGGTTGAGGACTGGCAGGCATGAGAAACTGAAAGACTCAACTTAAAGATGATGAGTCTATTGGGTTCTCATGCTTGCCAGTCCTCAACCCGGGCCGGGTTTGTTGTGTTTTTAATACAGTAGGATGCTCCATTGCTTTCGCGAGTTGCGCCACCATTTTTAAATTTATTTTTTTTGCTTGCATGCTTGGGCTAAACGTGTCTGCCGCCTGCACGAAGACGGCATGATTTCTGAGGAGACTCTGACAATACTACAATGACGAGAGGGAACCTGGCGTGTTTGATTTGTAGATGAGGATTGATCAAAAGTAACGTGATAATACTTCAAGTACAACCAAACTCAGTTTTGCTCCGCTGCCTTTTTAAAAACATACGCTAGCAAGTGAAAGCATGCTAGCATATTTTTTGAGCTAGCGTAGTGCGGTGCGCTTTATGTGTGCGTTAAATACAGAAATAGCACCCGCAACTGAGACCGCGCCTTTTAATACAGTGCACCTTATGGTCATGAAAATACGGTAGGTTAAATATTAGAAATATTTAAATGTCAACATTGCCCGACAAAGCTTTTACTATGTCGATAGTTTGACTCCAAAATTGATGATTTCCATCCGTCTAACCATTTTTCTGTAGCTTATTGGGGTCGCCAGTGAGCTGATCCCTTCTGACTTAAGGAGTCTGAGTGTTCTCCAGTCCAACGCAGGGCACGAAAAAAGCAACCATTCACAGTTTCACACTCACATTCACATATATGGACAATTTAGTCGTCAGTGAAGGTTTTATGATCGTTTTTTGGAGTGTGGGACGAAACTGGAGCACCCGTTGAAAACCCCCCGCAAACGCGGTGCGAACATTGAAACGCCACCACTGGAAGCCAAGATTCGAACCATTCGCTTGGCGCTGGGACTGTGCCGCCTGGATTATTTGCTTTTCCTTGTTGCCAGTATTTTCTTTGAAAACGTGAAGAAAGTAATCAACTGAGACTGAAGAAACAGTCATTCATTGTTACAAATGGCCAAGTGTAACCTTTTTTTTTTTGGTATGATTTTTCATGGTTCTTTTTGTTCTTTTCCTACAAAATTGCTTTGGAAGCACACATATTAGAAACTCGTACCCTTTGCCACACTCAATTTTTCTTTCCGTCTCCATCGTTTTCTTCTCGTTTCTTCCCTTCATTGTCCTTTAACGAGCAGCTTGAGCTTCCCTGCGAGCCAGCGACAGATGCCAGCTATAAATCAGCTAATCAATGGCACCAAAGTCAAAGTCCCCGAACAGTATTGTAGGAAAACGGTGTGAATGAGCCTCATTGATCCATCTGCCCAAACTGTTAATTTCTCCAAGAGGCTTTGAGTGTGACAGGCAAGGGCACGGTTTGACGCCGCCCGGCTTAACGTCTGTATTCCTATGCAAAAGTTCTTCAAGCAGGCGGAAAACAGAAGACAGACTTCCTTTTTTAAAATGTTTTTTTTTTTTATGTTGTCCTTTTAGATCATTATTCTGCTGAGTGATTGAACTTGTATCTGTGACCTCCATAATTATCGTTTCACTCAGTACATCAAATAAAAAGGCAGACACGTCCGCGTCAAAATTTAGCAGTAATACATTTAATAATAATGCATATATTTGTGGAGACTGGTGTCAAGTTGTTTTACAATTTAAAAAATGTGCAGAATTTCACAAGTTACTTAGTTAAAGATTAGATAGCTCTTAATATGGTAAGAAAAATGCCAATGGCTTACAAATGCAATCATGCCATCTAGTGGCAGAAAAATGACCTCAACACAAATCAATATCACACTTGTTTTTTTTTTGCAGTACAGTAAAACTTTTTATTTTTAACAAAATTTTATGAATTATTATGAATTTATTGTGTCAATGACTAAAAGTTGCAGCCATGTTTCTATTGGTTTAACATTTTTTTCAACTTCAACTGTTAACAAGAGTATGAAAACTTGGAACAAATATTTTACTGTACATTTTTATTGTGCACTTGAAACAGAAATAAAATGTGTAATTAATCGTGCGTTAATAACTATTGTAGTCATGCCATTAATTACAATAAAAAAATTAATCGCCTGACACCCCTAATTTGAATACTTTACGTTAGCAAGAGTTTGAAAACTTAGAAAAAAATATTTTATTGTACATTTTATTGCGCATTTAGAACAGATTAATCACGATAAAAAAAAAAAAAGATCGCTTCACACCCCTAATTTGAATACTTGGTTAACAAGAATATGAAAACTAAGAAAAAATAATATTTTATTGTACATTTACAACAAATATAAAATTTGTGATTAATCGTGACGATTAAAAATCGCCTGACATCCCTCATACAAATATAAGACGACTTGTGGCTCATTTTTTGCCAAGTCATCATAAAGTGTACCTCCATTTGCCCAAGGGTCCATCCTTTTGTGTCACAAGGTTTTCAGCGCCAGTATTTTGTCAGGGACAAGTGGACAGAAGGCACGGAAGCACTACAAAAGAAGCTGTTTTAATTAAATCTGGCAGATTTACTCGCCTGGCTGGCTTTAAAGCATAGATGGCTCAAGGCGACGGGGGCCAAAAGTGGCGGCTGTAAAAATGACTCATGGAGGTCCGGGGTGGAAAAGAGCCCCCCCCCCCCCCCCCCCATCGAGGGTCGGGCGGGGGGGAATTATGGGCGCTCGGTCGCAAGCTCCTGTGTAACGAGGACGAATAGATGCGAGGTTTGTCGCCGGTAGAAGGTCAGGGAGCTGCATGGCAGTGCTGTCAACACCTGTGGCGTGTAGGTAGTTATCTTCGGGGTGGGGGGTGGGGGGGGGGGTTGAAAAAAGAGACGCAACCTTAGCAGTGGTACAGCAAAAAGTTTGAGCTGCTTTTTAGAGTGTGCCAGTATTTAAAGACTTTGAAGGCAAACTGGGGAAAAAGAAAACTTTTCAAAGGAGTCGTGTAGACGCTGATAGTTTGTCCGTGATTTTAAATCACATTCAGTGTGTCATTAAAAATCATCACTTGTGCAGCAGGAAATGATCAAATTGAACTTACATGGTCTGAATAATGTACTGCAAATAATCGATTCTAATTTCCTGAATCTATTCAATTTTGATTCAGTTTGATTAGGATTTTTTCCCGATTTGATTCTTTTTCACTTCAATTCAATCCAATATTGATTAATTACGACACATCAATTCTTCTTAAGTGTCAAGTAAATGACAAAATATCCACAAATATTAAATTCCAAAGTCAATTTTGTAGAGGCAGTAACTAATCAAATGATTTAGTTTATTAAGGAAAGTAACACGGGTTATAAATAATCACTTAAGTGTTACACAACAAACAAACAAACATTGACATCAGCAAGGATTAGATGAAAATATTTTCATAATATAATTCAACAATTGTAATTATATATTAACTTATTCACTCCCAGCCATTTTCACTGAAGCAACCCCCTTCACTCCCGGCTGTTTTACTGAATTTTGACAGATTTTGCAAGGCCCACAGAATATTGGTATAAAAACATGGAACCTACCAAAAGAAAGATTAGAGTCTCTTTTTCGTCAGGAAAAAAAAGTATATTCTGCAGCAATTAGCATTAGAATATAGCTAAGTTTCATCATTATTCTCAAAACTGTTTAAAACAGTGGGGAAAAGAGCCTTTTTGCAACATGGCGGTGGCTGATCTCTTATACTCTGCTGCCAACTGCTGGCCGTTTTCGTAATAACTACCATTGCTTCAAGCATTCCCTTCAGTTCAGAGGCTGCATCAAAGCCTTCTGTATGCTCTAGCACAGGGTTCACCAATTCCGGTCCTCGAGGTCCGGAGTCCTGCAGGTTTTACAAGTTTCCGCCTACTAGCACACCTGATTCATATAATAGGTTCATCAGCATGCCTGATAACGATCCTGATATTTAGTATCAGGTGTGTTGGTAGGCAGAAATATCTAAAACCTGCAGGACTCTGGACCTCGAGGACGGGAATTAGTGAACCCTGCTCTAGCATAAAAAAAAAAGTATAAACACGTCTTTGGCAGCATGTTAATATTTAAAATAGAACGTATTTATACGTTTTTGGGAGCAAATGAGTTTGAAAGGTCTAATAAGTGCAACCAAAGGCATACACTTCCCATTGCAATCATCTAAAGCCTTTACAATAATTTTATTTGCACCTTTAATGAGGTATCAACGGTGCAAAGTCCTATTTATTGATTAAATGTACTATTAATTGTCGCCTAAATGAATGCACTGTATACAGTGTGGTACACTTTATTTGCCTCCAAGTCCATTTTTATGTTGTTAGAATTAATTAGTCGATTAAGAAGTCTGCCAATAGAATGTAGTTGGTCGTGTTTTGCAGCAGTTGAGGCAAAACAAAGTGCACTAGATATGACATACATGATGTTATTTGTTGCATATTTTATGTTATACACAAATGATTAGTCTTGAGATGAATTAATCTCATCTTATAATTGCTCCCATCCAAAGTTAATAGTAAAATAATAACATTTGATTGCCAAAACTCCCCACAATACATCATGAAATGAAGCCAAATAAGCATCCCTGTTGATTATAATTTGTTTCTTAACAGGCAGTGAAACAAATGGAAATGAATTTTCATATTTCACTGCGCTAACCTTGCACTGTTTTCCATAAATGGCGTCTTATCTAAACAGATGCTGGGATTTTATTTCTCTCCGTCTGTATAGGGAGCAACGGCGGGTCATCTCCACTCGGGCTTCTGTGCATCTTTTCCCACAATACAAATGAGGCATTTTGCCTCAAATATATCATAAACGTGTACATGCTCTCTTATTGCTCCTTCTCTATCTGTGGTATGATTTTCACATTTTATTGAGTATGATGCTTGAATGTGTTTACAAGCTGTGTTTCCAAAGTGGAGGATGAGGGAAGATAAAACACACAGAGTGCGCTTTTTGCTTTTCTCATAAATGTTTGTGGATGATATGCTTGAATTTAATGTTTTCTTTTTTTTCCCCTTTTGAGGTCTAACTGAGCGAAGACTCGTCACAAAAATAATCTTGACGTGTTTGAAGCATCGACTTTTCTCTTTTCTTTCTTTTTTTTTTCTTCTGGAGAGCTCAATATTGTTCATTCGGTAATTTTATCGATTTGACATGTCATCATCATTGCTCTCTTTTTCTTTTTTTTTTTTACTTTTCTTTTTTCTGTTGACAGGCGAAACCTGGTAAGCCAAGCGCAAGAACAAGTCTGTGGGCGTACTCGAGGTGAGTTTCAATTTCAGATAAACATAATTTATGATTTTTTTAAATGGATTCTTTGCCCGCATTAATTCAGACTGCAAACCACAGCTGATAGAACTTTTTGCAATAGCTTGCAGCAGCTTGAATTTTTAGCTGCAGGTTGTGTCGCAATGCTGATCCCCCCCCCCCCCCCCCCTTCCCCTACTTCTTGAAATGGTGTTACATCTGAGGCAAAAAAAAAAAAAAAAAAAAGGGTCCAAAGCCCCTGAGGCCTCAAAGTAAGATAAGGACTTGGTACTTTTTGGAAAAGGGCACTTTCAGACACTTGGCAATCTTTACACTCAATGCTGCACTTCCACATTTTATATGAAAGAGAAACAGACTGTCCACATTTGTAGGAGTGATACTCCATGTCAGTCTTTCAGTTGACCTTAATACTATAATAATTTATTTTTTGTGGGTCACTTCAATTTTGTCTTTCCTATTTGTGAATTCCGTAGCCTGCCCACACTAGAGCCGTCAAAATTAATCGATTAATCGACAAGTAATCGATAACCATTTTAACTCATTCACTGCTATTGACGCCTATAAATGTCCAAAAATCATTTTAACTATTTCTTTTAGTTTAACATTTATTTCCACTTTTGTTAACAAGAGTATGAAATCCTAGACTTTTTTTTTGATAATTTAAAAAATATATATATATATTTTTAAGAAAAGATTATTATAAATTAGTTATATTTAAGTAAACAAAAATAATTGAGGGGTCACACCAATTTGTAGTGGTGCCCGAATGTCCAAAGAGCGAAAATGTAGGGCACTCAAAATTACCCACAATACATTCTGAAAAGTAGTGAACATTGATGTTCATTCAACTGGGTCGATATAGACCACAATGCATTGCGAGCTGCTAGCAAGGCATTAATATGTACTCTGGAAATAATGAATGTGTTTTAGTTGAAAATATTTACAACAAAAGAACAGTTTTAAAACATTTTCATTCACAATAAATAGTCGGAGATTTATATGCCGATGCGTCTAACATTTACGGTGGTCACGTGATATGCGACGAGGAGAAAGTAGTGAGCTGGCTGTCTGAAACGCCAAACAGAATGAGGGCACTACATATTAAGACACTATATATAGTGCGGGGCTATGTAGTGAATGAGAGGTTAGGGGACAAAGGTGGCCATTCGGATACAGCCTCTGTCTTACCTACAGTCTATGTGCTAAGTTAGAATGCTATGTTAAATTTGGTTCTACATTAGCTTAGCGACTGCTACGATTTATATTGGTAGTAATTTGAAACATGTACAGTATTTAGCCTTGTTAATGTACTTGTGTCTCGTGAAGTAACTTGTAATCTAAGTTAGTCACTTTTAAAATCAAGTAATCAGTTACTAAAGTTAGCATGCTACGTTAATTGGTATGGTATTGGCATTGGCCGATACTGCAAAGCTGGGTATCGGAATCGGGCCAAAAAACGGTATCGGAAAAACACTAGTAACTAGTAATCTAAGTTAGTTACTTTTCAAACCAATAATCTGTTACTAAAGTTACTAAAGTTAGCATGCCATGTTAAGTTTGGTTCTACGTTATCTTAGCGACTGCTACAATTTATGTCAGTAGTAATCTGAAACATGTACAGTATTTATCCTTGTTAATGTGCTTGTGTTTTGTAAAGTAACTTGTAATCTAAGTTAGTTACATTTATGATCAAGTAATCCGTTACTAAAGTCACAACGTTAATTTTTAAAGCATTTTCGAGGGAATGTGGCAACACTGATTGCTGATGGATTACGCGACTTCTTCCGGTGGTTTGACTTGAGACTGCATCGGCCAAACATTACATGACATACTTAATTTCCGACAACTGAATAATAAAGGTTTGAATATGCCATTAGAGAAGGTTTCCAGGGCAGCGGTGACATTTTAACATGTTTCTCATCCTACTCTCTCATTGAAAAGCAAAAAAATGATTACGATAGGATATTGTTTGTTTTTTGGGGGGAGAAAAATGTGAGGTTGACTCCAACACTCTACAACCAAGCCTTAATTAGCATTCACAAAGTCACTCAGTTAAAGTACTAAGTAGTTGTGCTTCTGCAGTGCTCAAATTGCCCTTTCCGTCTTCATTATTTTGCAGGGATCTGGTTTAGGTGAAGCCACGGATAATGTTTGACATTCTTGTATTCTCCACCTCAAAGAGTGGTTTCATACACGGTATCGTCGTTAGCTGCGGAGATTGCCCAGGGCAGACAAGTTGCCTGCTCGCACTTGTCAGGAATGAACAAACCAAGAACAAAGCAAATATTGCACTCTGATCATTTTACCTTGCAGCATCTTTTGCTGTTCATCTGATTCTGGTGTGCTTCTCAGTTTTGTTGTTTTTTTTTGTTTTTTTTTAAGGGTGCAGCCCTATTTTAGGATTTCAGTTACATTTAGCAATTCCATCGGGCTTTCAGTTTTCACTCTTGTTCCTATTTGGATATTCGGTATCACTCTAGCTCCGTTCATGTTCATGTTGACTTGGTCTGGATTGCTCCATCAATCACTCGGCTTCCTTCTCTATCTCGATGACCACCGCAGCATCTGCTTGACCAGCCAGCATTTGAGTCCGTGCGTCCCATAAATCTCCAGTATTGCTCCGTCTCAAGATGCTCTTGCCCATTTGCTTTAGCAAGATCTTTAAGGCCGTTTTCACGCTCGCCAAGATTGGTTCCGTTCAAATGAAATTGAGTGCAGTTAGTTTGGTCAAGTTTGAATCGAGGTAGTCCAAGGTGGTCTTGGACCACTAAAGTGATGTTCATGACAAATGGGTGAAAAATAAAGTAGGAGCAAACCAAAATAGTGTGCAAAACTCACACAGGCATTCATGCCGTTGCTACTGTTAGAAGACTATCTTTGTCTTCCGCGTGTTCGTTGTTGTTCGGTTAGAGCAGACGTGGGCAATCTCGGTCCTCGAGGGCCGGAGTCCTGCAGGTTTTGGAGGTTTCTCATTTCCAACACAAGCTGATTCCAATCAACAGGATTGTTACCAGGCTTATGTAGAGCTTGCTGATGAGCTGATCATATATCAGCTGTGTTGGAGAAGGGCAACATGCAAAACCTGCATGACTCCGGCCCTCGATGCCCACCTCTGGGCTAGAGAGAATGTTGATTTTCTGAATACAGACTGGAGATCGGTGAACAGGTCCTTCGAAGGATTTATTTTACAGAATATTCCGGACACAAGCGGGTTTACAGAAGCACAGCTGCTCCTCGCAAGTGTGTCTTTACAGCGGACTCATATCATTCTTATACTATCTTGAAAAAGTATTACAACTCCTCCTTTTCCCCCAAGCCCCTTTCTCCCCCCCAGCCCTCAGCCAAGACAGACTTTTACAGCATTCAATACACATTGACAGATGGCCTTTTGATGTGGAAATATAGTAGGTCTCAGACCCGACGTCACCTAGCATACGATAAGACTTACAAAGAAATCATATTAACGCATTTGCTTCAACCCCAGACAAATGGCCCGTTGGTGTGGGAATAGAGGAAGCTCCCCCAAACATCATTTAAACACTCACACAGCTCAACTGAGGAAATTAAAACAGTTATGACTAAATCTGAGCAGAAGACCCTCAACACTACCTACGGCACTTGGATGTGCACAACACAAACAACTGCAAATCAGTTCAACGCGGGAAAGTCCATTTCCGTCAGCTTGGATTATTTATCGCTGTCTGACTGCGCTCCCAACAAGCATGTTGCGGTTTGCTGGTGTGTGTGAATTACCGCGGCCGCTGGTAGCTTAGCTGGGATATGTTGTCAGCGAGCTGCGCATGCTGGTCGGCCCTTGAGGGAATTGTGTGCTGATCCTTGTTGGGGTCTCCGCAGCTCTAGTTGTTCTTGTTATCTGGCATCTGAGGATGACCTTGTCTACTGATGTGCGGCTCTTGTCAAGTGACACGGTCGCATATGAAGCAATTGGCTTGTGTAAGGTCAAACTCTTTCCTTCTGGGTAGGCCATCTTACCGGTGACTTACTATGTGTTATAAAGGAAACAATCGGTTACCGTATCGGCAAAATAATTTTGGTCTAAATAGAAATCCCATGTTTTTCTTCTTCTTCATCTTCTTCTTCTACTGAATATTTTTAACATTATTATTATTATGGTTATTATTATGGGTGGAATCTTTGAATGTCTCACGATTCGATTCAGATTTTTGGGTATGTGCGATACGATTCAGAATCGATTTTCAATTAAGAACGATTTTTGATTCAAAATGATTTTTGCTTCAATTTATAGATGTTCAAGAAATCTACTCCAGTCTGACTCGCTAATGCTAATTAGCGCGCTACTCGCGGCATTTTTATCATTCAAAAGAACGGCTCCACGCTGCAAAAAAAACCTTTATTGGAATAACTTGATCGTGACTTTTTCCTTCTACTCTCTCATGTGGCTACAACTTAACAATGTATCAGACCGCATGGAACCACACTGCCCCTAATTGGCCAAATTGGGTACAGCATGAACGGCGCTCCCAATAAAGGCATACACAAACAAAGGGAAGACAGTATAAAATAAATAAAATAAAATAGATTTTTTGGCACACCCCTAATTATTATATATATATTTTTTACCTGATGTCATACAAAGTATTTTATGCCTTGAGGGATAATGTCGTTAGTGGTCATTTTGTCTGCAGAAGTGAAATGGCTCTGAGTGTAGATATCCATCAAGGCTGTACACATTTAACTACACTTTAACTACACCATATGGTGTCCAAAGCGCTTTACAAACTTAATATGTGCTAGTGATATTTAATACTACTACAGAATCAGCAATTGTGATACTGATACTTTGTGCAAATATGCAATGTATCTGGTAAACCTAAAAAAAAAAAGTCGCTTTGGATATAAATTACATTTTTTGGGGGAAATGTATTCTACAAAAACAGAGACCAAAAATAGTAGAGCTCGAACTTGCACACACAATTCTTCATATGGATATACAGTATTGCAAATTGTCTTTCTGCAAGATTCATGGATTGTTTGCCAAAAAATGAAAGGGCATAAAATGCCAAAAAAAAACAACAATGAAAGAAACAGATACACAAAAAAAGCCTTTCCACAAGTATTCCATCAATAACAGACAATATTAAATTCTATTATGATGAAGGCTGAATGAGATATGTCTACAATGAAAGCGAATGGTGTAATGCAGACCTGAAAAAACATCGTTTGAGCTGGGATAGGATTGATGTGTAAAAAAAAGACATACATATACAGTAGGGGTGTGCCAAAAAGAATTCAGATTCAGAATCGATTTTAAATATGCCCAAATCGATTTTATTAAAATTATTTTATACTGTCTTGCCCTTGTTTGTGTGTGCCTTTATTGGGAGCGCTGTTCATGTTGTACTCGATTTGGCCACTTGGGGGCAGTGTGGTTCCACGCGGTCTGATACACTGTTAAGTTGTAGCCACATTAGAGAGTAGAAGGAAAAAGTCCCGATCAAGTTATTCCAATAAAAGTTGTTTTTTTGCAGCGTGGAGCCGTTCGTTTGAGTGATAAAAGTGCCGCGAGTAGCGCGCTAATTAGCATTAGCGAGTCAGACTGGAGTAGATCATGACGATTCTTTGCATATTTTATAAACTGAAGCAAAAATCATTGTCAATCAAATCATTTTGAATCAGAAATCGTTCTTCACCGAAAATCGATTCTGAATCAAATTGCAGACCCAAAAATCGGAATCGAATTGAATCGTGAGACATTCAAAGATTCCCACCCCTAATATACAGTATATCAAATTGCTTGTTCTATGAAACTCGTTTTTGACCATAGAGTGTGAAAATCTTTCAGTGGAGCCCACACAGCGTCAGTCAAAGAGGAGTCGGAGTGTGCTGCTGCATGTTTGCCTTTTTAATGACTTCTCATAGGAACCCAGCCATTGATTACTGCAAATGCCGATTGATTTTAAGCTCGGCTTCACACTATTTGACGTTTGTCCTCAATCCCACGGAAACAATGACGTCCATATGACGCTCGAGTCGGCCATATTTTTTCCTTCCGGTGTTGTTTTGTGTTCAAAGGTCTGCTGTTGTTCAAATAAGCGTATAAGAGGAGAAGCCGCCACATTGCGTTGGGTCCAGGCCGCCCAATCAAGAGACATCGATCTGGCCTGGCAAAATGGAGAGATAACCCGAGGCTATTGGTAAACTGTTTGTTCGCGTTGGGCCAAATCACAAGACTTAACTCCCAGTGGCGATCACGATGTCACAAGGTCAGAAAGTGTTCCACCATTAATCAGCTTATCTCCCGCAATGTGTTGCGTTACAACTTGTTTGGTGATCCCACAATGCAGTGCATACTGTGGACGTAAGGTGATCATTAGAATGAAGAGCCAATACAATTTAGTTTGTTCTTTCCTCTCTTGATTAAAGTGGCAGTCAAGAGACATTCTATTGGCTTACAAAGTTGCTAACAAAGCCAATCCTTTCAATGTACATGCTAAAAACGTAAGGGCCAGGTTTACTAAAGGTCAGCACGTACAAAAACGGGTGCAAATTTGATAGATATGGAAACTGATCTACAAGCAGGATTGCGTCAGACAAATGTGCTTAAAGTTCATCTGGAGGCGTATACCCTCGCTACCTTGCGGTTCACTTATCGCAGATTGACAGATTTGTATTTGGGTCCAAAATTCATACATTCTCTTGGGATGTACTTCGTTATTTCATGGTGTTTTCGGAGATTATTCAAGAAGGATTTACTGTACTCTTAATGCTGCTGTTTTCGTTACATATTTACAAAATTGTTTAGAAGGGTGGGAACTGTGTGGTGGCCTCATTAAGACTCGCCCCCAGTGACGCCCCAAAATAAAAATAAAATTACAAAAATGATACGTCCTCTACTTCATGGAAATTCACCTGGAACATATGGAACATAACACCCGCAAAAAGTGAGGGAAAACTATATCCACCTATATCATAATATTAGCATTTGTAATGTGATTTATTAAATATTATTATTTATTATTTATATTTGTGAACTGGAATCCAACTGTTTACCACCGAAGACTAATATATCCATCAAGTATATTTCACAACAGTTTGGCACGTGAGAGAGCCCGTTTTTTGCTTCACCAGCCGGCCGCCCCGTTTACCCCGGCGCCGCTGTCAACACCGATGGGAGTTGTTTACGTTTTTATATCCCGCCCCCATAAAGAGGTTGCCGGTTGCCTTTCGGAATAATGACCGATGGTACGGAGGGGAATTACTTCTCGCGCATGCATGCGCTGAAGGTACGTAATAGTCGGTGTCGTCTGTATTTCCGTCGTCTGTATTGAGGTTACGTTTGGCCGACGTCGGATTGGTGTATTTAGGCCTTAACACAAAACGTCCTGCCTGCTAAGTAGGATCGAAACCACTCTCGAGCGCCACCACCCACAAAATTTTGTGGTTCTCGGTATCGTGTCCGAGACACACACATTCTCCAGCGTCATTCGTTTTCAAGTGTATACCACTTTTTGCAGGTTTTTTTAAAATATGGGTCTCACATTTGACTGTAAACCTTGAACTTGAAACCTGAAAACCAGGTTTCAAGTTCAGGTTTCATGTTAAATTTTTAAATTTTAAATTTTTTTTTTTACAATAATTCTTGCCATCATGATTAACATTAATTTGGGCTGATATAATTTTTTCTTATGTAACACTGAAAGGAAGAACAGTATCCAAGTGAGTTCCTCATACTTTGTTAATTCTTTTAAATCCTATATAATGTTGTCCTACCACTTCCAGCCTTTCCTGTATTTTTTTTTTTTTTTAATTTTTTGGGTTTGTCGTCTCAGCAAACCTCTTTAATCAGAATTTGCCGGCCATAATTTGCAGCTCTTGTTCCCGTGAGGAGTTTGAATAATGCAACGCCGTGTCCTTAGCTTCCACTCGAATTTGTCTGCTCAGCAGAGAAAGCGACAAAGACGGGGGGGGCTCAGTCGGGGAGGGACGGAAGGACAGGCAGGGGGGCCCGCAAAAAAATGAAAGAAAGTTGGTGAGAAGGCAGACAAAGAGATGGAAAGAAACCGCTCCAGACACGCTGCAGAAAAAGATAAATAGAGCGAGTGATTGTAAGAGAAAGGGCCACACAGTGCAGCATTTCTATTAGCTTTCCAAAGGATTTGTAATGTGATTTGCTTGGGTAATGAGACAAGAAGTCATTTGTACTTTTCAGTACGGGGTCACTGCTTGTCTTGGCTTTTTTTTTTTTTTTTTTCCTGCCGCATTGTACCTTCAGTACAACCTCATCCTGATTACTGGAAGGTTGAAGAGATGTATTTTTAGCAGCGTGGAACATGCATAGACAGCACATGATGAATGGCAATGCTCGTGCATTGTGGCAGCAGCGACCGTAACGAGAGCTCGTAGAGCTGTGACAGTCATTTTCTCACTGCACCATTGTGTCTTAAAAATGAACTTGTGTGGAAATTTTGCATTTGATTATTTTCTTTGAAGCAGGAAAGACACACCATAGCACGGCTAGTTGGGCTAAGAAACTGGGGGTGGACCGATTAACGGCCGGCCCGATTATCGGTGCCGATATAGAAAGCGGTGAATGCTGAGCGGTGAATGCTTGCGAACGTAGCAAATTTAGGTTTTTGTTGATGTTCACAGACAGTTTTTATTTGTCGCAAAAGAGATTTCCAACAAATTCAGACACGTTTTTACCGTCTGCAAAGATCTTTTGAAACCTTTTACGGACCCTGACGAAAACCCCAAATTAGCCACATTCGCTTGCATTTGACACTCAGTGAAATACAGGGAACTTTTTTTTCATTTATGGATGTATTCAAATTCCCAATTTATATAAAAAAAAATTATGCTTACACTGGGAACACCCTACACTTTTTATTTGTAAAAATTAGAGAAAAAAAGAAATTATGAAATTGTGTTGACATTTTGGAAAACTTGATCTGCAGTAGAAAACTTTAGGCTTTAGCTTAATTTTTTTATTTTCCTTAACACATGCTGATGACCCAGGAAGACAAAACTGTCTATTTTTTATGAGCTTAAAATGAATGGAAAATTATGCCAATATTTTCTCTTTTACTGCAAATGAATATCGGCTTAAAATATCGGTCTCCTTGACTACTAATGATCGGTGTCGGTATCAGCCTTGAAAAAAAGATAGCGGTCTATCACTCTAAAAAACTGCAGATATTCTGCTTTGCCATTGATTTCATTGCAGTGATCCCCATAGATTCGATTGGCAGTGAGAAGAAGCGCGCATGCAGAACCTTCCTGGAATTGTCGTCATCAGGATCGTTCACGTTGTTTCATTTTGACATCAATTGTCATTCTGTGTCATTCATGATCGGCTACGGCATCGCACCTCAGTGGATTGTTATTTAGCTCTAACGACCTTAACGGACTGAGCTGCTGTGGTGTGCTAATTAGTTCAGTGCTGCAGCCCTCGGGCGCTTGATCAATTTTTAACTCTATTGACATCCCAGATTATTTGGGCGAGTCAAAAGGTCTCATGTCTTTGCCCTCTTGTGGTAATAAAGCAACACCGCTAACTATGCCTTCGGTGACTAAGCAAGAAAATATTTAAAATTAGAGTGTTGTGCCATCATTGTCTGATTTATAACATTTTGGAACTTCATTTCATTAATCTCTTGAACTTTTTGGAAATAAAAAAAATGTTCAAAAAAAGAAAGCAAGAATGAAATCAATTATAGATTTGTGCACACAAAAATGTTCTGTTCTCCTTTGGGGTCCTTGTAAAGATCTGTTCTAAAAAATAAATAGCTGTCTTAATTTTAAATAGTTTTGAAATGTTTGACAAATGATGCTAGGTGACAAATGACAAGCTGAGTCGAACCATTCCGTTATGGGGGAGACTCAGATTTTTTTTATAACAATTTAGTTGAATAACATTTATTTTATAAACTTACATTTTACTGAAGTATTTGCATAAATTAGTAATTATTTTAAAAGCATTTTTGCATGGATGCTACGTTTTAATTATTCTTTTAAAATCTCACGTACAGCCTGTGGAGTGCCTTCACGTACCCCCATTTGAGAATCACTGTGCTATAGCATAGATGCTAGTTTTGTTAGCCTGTCTAGCGTGTATGGCGTTTTATATTGTGTGTTAGCATTAAGTTAGCCGAGTTTAGTTATGCGGTTTGGTTACATACCTAGCGTCGTTTTTTTCTCTCTCGCGCAATTCGCGACCAAACAGCAGCAAAGTGGTTGCTTGTATCTTGAAAAATTCATCATTTGGGTCAATCATAAGTAGAAAAAAAATCAAACATGATTCATTTTAGGATGCTGCTTGACTTCTGAGTTCTTTGGATTTAGAATGTTTTATTTCACAAACGATAGAAATAGAAATGAACTGTCTCCGTCATAAAACTTTTATTACGTGTACTGGCAATGTTTTAATGAATATTTTTTAGCATTCTTAACATTTTCAAAGTACAGTTGTGCTAGAAATTTACAAGTATGCCAACTTATGAGCACAACTGTCTTTATACAAAAGCTAAATGTCACCTAATGATAGGGCAGCTCGATTATAGGAAAAATAATCATCACGATTATTTTGGCAATAATTGAAATCACGATTATTCAAACGATTATTTCTTTTTGTACAAAACAAGAAAATGTTTAAGCGTTTAAAAATAATACGACCAACTAAAAAAATAGAAACGCTTTAATTATATAAGTTCCTTTTAGACCAAACTGAATTTATAATAATGTATATTTATAATAATATATATTTATTTATGTTTGCAAAAACTTGAAGTTGGAGTGCTGCTTGTGCACTGTGCAGTCAGATGATCATTTATTTTTGGGTGCAAAACAAAAAAACTTATACCCGTTTAAAAATATTGAGACCAAATTAAAAAAAATAGAAACACTATTATTAAGCAAGTTCCTTTTGAATGAAACCAAATTTATTACATTATTTTAAAATAAAAAAGGTGCAAATGTATAAATTTAAACAACTCAAAAATTTGTATTAACAATATTTTTAGTTTTTACGATTATGCTGATTTTGTAAATTGTGGACCGTGCAGTCGGATGATCATTTATTTTTGGGTGCAAAACAAAAAAACTTATACCCGTTTAAAAATATTGAGACCAAATAAAAAAAATAGAAACACTATAATTAAGCAAGTTCCTTTTGAATGAAACCAAATTTATTACATTATTTTAAAATAAAAAAGGTGCAAATGTATCAATTTAAACAACTCCAAAATTTGTATTAACAATATTTTTAGTTTTTACGATTATGCTGATTTTGTAAATTGTGGAGTGTAGTAATTGAAATTGTAAAAAAAAAAATCTTGATTAATTGCAAAAATGCTGACACGGTATTTTAAATTTTATAGGCGTTAAGCCTTGTTGTCACCATACAATGCGCTCATAAGTTTATGAGCAGCATTTTTAGCGTACGTAAACCTTCAAGCACAACTGTCGAGCCACGACCGAATTGCATGACCAACGGGTGTTAAACCTCCCTTGTAAAGCTGACGTTGTATTTCACGTGTCGTGATTCTACTGTCACTTGCACTCCTAAATTCATCCATCTAAACGTCGTTAGCAAAAACGTTGACATCAATCTCTCCATACTAAGCAGCATCAGTGGAAGTCCACGTTATTGCTCCTCTCACCCTTGCCCTTTTTCTCATTTCCCCTCTCAGAAGGAAACATCAGACGGCCCGATAGAGTTTAATTGCTGTGGGGTTTTTATGCGCTCCGCTGACAAGTAATAGCCACTCAGCACTTCTGTCCACAAGACAGATGCTGGCCCGCCGCTTGTCTGCGAGCTGGTGGCGGCGCGTGCCCATGCCGGCTTCAGGAAATGCAGGTGAACTAATAAAAGAAAATGGCCAGCTGAGTGGCGAAGGCGCCGCGGCCAGAGGCAAGAAAAGCTTCAATTTCCTGGAGTCATGCTGGAAGACGTATGTGTGACGCCATCACGCCGATGCTCATAGAATCAAGACAATCAGGGAAGCCGGACTAGCGGAAACTTGCTGCTGTGCAACCAGTGCAATAATTGAATTTGCTGTTGCTGTGCCGGTTGCTTATTTGAAGCAGTAACGGGAATTTTGACTAACAATGCAATAAGCGGGAACGATGGCCTGGATCCGTTTTGTTTGATCAAAAAACTTTCAAGAACACCATCAATTAAAAATGCCTCATGCGGTGAATCCCTTTTCATGAGCGGTCAAACCAAATTTTTTTCAATTTC
This sequence comes from Vanacampus margaritifer, assembly GCF_051991255.1. Taxonomy (NCBI): domain Eukaryota; kingdom Metazoa; phylum Chordata; class Actinopteri; order Syngnathiformes; family Syngnathidae; genus Vanacampus; species Vanacampus margaritifer. The sequence continues at coordinate 3,997,376 of NC_135433.1, forward strand.
CGCACATATCACGCTCCCCACTAGGGATAGACCGATTATCGGGCGGGCCGATTATCTGTGCCGATATTTGGCATTTTGACAAATAACGGCATGAAGCTGGCATCTTACTGAGTTGTGAATGCTCGCAAACATATCGAATTTGGGGTTTTCATCAGGAATTGTAAAATGTTCACAGACAGTTTTCGCTTGTCGTGAACATATTTAGGCAATTTTTCACTGCGAAGATCTTTTGAAACGTTTTACGAACTAGCTACATTCGCATGCATTTGTCGCTCAGTGAGATGCAGGCAACTTTTTATTTATAGATCTATTAAAATTTCCACTTTCTAAAAAAATAGGAACTCCCTACACTTTTTGTTTAAAAATACATACATAACTAAATACATAAATTAGATAGAAATTTTTGAAAAATTTATTTACAGTAGAAAACTTTAGGGATAAGGGGGACCGGAGGGTGTGTTCCAACTTTAGAGGGATCACACTCCTCAGCCTCCCAGGTAAGGTCTATTCAGGGGTGCTGGAGAGGAGGGTCCGTCGGGAGGTCGAATCTCGGATCCAGGAGGAGCAGTGTGGTTTCGTCCCGGCCGTGGAACAGTGGACCAGCTCTACACCCTCAGCAGGGTCCTCGAGGGTGCGTGGGAATTCGCCCAACCAGTCCACATGTGCTTTGTGGACTTGGAGAAGACGTTTGACCGTGTCCCTCGGGGAGTTCTGTGGGGGGTGCTTCGGGAGTATGGGTTACCGAGCCCCCTGATACGGGCCATTCAGTCCCTGTACGACTGATGTCAGAGCCTGGTCCGCATTGCCGGCAGTAAGTCGAATTTGTTTCCGGTGAGGGTTGGACTCCGCCAAGGTTGCCCTTTGTCACCGATTCTGTTCATAACTTTTATGGACAGAATTTCTAGGTGTAGCCGAGGCGTTGAGGGGGTCCGGTTTGGTGGCCTCAGCATTGCATCTCTGCTTTTTGCAGATGATGTGGTGCTGTTGCCTTCATCAAGCCAAGGCAAAGCTCTCGATTTACCGCTCGATCTACGTTCCTACCCTCACCTATGGTCACGAGCTGTGGGTCGTGACCGAAAGAACAAGATCCCGGGTACAAGCGGCCGAAATGAGTTTCCTCCGCAGGGTAGCCGGGCTCTCCCTTAGAGATAGGGTGAGAAGCTCGGTCATCCGAGAGGGACTCAGCGTCGAGTCGCTGCTCCTCCACGTTGAGAGGAACCAGTTGAGGTGGCTCGGGCATCTGGTTCGGATGCCTCCTGGACGCCTCCCTGGGGAGGTGTTCCGGGCATGTCCTACCGGCAGGAGGCCCCGGGGACGACCCAGGACACGCTGGAGAGACTATGTCTCTCGGCTGTCCTGGGAACGCCTTGGGGTCCCGTCGGATGAGCTGGCTGAAGTGGCTGGGGAGAGGGAAGTCTGGGCTTCCCTGCTAAAGCTGCTGCCCCCGCGACCCGACCCCGGATAAGCGGAAGAAGACGGACGGACGGACGGAACTTTAGGGATCTTTTAACTTGCTTCCATCCATCCATCACACACATGCTAATGACCCTGGAACCTCCCTTCAATTTTTAAAATAATTTTTTTAAACAAATCAGTCAATATAGTTTAAAATATTTTTTTTATTACTCTAATATTTTCACTTTTACTGCAAATGAAATATCGGTTATCGGCCTCGTTGACGACTAATAATCTGTATCGGTCTTGAAAAACCATATCGGTCTATCATTACTCCCGAGCCCTGATTTTTTTTAAATGGCACTGCGGGCCGTGCTAAATGGCTGGCCGGCCACAAATGGTCCTCGGACCGTAGTTTGAACACCACTATTTTATACCATTCATATGCATAGTTTATTTTGAGCGTGAGATGCCTAATCTCTCCCATGATGGGCGTGTGATAAACAGCTGAAAAGTGTATCAGTGGCTCTCCTTTCCCACATGCGAGGGCATTAGAGTAAGAAAGTAAACTGAGAATTAGAACATGTATTCTGTAAGAAAGAGAGAAAAAAGCTATAAAGTGCAAATGTTCATGTTATTTAGATTTCTTTAAAAAGCAAACTCGTTGAAACCAAAAACCAAAACCAGACCAATCAACAAATCAATTGATGAATTATGAATGATATGCCCATCCCGCCCTGTCGTTATTCTGCGACTTTTACCCGTCACCATCAGCGCTGTAAACTGCCACTGGTTTCGATAAACCTCACTTTATCAATAAATAATGTTGTTTTAATCAATCACACTTGGCTGACTTAAAGAGTAACAGCACCCACAACGTTGGATGTCAGCTTCCCTCGCAGCAGTGTTCGTCCATCTTCAGACCTCTCGTGACAAACCTTTCAATCTACTGCCGTTTAATGCTTAACTAAAGCCCTGGAATGGCCGCAATATGTCACCCTGCCGGGAATGAAGATAGCCGGCACGCTGAGATTGAACCGATGGTAGCAGAAGAAACGGAGCTTGATTTTATTTATGTTTTTTTTTTTTGTATCCATGGCTGTGCAAATTTCTTCAGTTCAACTCCATTAGTGCCACAGTAGTTGAGCGATTGGAACGAAACACATATTGGCTATTACTTATTTTATGCTTGCTTTATCTTGTCGCATACAATTTTCCCAATATTTTAGAAAGCCGTGAGGGTCGAGATGTGGGTCTGTAATTTGAATTTGAGTGGGACTACTTTAGCTATATTCATTTGTTCTGGGAAAATTCCTGTTATAAATGATAAGTTGCGCAAAAGGCTTTTACTAGCGAAATTTGAACAATGTTCAAAATTTCACACTCTCTTGTACAGCCTCAAGAAAAAGACTGTTAACATTGCTTGGTATGATTCCATAATCAATGTTTTCAATATAGATATTTTGTGATGATCTTGGGGCAATATTCACAAAGTGGTGATTGAATTGGTTTGCAATGTTTTACTTTATCATGAATTACCAGATGGTCCTTCATGAAATAGATTTTCACAAAAATAATTTTTTTTCTCTAATAATTTGGTTAAGTCATCCATTTTTTGGGTCTTTTTAGGATGGATACAAGTTTATTTTTTCTATTTTTTTTTATACCTAGATTCTGCATCTTTTGTTCTATGTTTGTGAAACATTCTATATAGAAGATTTTTTTTCCCCCGTACAAGCATTTATCAACCCATACGTCATCCGAGGATTTTATGAGTAGTATTTTTTTTTCTGCTTTCTGCATGAATTGTAATCTTTTGACAGTATTTATCATATGAATGTGTGAGTGTGGTCATGAAAGAATTATAGGCATTATTTAAGTCTCTTATGATTATTGGAGTTTCCTCTTGTGCAGTATCTATACGTCATTTTTCATAGATGGTAAATACAGCGCGATGATCACTCACTCATGTCTATTGTAAATATACCACCTCTTATTTCACCATGTATGGTTTGTATATACATTATAAAGAATGGAAGCACTCCAGAAAAAAAAAAAGAAAAATAAAGAATGGAGGCACTGTGGTTAGTGATCCTTGTAGGTTGAGATATCACAGGGCATAGACATGCAATTTCCATGTAGTTCTTAAAGTCATTTGTTGTTGAAGTATTGCCCGAATCGGTCTTAAAATCACCACATACAATTATCGATTTGTTTGTGGCATCTTCAAGCATTTCAATAATTCTATCTGTAAATAAATCCACTCCTGACTAGAGTTCCCTTTAAAAACAAGTTTGCAAGTGTTGGAAAAACGATCCTTAAGTTTTCCGCGTGTTCGTAATGTTGATTTTCTGAATCAGACTGGAGATCGGCGAACAGGTCCTTCGAAGGATTTATTTTGCAGAAATACAGCAGAATGTCAACACAAGGAAGAGTGAGCCAAAAATATCACTCTATGAAAGGTGCATTGGCTTTATTATGATTAAGCGGAAAGTACTTTTTCAAACAGGTCCAAGCAGCTTTGAATATTTTTTTCATTTAATAAATAAAATCACCATTTAAAGACCGCATTTTGTGTTTACTTGCATTTTTTTTTTAACATTTGTTTGATGATCTTAGACATTAAAATGGGGCAACTGCAAAAAAAAATATATAAATATTTTTAAATTTGAGTAGTGGCAAGCACTTTGTGACACCCTTGCAAGTGTTGCTCAGATGTTTACTGGAGAGTTTAATTACTTTCCGGGCGATAAGGATTTGTTCATTTTATCACATGAATCCAAAATCTGCTACCATGAAAAAGCAATTATGTGCTTTGCTGCTGAACTCTTTGGAGGATCTTGGTTTCAACTTGCAGTATTTAGATCCCCCCCCCGTTTAATGTGTTTAATTCATAATTGATGTGTTTTGCGCTATGCAACGTAGAGCAAAAGGAAGCTAAATAAAAGCTTTGTTTTTCCATAATTGCCAGTGAAGGTCACAGAGGGCACGGCGGCGGTCCCCAGCTGGCTCCACTTAAGTGGAGGTAACCGAAGTGATTTAGGCACCGGGCGGCCATTTGTCCTGCTTGATGCTTTCAGTATGTCGCCACCCGACATGGAAAAGAGCCCCGGGTGAAAATCGCTTTCCATTACATGTGACCCCGTCTCTAAATGATGCTCCCTGCTGATACAATCATTTGTTGCCACACATATCAACCCGAGCAATTTTTTTTGTTTTGCAATATTAGAGACGCGTTGTGCTTATAGAAATGGCGGCCTAAAAATAAACCAAATTTTCTGTTGCCTTCACGCAATGTTTGGATGACGGATGATCCTCGGGGGAGTCCGCGGCTTTGCATAGAAAACAATACGATTTCATGTTTGCCATGCGTTTTTTGTATTTCCCTGAGCACCCCCGCCTACGCATGACGGCGACACAATTCTGCGCAGTCAGCATCTTGATATTGATGATATTATTAAAACGCGATGAATGAAGACGCACGATGGAGCCGAGAGCCGCCGGGATGCTCCTGAATACGATTTGTCTTATTGCGTAACTCGGCAATCAATAGGATCAAAATAACAAATGATCGCGTATCAGCTTTGGCGTTTGTTGCTATCTGTCAGCGCGCGTTGCCGTTTACGTGCACGTGTTTGTGTGCGGCCTATTGATGAAGCGGTTCCACGTGAAATAATAACATAACAAAGCGAACTCATCAGTGTACTCTTGACCTGGCTTTTCTTCATGGCGAGATCACAAGATGACAGGGAAGGAGACAAACGAGGACACGAGAGAATACGAGCGCTTGTTCGAAGGAGACGGTTGTGCATGTTTAAGTTAATTGCGCCATTATTAAACCAATTTGGCTGCCATGGCGACTCGTTCTGTTTAATGAGGTGCAGAGCAACGCTACCCACACGACCATCCGTCTTGGTTTTTAATTCTTCTGAAAATGGCGTTTTAAATTCACACCGTTGGATATGTTTTTGGAGATCAGAAAAATAGTCAATACAGTAATGCTTTGAGATCATTGTTAGCTAGATTGGTCGGAAAAAATAACAAACTTGAATTAACCCTGGAGAACCCACGGGGTCAAATTTGGCCCCTATAAATTCTGCTACTCAAATAACAAAGACCTTTTTTTTTTCTTTTACAAATTTAACTTCAAAAGTCCAGAGTGCCACTTCTGACCCCTGCATCTTCTCAGCAAACCACCAGATGGTATTTTTTTTTTTTTTTTTGTCAATCTACAGTATTTCATATCATGTTGCAGAATGCCTAGGAGTATGTTTTATTTATATATATTTTTTGATAAATTAGCAACTCTGAGCTAGTTAAAAAAAAAAGAGTTAAAATTGAAAAAAACATATATTTTGGTGTTCAGTGAACTTATAGCAGTCATTTAATGTATAATTCATAATTTTCCAAAGAAGAAAAGGGTTCTTGGGTTCTCCAGGGTTAAAACAATACAACCGTGATTCATATAGGGTATAGGTAAAAAAATGAAAAATTCACTTTAGTCATAATGGCAATGGAGTGCACATGACACTTTACCTACCTATGTTGTCCAAAGACTTTTGAAAACATATTGGAGTGTACCAAAAGTCTGATGTGCTAACACGGCCATGTCAACCTACGGAAAGTTTTTCCTCTTTAGTTTAAAGCAACATACTTTAACCTCCAGAATCCCTCGCTGTACTCCGGCCAATGGCAGAATTGAGGGCGTTTTTTCATTTTTGGTTGAATCCATCCGTGTTCTGTTGTAGCAGCTAGCTAGCGCGACGCTAACCTGGGAGGGTTTGTCTCTCCGGCCCAACATCCAAGTTTTCCAACTCTCTTTGTGGTAGGCCTACGTCAGAGGCTAACAGTAAAGTCACTTATAGTTACCAAACACAGAAAATGGAATTATATTACTGCCACCTGTGGCTGGAAATGAACACTGCTCACACCCTTCTTCACGTACACAATGCACACATGACGTCACATCTGCAGAGAGTGGGCAGGAAATTCGAACCAGAATCCAGTCTGAAAACTATAGGCCACAAGCTTGCAGGAGTTCCCATTATGAACCGCTAAGGTGTCTAATTATTAATAATTATCAGTACGAATCAGCAGATGCTAACTTGCCTGCAGCTAGCCTCACCAGGCAGGCTAGCCTCACCAGGCTAGTTACCACACGCAAAATGCGGGTGAAATAATCAGTTTAATTCATTTGTGCTGCTACGGGTTAATGGATATTACAAAGTTGAATTTAATAACTGACCAACACCTTAAATACCTTAAAGACTTCTTCATAAATGACGGTGACGGCTGCCGAATGAGCAGATGCTAAGTTGCTAGCGTATCTAAATAACACTGCGAAGATTTGTGTTAAACTGCTAACTTCGATGGCATTTTGAGCACACATAAAGCGGAAAATAAATTCGGATTGTACAAATTTATAAAGCCTTTGTATGATCAGATTTGAAAGCACTCACCGGTGTAAGAGAGGGGCTAACTTAAAAAACAAAACAAAAACACACTCCTGACACTTCATCGGCAATGGTAGTCCATTAACGCGGCACCGCTACTTTCCTGCCAGAGGAGGCGTGTTCAGAGAATTAGTCACGTGACATCCGGATCTCCAGAAAAAGGCAATTATAAAGATATTTTGGTGCAGTTTTAATGTTGTAATTGAATGCTCTTTAGCCGGCTAAAATGATATGGCATAAGTTGAGATTCTAACATTACTATGACACGAGTATGCATGACAATATTCTATGATTGATTGTCATTCGATTCCGAAAATTCTGATTCATCATTTTAATGTCCAGTTCGCATCTCAATTCGTCACCACCAGCTCTAATAATTTGTGGCATTTTCCAAGTTTACTTTAAACCTATTTGTCGGAAGAGAAAAAACAAATTCTTAACTCTTTGACACCGTCATAGCCGCCGCGTCAGCGGTTCCAATTTCGCCGTCAAGCTCGGATTCACCTTCATCATCATCGATGATGATCATCGTCGTCATCAATGTACTATTTTAGCGTTGGTCGATGCCTTTCGTCTTGTAAGTGTAGAGCTGCTTGCAAACGCTCGCAATTGCCCGTTCCCTCCTCCATCTAGCTCCATCTAACGTCTTCTACTGCCGCGTCAATGCTTCCCAACCACTGAGTCACCACCCTCATCTTCATCATCGATGATGATCATCGTCGTCAACAATGTGCTCTTTCAGCGATGCTTTTGGTCTTTGAAAAAAACGGCTCGGGCGTGAGCTCCTCGCGACCGGCCGCCATTTTTCCTTTGTCTTCCATTCTCATCTCCTGCTCGACGCTCTAGCTCCGCCTCTACTGACGCCCACCCGATCTTGTCAAAAGAGAGTCATCGCTGCCCTCTAGGGGCCAAAAATAGTCATTAGGCACAACAGACCGGCTGGAAACTTTCACCACAGCTCCGGAAGCCTTGCCCGCACCCGTTTCAAAAAAAAAAAAATAATAATTGGATGACGTCTTTAGACGTCATTGGCAGTGCTCCGTAGGTTTTTACTTGACGTCTATAAACGTCAATGGCAGTGAAAGAGTTAAAGCCCCCACACATAAAAAAAAAACAAAAAAAAAAACATCTTTCCGTCTGGCTTCCTTTTGGCTTCATCCCTTCAGCCAAGTGAGAGATTCAAATCACGACCTGATATAATAGCTTCTTGCTGTGAATCTATAATAATATTTCCACCTGAGTGTGAATAATGTGAATGTGAATAATTGTGAGAAAAAAAATCTGCGTGTAATCTCTCACACCCTCTTTAGAAACCTTTTTTTTTTTTCTTCTTCTTTTTTTCTGGAGAGCTCAGTATTGTTCATTCGGTAATTTTACCGATTTGACATGTCATCATCATTGCTCTCTTTTTTTATTAACTTTTTTTTTTTAATTATTTTTTTTAATTTCAATTTTTTTTCATTTTATTTTGTATGTGGGTGAGTATGTGTGTGTGCGTGCGTGTATTGCCGTGAGGCCGTCAGGAGACCCGAGGAACGACCAAAGAAAAGAAAGGAAAGTTCTTTAAAAACCTGATCATCCTCCACGCTATCCTAAAAAACTGATCCTGGGTGACAGCCTAATGCAAACGCTGTGCAAAATCCATCAAGGCAGCCCAGCGAACGTGTGAGGTCGTGTACAAACGACACGCACTGCGCGATGATGGAAAGTTAGGCTGTAACAACACGACGTGTGCTTTCTGTGGCATTTGCGGCCGAGACTATATTGTGTCACCGAGATTGTATTTTGTCACAGCGCGACTGCGGCTAAGAAGAGATTAGAGAGAAACTCTCTTTGGGTTTCTTTGCAAACAGACGGATCAGTGTGGGCTGAATGCAAACAAAATGTTATTTAATATTCATGATACTAGTGGGATACTTACCGCGGAGTCTTCGGGCCACACTGAAAACAAGAAAATACTGCAGGAACAATTTTATAGCATAATAAGTCTACTCTTATCTTAAAGCACGTGTGTCCATTGAAATGAATGGAAACGACATGACAACTGTCGTCTTGCCATTTTGGAGAAATAGGACATGTTAAAGGGGCAAAAATATTCTCAAATTAACAAAATATTCTCCTAAAATCAGCAAAAACATCTTTCCTCATTCTGATTGCTGTAGTAATTGACAATGATAGGGCACTAACTGCAGCTCAAATTTTCATCATACCTGTCATTATGAAGAAATGCGAGATTTTTAAGGGCCAACATTTTTTTGTTGTTTCTCCACAATGACGGATAAGTTGACATTGTTAGTTGTAGTAAGCAATTAGCTGCCAAAATTAGGGGTGTCAGGCAATTCAAATCTCTTATCCTAATTAATAGCATGACTTTGAGTTGTGAGTGAGTTAACTCACGATTAATTGCAAAATTAATATCTGCTCTAAATGTACAATAAAATGTAATAAAATATTTTTTCCAGGTTTCATACTCTTGTTAATATAAAAGTGGAAAAAATGTTAAACTGATAGAAATATGGCTGCAGCTTTTAGTCATTGATACAGTAATTTCATAATAATTCATAAAATTTAGTTCAAATTAAAAAGATGTACTGCACTGTAAAAAACGAGTGTGATATTGATTTGTGTAGAGGTCATTTTTCCTGCCACTAGATGGCATAATTACATTTGTAAGATGACAGCTCAGTGCATGTTTCTTTTTATAGTAAAAGCTATCTAATCTTTAACATGAAGTAACTTGTGAAATTCACATAAAATTGTAAAATACAACTTGACCCCAGTCTCCACAAATATATGCATTATTAGAAAATGAATTACTGCTAAATTTTTACACGGACGTGTCTGCTGCGTTGCGACTGAAATTCCCCCAGTACAGGCTTTCCAAGTAAGGGCTGGTCATTAATCCCACGTTTAAAAAGTTAGTGGCGTTAAAGAAACTTTAAATAAACTCCAAATGAATGCAGTAATTTTGACACCCCCAATTTTGACCTTTTGTTATTTTTATGGTGATTTGTCCCACCATTTACTATTTTGGAATATTTAATTTGTGCACGGTCGCTAACCTGGGGTTGGTAAGAGTGAATATCCAACATCGAACATCTTTTACTTTTATTTTTCATACACACTAACTAATCAAACACTGGAAAATTAATTTTCAGTGGTGATTGCTTTAAAGACTCTTTATTTGAAGAATTACAGTATTATTATTTATAAACATAGTCTCAATATTAGGAGAATACATTCAAATATTTCCTCATGATATTACCAGTGATTAATTCTGTTGCATTTTGGCCATGTGGGAAGTTTGACTGCAAAATAAACTTCATCTATTTGTTCAGGAGTAAAAGTCAACAATGACTCAGCTAATGAATTTGTTCACAATTAAATGTCAGTTTTGCATTATTGAATTGAATCCCGTAGCAATTTAGCGCGCTGCACCTCAAATGACATTTTATTACAACAGTGTGTTCCACCACTCATTGAAATGGCGAAATATGTATTAGCCAAAAATGTCAAGTGAGAGGAATCGCTGGTCTTTCCGAACTTCTCTACGACTCACAGTGCAGCAAATAATAAATAAACAGGAGGCAGTTCACTCAATAGCTGCTGCAGTTGTCTGCCAGTAAATACCAAACTCTAAATCTTCATCTTTACAAACATTTTGGGACAATTCTGTTCCCCAATACTTTTGTCCATAAAACACCATGTCTTGGTTTTGTAGCATATCGTCCTCTCACAAATATGTTGTTGTTGTTTGTTTTTTGTTTTTTTTTGGGGGGGGGGGGGGGTATACTCGAAACCAGATGGGTGGAGCCCTTTATTTATTACAGGGATGTGATTTTTCCGCTAATTCGCGGAATTCCGCTTTTTTTATCTCCCCCCCCAAAAAAAAAATTCCGTTTTTTTTTTTTTTTTTTTTTGTAGTTCATTGTGTATGCACATGACTCCGACAGATAACATCTTCTGCTATAACAAAGACATTTGTGGTATGCTCTAATATGAGTTACTTTTCATTTGGTCATGATACAATTATTTGTTTATTATTTGAACTCTTCAACATTATTTATGTGTTAACTTAGTAATCACATTAGTTAGATATGATGATATTCTCAGTGATAGTTTTTAAAAGCAAAGGCAGTCCAATGTTTTTGAATGTGACTGATTTTGAGTTGACTAAAACTGCCATTTTATATGGGATAGTTCAATATACATTGAAAATTTATGCTGTTGTTTTGTCTATTTCTTTGTCATGTGAGTGCATTGAAAGTACTTAAAAACACGGAAAACCCATGAGCTCCCCCTTGTCCCCCCACCAGGGCACTGCCCTGGACCTAGCTGGGTGCCAGCGGCCCCCAGACCCCCGGCTAAATTTTCAGATAATTTCACTTTGGTCAAATCACATCCCTGTTATTATATTATATATTTATTTTTTGGTACCAGCTTGAAAGTTGAGTTTAAAACAAAATGAAAAGTACAATGATTAACAAAATAAACATAAACATGGACACACAACATAACGGAGTGACCACATCAATGTAGTGGAATGCTAATTTATGCCACGTAATCATCTAAAACTACACAAGTACTCCACTTATCTGAGAGGTTTTGGGTGCAGTCTGGAGCTCTGGCATTTTGCAATGTACCAAATATTCTTTATTTTGTTTAAAAATTGAATAGAAAAAAAGTGTGTTTCATTGACCTAAATATATATAAAACATGATACTGCAATATTTTTTTTATTAATTAATTTAATTAATTATTAATTATTTTATTTCACGGCTATCATACCGTCAGAATCTAAATATAGCCCATGCCAATCATGGGTCACCTGTTTTCTGGGTTGCGAGCATCACATCGGCCCTCGGCAACGGCGATGTCATCGTCAGTCGAGTGGCAAAATAAGACAAAATGTGTCCGTCCCCTTAGATGGATAATAACGGGTTCATTCATATTCCACAAACACAATCTTCATCACAATGCTGTGTTAAGAGTCGTGCGCGCGTACAACTTATTATTGCCCATTTACAAAAAAAAAACTTCTCTCTCTGAAGCTCACTCGTAACTCAGATCAATGCTTGCAAGTTAAGGCAAAAGAATCAGTGAAGCAAAATTCCTAAATGGAGCCCTTAGTAATTCAAGATTACACTGTGTATTTAAATTCACTTTTAAGTGCCAGACTTCAATTTAGTAAATTCCTGATTTATTCCCACGGAAAATGTCCAACTGTGAACATTCCAGTCATTTTTCAACCCGAATCGTTTTAGTTACAAAAGCAACGAAGCAAGTGCAATCAACATAGTCTTACGGATTCCCGGTCTCATTTTTCCCGCGCCGTACCGTCGACAAACATCTCATTTTCAGCCGCTCAACACAAATCAAGTCTCAAGCTCTAACGCCGGCGCCGGCTTCATTATTTTTATTGCCACGTTTCAAAAGTCAATGGTGACATTTAAAAGGCATGTCGGCAAATTAAACGGCATCAGCCAATGCAGGTAAACATTGACCTGCAACATTATCGGGATGTCTCACAATTTTCGTATTTTTTTCTCAATTAAAAATCAAGTACTGTGCAATTATTCCTCGACACTTAAAGCCAAAGTAAAGAAGGTGTTTTATTGTTGGTCAGTGTGAAAAATACTTTTGATTTGTCCCCCCCCCAATCCACTTACACACCCTGAATTCACAATTCACCAGTGGCTATATGCCAAGCCCACTAAATACCAACTATCTATCATCCCAGATATTTCATACTCCTCCAATTCAATAAGTCAGTATGATATATGTACAGTGTCGGGTGCCTTTGGGACAGAGAAATGTGTGTTGAGGTTACCAAGTGTAGCTTTTTAGATGCATTGTTTATGCCTTCTTTTTGGAACTCAAGATTTTTTTTTACACAGAAACACATGTTCAAGTGTACTTGAACGCGAGGATGAACCGAGTAGTTGTCAGTTAACGTCAAGGTTATGGTGAGATGATGTCCGTGACTGTCTTGCAAGTGTGATATGTGACCGTCGGCATTTTATTACATCAGGTGCAAACATTTGGTGGTAAGATAAGATAAGATAATGGCGGGGGAGGGTGAAGATAACTGTGAAACATTGGATTTTTCGTTTGATTTCGTTTTGACTTTTATTTTTCAGATTTTAACCCTGGAGAAGCCAAGAACCCTTTTCTTCTTTGGAAAATTATGAATTATACATTAAATGACTGCTACAAGTTCACTGAACACCAAAATATATGTTTTTTTTTAATTTTAACCCTTTTTTTTAAACTAGCTCAGAGTTGCTAATTTATCAATATATATATATAAAACATACTCCTAGGCATTCTGCAACATGATATGAAATAGATTAACAAAAAAAACACAATTTTACCATCTGATGGTTTGCTGAGAAGATGCTTTTGTTTGGATTGATTTCCAGCTCAACAAAACAGCATGTTGCCAGCCATCTTGTCACCACCACTCTGGCTCATGTAAGTGCAATATTCATCCACTAGATGGCCCCATGCAGGGGTCAGAAGTGGCACTCTGGACTTTTGAAGTTAAATTTGTAAAGAAAAAAAGAAAAAAGGTCTTTGTTATTTGAGTAGCAGAATTTATAGGGGTCAAATTTGACCCCGTGGGTTCTCCAGGGTTTGACTTTTTTCCCATCTAGTAAATTTTGTGTTGATGACTGTTGTAATAATATGTCCGAAAGAGGGAAAAAAAAAAGTCGGTTTGATCATTATTTTTTTAAATGTTTTGAAAATTAAAAGAAAGAAAAAAAAGGTCACAATAAATAATCAAAGCTGAACACCGACATCCCCACAGACTCTGACCATCACTTGAAGGTGGCTGGGGATCTGCGGCCAGCCCAGCTGGTCAGTCATCATGAGCAGAGAATGTTTTGTGTGTTTTGAAATACACGGATACAAGATTTTCAGTTTCACACTCGACAGTCAGGCACCCCAAGTACTAAACTGTATACAGTACAGTGGACCACCGGGCTAGCCCACAAATAGTGGAAATCTGCATATAATTGATGTATATTGAAGTACAATAAAAAAATAATAATAATGTGCGTTGACTCCCCCAACTGTGAATATTCATCACTATAAATATTTGAACAATTTATGCAGAGGTAGCAAATCCAGGTCCAGAAAGTAAAAACCCTGCCAGAATTTGGCTTTATCCCCAAGTGCTAGCTCCCTAGCTAGCTCCCTGGCTAGCTCCCTAGCTAGCTCCCTGGCTAGCTCCCTGGCTAGCTCCCTAGCTAGCTCCCTGGGTAGCTTGTTTACCTGCTAGGGAGCTAGCTAGCTAGCATGAGGGGCTAAAGCCAAACTGTGGCAGGGCTTTTACTTTCTGGACCTGGATTTGCCATCTCTGAATTTATAGAACTGTGAATGGAGTTAATTTCCCCCAGACTGGTAAGCAAGTCCGTCAGGGGTTTCTATTTTGTTGCCAGTGTCTTTGTTATTAATCTAAAGTGTGGAAGCTCAACTTTTTAAAGTTTTTCTTTTGATCTTAAATGTTCCCAATCATTGCTCCAGGAAGTATCTTTAAAAAGCCTGCCTGAAGTCTGTCCTAGTGAACACGTAACTTCACATGTAATATGCGAACCCTGTGTGCGTTAAATTGTTTGAAAATGAACTATTGTCGCAAAACATCGTGTTCTTCATTCCACATTAGCATATGATAAGAAAAGCAAACATGTGAAAAACATTTACTCCGTTTGCATTTGCCGAACGAACATTTATTTGCTTGTTGTCCATCTATTGAAACTTCTCCCTCATTGTAAGGATGTCGTTTGTAAATAGCCGGGTTCGCCAGCGAATGTGCATTTCCTCTGCGCTGAAAGCATTCTTTTTTCTTTTTTTTTTCTTCTGGAGAAGAAAGCATTCTAAGCAACAAAGCCCGTCATTTTAGCTCTCAAAAAAGTGAGAGGGTCCCTGAAAAGCAAAGGGGTCACCGCCTTGTGTTTTGTCTATGGGATGCAACGATGACAACAGCAGAAAGTCCTCAACAGCAGACGCGACTACAAAAGCAAACCGGTGTGGATATTTTCCCTTTCATCGCAGCGCAGGAAAGCGCACACGACCCTTTCCGTTGTGTGCTGTTGGCTTTATGTATGTGTGCATCGTCGAGCCAACCATCTTTGAGCAAACCTTTGTTGATTATTTTGGTATAAAAGCAGACACGCTACAAAAATAATGACAAGAATGAGTTTGTGTTTTCTACCATCTTAAAGACGTAAGCATTTTTTCCGCAACATTTCAAATGATTTGCAAGTTTCTTATTAACTTTTTTTTACAGCCAAAAATGTTTATTGACGTAAACTAAAATCCCAATGAATGCCGCCAATAACGTCAATTGACGTCAACTTCGTTTTTTTTTTCTTTTTCTTTAACGGGCAGTGCAACGTCTTGTGCAGCGCTGCTTTGTGAATGGGGTTGTGAAAATCCAAAAACACCCACTAACTATGGCCAGCAGATGGCAGCGTTGTATCTCTTTTCATTGGGCTCCCGGGTATCAAATTATATGAAAACATGCCGGATCTTAGGATATAGAATGTTTTCAAGGATGACGTGAATGTTTAAAGCGTTTGTCACATTAAATCTAACTCACAGAGCGTCACTAAATAAAAAATATTATTTGTGCAGAAAATCTTTTCACAAAAAGCTTGTTTTCTCCTTATCTTTGCAATTTTCGCTCAATGTCATTCAAATGGCTTATTTTCAAATGGTGAATAAAGAATTGGATAAAGTAGAAACTAGAGCTGTCAAACAATTACATTTTTAAATCAGATTAACTCTTTTACTGCCAAAGACGTTAAATGACGTTCTGCAAAAACCTACGGAGGAGCGCCAAAGACGTTAAAAGACGTCCTCCCATTTTTTATTTTATTTTTTTTGAAACGGGTGCTGGGAAGGCTTGCGGAGCTCTCCTGAAAGTTTTAAGCAGGTTTTTTGAGCCTAATGACTATTTTTGGCCCCTAGAGGGCAGCGATGACTCTCTTTTGACAAGATCGGGTGGGCGTCAGTAGAGGCGGAGCTAGAGCGTTGAGCAGGAGATCAGAATGGAAAACAAAGGAAAAATGGCGGCCGGTCACGAGGAGCTAACGCCAGAGCCGTTTTTTTCAAAGACCAAAAGCATCGCTAAAAAAGCACATTGTTGATGACGATCATCATCATCGATGATGAAGATGATGGTGACTCCGTGGTTGGAAAGCATTGACGCGGCAGTAGAAGACGTTAGATGGAGCTAGATGGAGGAGGGAACGGGCAATGGCGAGCGTTTGCAAGCAGCTCTACACTTACAAGACGAAAGGCATCGACCAACGCTAAAATAGTACATTGATGACGACGGTGATCATCCTCGATGATGATGAAGGTGAATCCGAGCTTGACGGCGAAATTGGAACCGCTGACGCGGCGGCTATGAGGGTGTCGTAACGCGGAGCGCAACCGAGCACGCACAGGCGGACGTTCGATCGGACGACGGAGAGTGCCCCGAGTCCAATGCATATTCATCGGAGGAAGTGTGTACAGTCTGCTACTTGCTTTTTATTCCCCGGAAAAAAAGGCCGTCAAGAAAGTGTAACGTTTGCACGCAAAACGGACCAATGTGAAAGTGAAAGTAAACTGTTGTGCGAGTCCTGGCGTCTCCTTGCACGCAGGAGAGCGTTACAAAAGGAAAAACTGTATTTGAAACATCCACATAATTGTAAGTAGTACCACAGTTGCACACATTTGTAAATAGTTTGCGAAATTGTTTTGTCAAATTGTTACACTGTTGAATGGAAATAAACGTATTTTGCAATCAAAAAACACTTTTTCATTGTTGGTGAAAGCGTTTTACAGAAGTAAAGCACTATTTAGGTGTTTGTGGCATCATTCATGGACAAAAAGAAGTGTACAATTCACTAGAGTGCATGAAATAACATCGTTTCACAAAAAGCTCTTTTTCTCCGTTTTTTGTTTCAAAAGAGAGAATTTCGGTGAAAGTAACCATTTTCTATTGTTGATTACTGAAGAACGGAATAAGGTAGAAACAAACTTTTTTTTTTCTGATGAAAGCTGAGAGTCCAATCTTTCATTTGGTAGTATGTGTGTTTCCATAGTCCAAACACAACATTTTCTGTGGACCTTGAAAGATCACTCAAAATGCTTAAATCAGCTGGCACTGGCGACAACCCGTTTCTGAAAACGTCTGGCAGTCAAAGAGTTAAAAAAAAAAAATCCTGTTTTTTTGTAATACATTTTTTCCTTTTTTTTTTTTTAAATAAATGTTTTTCCTTTTTTTTTTAAATAATTTATTAATTTAATTAAAATGTCAGGGAAAGGCTACTTGAACAGCTGAACGTTATTTGGGGTTCATCAGAGGCATTTGCATGGGAGCAGGTGTGTGCTGACTCACATTTAACATGAGCTTCAAAGTGATTGGTTAATTATGAACACGTCCCAATTATAGGTGGGTGAGCACATTTGCGCAACCACATTATTTCAGTTCACTTCCCCTCTCAAAGCCATTTAAAACAATTGAGCTGTAAAGGTTACAGGCCACATTAATAGCAGAAATGGTTTCATGGAAAATAATTTATCCTGTGTATTTTATTTTTTTTTTTAGATGATAAAAACCTGGCATTTGTACAGGGGTGTGTAAACCTTTTGTATTCTCTAGATATTTGGGGAAATTATATGTAAAACTTAAAGGCTTTTTAAAGATCGGTGGTGTCTCAAATAAAAGCATGATTAAATAAATACATAGATAAATGCAGACTCTATTGACAAATTAGTGAATATAATAACTCTTTTACTGCCAAAGACGTTAAATGACGTTCTGCAAAAACCTACGGAGGAGCGCTTAAGACGTTAAAAGACGTCCTCCCATTTTTTTTTTTTTTTTTGGAAACGGGTGCTGGGAAGGCTTGCGGAGCTCTCCTGAAAGTTTTAAGCAGGTCTCGTGAGCCTAATGACTATTTTTGGCCCCTAGAGGGCAGCGATGACTCTCTTTTGACAAGATCGGGTGGGCGTCAGTAGAGGCGGAGCTAGAGCGTTGAGCAGGAGATCAGAATGGAAAACAAAGGAAAAATGGCGGCCGGTCACGAGGAGCTAACGCCAGAGCCGTTTTTTTTCAAAGACCAAAAGCATCGCTAAAAGAGCACATTGTTGATGACGATGATCATCATCGATGATGAAGATGATGGTGACTCCGTGGTTGGAAAGCATTGACGCGGCAGTAGAAGACGTTAGATGGAGCTAGATGGAGGAGGGAACGGGCAATGGCGAGCGTTTGCAAGCAGCTCTACACTTACAAGACGAAAGGCATCGACCAACGCTAAAATAGTGCATTGATGACGACGGTGATCATCCTCGATGATGATGAAGGTGAATCCGAGCTTGACGGCGAAATTGGAACCGCTGACGCGGCGGCTATGAGGGTGTCGTAACGCGGAGCGCAACCGAGCACGCACAGGCGGACGTTCGATCGGACGACGGAGAGTGCCCCGAGTCCAATGCATATTCATCGGAGGAAGTGTGTACAGTCTGCTACTTGCTTTTTATTCCCCGGAAAAAAAGGCCGTCAAGAAAGTGTAACGTTTGCACGCAAAACGGACCAAAGTGAAAGTAAACTGTTGTGCGAGTCCTGGCGTCTCCTTGCACGCAGGAGAGCGTTACAAAAGGAAAAACTGTATTTGAAACATCCACATAATTGTAAGTAGTACCACAGTTGCACACATTTGTAAATAGTTTGCAAAATTGTTTTGTCAAATTGTTACACTGTTGAATGGAAATAAACACATTTTGCAATCAAAAAACACTTTTTCATTGTTGGTGAAAGCGTTTTACAGAAGTAAAGCACTATTTAGGTGTTTGTGGCATCATTCATGGACAAAAAGAAGTGTACAATTCACTAGAGTGCATGAAATAACATCGTTTCACAAAAAGCTCTTTTTCTCCGTTTTTTGTTTCAAAAGAGAGAATTTCGGTGAAAGTAACCATTTTCTATTGTTGATTACTGAAGAACGGAATAAGGTAGAAACAAACTTTTTTGATGAAAGCTGAGAGTCCAATCTTTCATTTGGTAGTATGTGTGTTTCCATAGTCCAAACACAACATTTTCTGTGGACCTTGAAAGATCACTCAAAATGCTTAAATCGGCTGGCACTGGCGACAACCCGTTTTTGAAAACGTCTGGCAGTCAAAGAGATAAGGTCTAAAATATCATGGTTTTCCCTAGAAAACTTGCTAAGCCTGGTGGTCAATGACCGACGGGGAAAAAAAAAATATGTGGCCGGAAAATATGAATCTGAAAATGTGCTGCAGTTTCACTCCAAGTCAAGCGGTGTCGCTACAACTGGTAGTGACACGTCTTTACGCTGCAATTGATGCCCAAGTCCGGTTGCCGTAGCTGCTTTTACTTTACGGAACAAGGAACATAGTGACAACAATGGAGACTGGAAGATTGAAGAAGATTGATGACAAGATCATGTGATTCATTGTATTGTGTATTGATTAAGAAGGGGGCGCGTAAGCGGTACATGGACCTATCTAATAAACTGGACTGCTGAAGTCAGGGGGCGGCCATCTTGTATTGCCTCTAGGGGTGTCAGGTGAATTAAAATGTTTAACTTCAATAGTTAACTCATGATTAATTGCAAATTGTATCTGTTCTAAATGTACAACAAAATGTACTATAAAATATTTTTTTCAAAGTTTTCATAATCTTGACAACATAAAAGTGGAAACAAATGTTAAACTAATAGAAATATATCTGCATCTTTTAGTCGTTTAAAGAGTAATTTCATAATTCATAAAATTGAGTTAAAATTGAAAAGATGTAGGATACTCTACTGTAAAAAAACGAGTGTGATATTGATTTGTGTTGGTCATTTTTTTTGCCACTAGATGGCATAATTGCATTTGTAAGACGGTGACAGCTCAGTGCATTTTTCTTTTCATATTGAGAGCTATCTAATCTTTAACATGAAGTAGCTTGTGAAGTTCTGCACATTTTTAAAATTGTAAAATACAACTTGACAGTCTCTACAAATATGTGCATGATTATTACATTTATTACTGCTTAATGTCGATGTGGACGTGTCTGCTGCGTTTCGACTGCAATTCCCCCAGTACAGGCTTTCCAAGTAACGGAAGGTCATTCATTGCGTGTTAACTCTTTGACTGCCAAAAACGTTAAATAACGTTTAGTAAAATCCTATGGAGGAGTGCCAAAGACGTTAAAAGATGTTTGTTTCAAAACTGAGGTGAAACTAACCATTTTCTATTGTTGATTACTGAAAAACAGAATAAGGTAGAAACAAACTTTTTTTTCTGATGAAAGATGAGAGTCCAATCTTTCATTTGGTAGTATGTGTGTTTCCATAGTCCAAACACAACATTTTCTGTGGACCTTGAAAGATCACTCAAAATGCTTAAATCGGCTGGCACTGGCGACAACCCGTTTTTGAAAACGTCTGGCAGTCAAAGAGTTAATCACATCTTAGAGTTTTGTTTAATCACGATTAATCGCTTAATTAAAAAGGCTTTTTATCAGTATTTTTTTGCCCGCCAAATTTAAAGAGCACCTTTTATGTGTTAATGCTTTCGACATTTAATGTTATGAGGACGTCTTTAAGATTTTTTGATCCACTGCACACGCTCATCCTCTTCTTTTTCTAATCAGTTAATTACTTGCATAATTTAAAAGTGGAAACAAATGACACCAATAGTTTGACGTGAACAAATATTCTGAATGTCATACGCAAACACTTATTAAACGCTTTACTTTAATGCATGTGCATGGTTTTTGCTCAAACACAACCTGTGCTACCTTTGACGTCACCATCTGCTGTCAGCTAAAAGATCACCTGTTGTCAAAATTAATACTAGTGTGTCAATACATGATTAGTGCGATCATTTTTTGTGATCAATTAATTAGTTCACACTTTAACTTTGACAGCCCTAGTAGAAACATACTTTTTTTTTTTTTTAATGAAATAATGGAATCCAATCTTTCATATGGTATCCACCATGTTTATGTAGTCATAGCACACAATATTCTGTTTGCCTTGAAAGATGAGTGAAAATGCTTGAAACCGGCTGGCACTGTAGGGGTTGTTTTTGGATAGTTTTGGGCAGTAAAAGAGTTCATGTCTGTGACTTGTTCTTCCCTAAGGGTTACACAGGCTAAGACATATATTCTTCATCCTCTGCAAAGAATGACTAATATTACTGCCGTACTGAGTTGTAGAGAGGAGCTGAGTCTCTAGATCAATATATCTGTATGTCTGTCTTATACTGTCCGGCCATCTGGATCATGAAACTCGGTCCTGAGCTAGTTTTTAAGTAGAATAGTTACATAACAACTTAGTAAGCCAATTTGCCATTTTGTGTCCCCGTGAAATCCAAATGCTGCACTAAACTTTTAACTCTTTGACTGCCAAAAACGTTAAATAACGTTTAGTAAAATCCTATGGAGGAGTGCCAAAGACGTTAAAAGACGTTTGTTTCAAAACAGAGGTGAAACTAACCATTTTCTATTGTTGATTACTGAAGAACGGAATAAGGTAGAAACAAACTTGTTTTTCCTGATAAAAGATGAGAGTCCAATCTTTCATTTGGTAGTATGTGTGTTTCCATGGTCCAAACACATAATTTTCTGTGGACCTTGAAAGATCAGTCAAAATGCTTAAATCGGCTGGCACTGGCGACATCCCGTTTCTGAAAACGTCAAAAATTCTTGACAATATGTTCTATGCAGCCCCACTAGTCTAAATACTGTATTTAAGTTAATATTTTGTTAGTGGAATACGAATTAAGCAGCAAAACCCAGCAGTTATCAATATCACAAGGCGGCCATTTTGCCACTTTCTGTCGACTGAAAAGGACATCACAGTTGTGCTCAGGGCTCAGGTAGCAACCAATCACAGCTCAGCTTCAGAAAACAGGTGAGCTGTGATTGGCCGTTGCCTGAGCAACTGTGATGTAATCTTCAGTCGACAGCAAGTGGCAAAATGGCCGCCCCCTGAGATGGATCAAAACGGCTGGATTTTGCTTTATAACTCATATTCCACAAATGTAATATTAATCAGAGTGGCATGTTTAGACTTAAGAGGTCACATATAACATATTATTGTCAAGAAATAATTAAGGTTGACTTCCCCTTTAAACAATCTAGCGCTGCATCTACACATCCAAGTGATTAAGCCGTCTGAAAGTATCCTTTCTTCTCCCCTAGACAAGTGCGAGGCAAAGGACTGGCAAGATTTTGACTACTCGGACTAAAGGTATACACACAAGACCCGCAAACACACTCTCACACGTTTGCACATATCCGTTTGACAATATCTGTAATGTGCAATTTAATGGTCGGAGGCATTTAATGTGTGCTTTATGTGCGGCGGCTTGTTGTGCATTTATCAAGCCGAAGCGCATCTAATCAGACAATTAGTGCTCATCTTGGGCTAATTTCCTTGTGCCGATTCATCACCATCAGTGGCTTCCTAATTTGGACAGAATCAATTGTCACCTCACTATCACTTGGTAAACACACACACACACACACACACACACACTATTCTGTTTGTTCTATATTCAGTCTGTAAATGTGAAATGGAGTCACATGCTATCTTTAAATATTGCCTTGTTATATGACCAAAAAGTACTACAGCATGATTTGTGTAGAACATCATCATCTGTTTCCGTTTAGATGATCTTTCCATTTGTAATCTACACAGCACATCATTAAAAGTCCTAAAGCGCGCTACTAAGACATGAATAAAGAGTCAATAGGCATTTGTTGTAATTACTCATCATTTTGTTTGATTGTAGATTTAGGTGTAAACATCAGCTAATCACTTCATTTACATCTGCAGCAACTGTTTCCTAAATACCCGGATTTATATGAAAGACAGAATTTTGGACCGAGCGCCTAATGAAGAAAACAGCGAGTGTGCATATAGTGCATGAAATCACTAACACAGTTAAGAAAAGAAAGTTTTATTTAGAGTGAAGTAAGTGAACACATCTTCGGGTTCCAGACCTCAAAAACTGTGCCATCGAGAGATCATATGAAATAATTTTGGTTGTTGTAATTTTCCCCCTTCCCCATTTTTTTAACTTATTGAAACACACCTTTTTTTTCATATTTGAGCAAAAACAGTAATAGTGCCGTCACTATTGAATATTTTTACAATCGTTTGATCTATCGCTTATTCAATCGATTAATCAAATTCATTTTAATTTTGCATTAAAGTGTATTACAAAAGCATATTTTCCCTGATTACTGTTTATTAACTACTGATTGGTGGTTTATTTTGTATTCGTTTAGTGATTAGAAGAAAATGGGGTTGATGTTGTACTATGTTACCGGTTCGGTCATTGTCTTATTTATTTTGATTAAACACAGAAGATAATCAGTCTTCTTCTTCTTCGACAGAAATCAGTCAACACTTACTGTTGATATGCTGAAATCAGAGCATTTTGACATTTTTAAATTAAAAAAAATGGCTCCAAATGAGATAATTACTCGATTAAAATAGTTGTCGATTAATTTGACAATCGATTACTTGGCAATTAATCGTTTAATTATGACAGCTCTAAACACTAAAAAAAAGCATCTTTACTTATATAGCACATTTCATACACAAGACAAATAAACGTGCTTCACAAAAGGAAAAACACAGCACCTAAAAGCATTTGCAAACAGCAAAATTACTAAAAGATTACACAGTAGTTAAGCACATTAACAGAAGACTTTTAACAAGATTTTAAAAACACCTAAATCATCTAGAAGTAAATAAATAAATAAAAGTAAACATTTCACCTAAGCAACGTTTTTAACCTGGATTTAAAAACATTAACACTCTGGGTTGAATTCACTTCACACTGATGGCATCTTATTCCGTTGGTGTGCAGCATAACAGCAAAATGCAGCTTCACCATGTTTGCTTTCAACTCTGGGCTCCACTACTTGACCCGAATCTGCAGACCACAGAGCCCTACTGGGTTTATATTCAATCCGCATTTCTAGAATGTATTCAGGAATACCCCAAAACCATTCAGTGATTTATAAACCATTAGCAGAATTCGGAAATTTATTCTGCAGCTAACGGCGAGTCGGTATAAAACCTTAAAGACTGGCGTGATGTATTCTGATGTCTTCTGGATGAGCTGCAGCTGTTTGATGCTCTTTTGAGGGAGACCCTTACAATAATACCTAATTACCATAAAATGTGTCGATTCTACGATGTGTGCGGTAGTTTCAGATTTGTGCCACTAACTCAATTACTGCTATGTTATCAAAGCAGCCTTTTTAGAGACTTTTGACTGAACTTCCAAGACCAGAGAAGTTTGTGCTGAATGACAGTAAAAACACTAAACCTCCAAAAAAAAGAGCATAGAAAATGAGCTTTTTGTGAAAAGTGATTTTGACGCTAATATGTTTTGCTTTGTCACACCTTTTGCGACAAAACAAACACAAGACTGAGAAAAAGCTTGGGATGACTAAAGTCATTAGTTACGGATAAAAAAACAACAACAACAATGAAACACACTGTGAGCAACGCTAACTCCCTGCATGTCATTCACACCTTCAACTGCTTCATCTTTTCAACAATGGTCCAACGTCCAAATTGCTTTCCCTCATAATCGACGCAAAAGCTGTCCTGATCTCAAATTAAACGACCGGGTATAAACGGCAGATTTTTATTTTTTATTTTTTTTGCGATAGATCGACAGGCGGATCGGTGCAGCGTCTGCAGTGATGCGGACGCTGTATCGGTCCGTTGTGGTGAAGAAGGAGCTGAGCCGAAAGGCAAAGCTCTCGATTTACCGCTCGATCTACGTTCCTACCCTCACCTATGGTCACGAGCTGTGGGTCGTGACCGAAAGAACAAGATCCCGGATACAAGCGGCCGAAATGAGTTTCCTCCGCAGGGTGTCCGGGCTCTCCCTTAGAGATAGGGTGAGAAGCTCGGTCATCCGGGAGGTGACTTGAGGTGGCTCGGGCATCTGGTTTGGATGTCCCCTGGACACCTCCCTGGGGAGGTGGTCCGGGCATGTCCTACCGGCGGGAGGCCCCGGGGACGACCTGGTTGGATGACTAAGGTCTCTTGGCTGGCCCGGGAACGCCTTGGGATCCCGTCGGAGGAGCTGGCTGAAGTGGCTGGGGAGAGGGAAGTCTGGGCTTCCCTGCTAAAGCTGCTGCCCCCGCGACCCGACTCCCGGATAAGCGGAATTGAAGACGGACGGACGGACGAAAAATAAATAAATAAATCTGCCACATATGATGCAAACAATGAACAGCGATAACAGAATGAAAAGCAAATAAGCCCAATTTGGAATGAACAATTGCATGGCGGCCCTTGACACGCAACACGACAACGTCGGCTTCAAAAGTGCGCTTTACACTCGTCTTCCTATTCTAACGCTGACATTTCACACGGACACAATTCCTCTCGGCAATTCCCGCCGCTGCCGGCTTAGCGTCAGAACAACAATGGCCCCCTCGCTGCGTTTGAGCGCTTTTGTACAGACGAGAACAACATTCCCACCTTGAACCGCCTGAGCGAAGAGTGACAGCAGCGGAAGCCGTTGATGTCGGGTTTCTAATCACGGAGGATTATAGAGCGCGCGCGCCTGCGTCACTCTTGATTATGGCGCCGGCGCCGTGAGACAATGCGGCGAGGAAGACGACTTCTCGGTGCAGACGCTCCATAAAAGGAAGCGGAAATTCAAGAATAGTTTGTTTTGCACAGCTGGTTACTTATATGTTTGCGGGGAAAAGTTTTCAGACGCGCCATAATGTATCGTTGAATATTTATTGAGTCTAAACTTGTGTACAATGACAATGAAGCGATTTGAATTCGAGAACATGTAAGCGATTTCAAGGTCAAATTATTGGTCAAAAAGTCAAGTTACGAAACGATCACCGTTTAACGGATTGCAGATGTGGCAATTCTTGTTGAATTCCCCTTTCAACAATACCTGTTTTGGAAAGAAAGAAAAAAAAAGAAAGAATGAATAACAGTCTCAATGAAGTCTCATGGAACGACAAAGACTGCAAGCTTTAAGCAGAGTTCAGAGTTCATCTTATCGCTGCTATGTGAAAAACACTTTTTAAAAAATAGATTTTTTTATTTTTTACATTTTTACGTTTTGGGGATGTCTGCATTCAGTTCCATCCCCAAAACAAAATATGGACATGTGTTTTTTTTTTTTGCCTTAAAAAAAATAAAACTTTTTGGGGATGAAACTGAATGCAGACATCCCACAAAACATTTTAAAAAAAGAAGACAAAAATGGACATGCTTTTTTTGGTCATTTTATTTTTTATACATTTTTATGTTTTTGGGATGAAACTGAATGCAGACATCCCAAAAACGTAAAAAAGTTTGTTTGTTTTTTAAATACAAAAATGGGCATACGTGTTTTTCACAAAACAGTGAATTCAGTTTCATCCCAAAAACGTTAAATTGTAAAAAAATGACAAAAATGGATGTTATTTTATTTTTTTCTTCATTTTTTTGTTTTGGGGATGGAACTGGATGAAGGCATCCCAAAAACGTAAAAAAAAAAAAAAGACAAAAAAAATATTTTGTCCTTTTTTTTTTTTTTTTTTTACATTTTCATGTTTTTGGGATGAAACTGAATGCAAACATCCCAAAAACGTAAAAAAGTTTGTTTTTTTTAAATACAAAATTGGACAGAAGTGTTTTTCGCATAGCAGCGACATTCAGTTTCATCCCCAAAACGTTAGAATGTAAAAAAGGACAAAAATGGATATTTTATTTTTTTCTTCATTTTTTGTTTTGGGGATGGAACTGGATGCAGGCATCCCAAAAGCGTAAAAATGAAAACACCCCAAAAATATTTTGCCTTTTTTTTTTTTACATTTTCATGTTTTTGGGATGAAACTGAATGCAGACATCCCAAAAACGTAAAAAAGTTTGTTTGTTTTTTAAATACAAAAATGGGCATACGTGTTTTTCACAAAACAGTGAATTCAGTTTCATCCCAAAAACGTTAAATTGTAAAAAATGACAAAAATGGATGTTATTTTATTTTTTTCTTCATTTTTTTGTTTTGGGGATGGAACTGGATGCAGGCATCCCAAAAGCGTAAAAAAAAAAAAAAGACAAAAAAAATATTTTGTCTTTTTTTTTTTTTTTACATTTTCATGTTTTTGGGATGAAACTGAATGCAAACATCCCAAAAACGTAAAAAAGTTTGTTTGTTTTTTAAATACAAAAATGGGCATACGTGTTTTTCACATAACAGTGAATTCAGTTTCATCCCAAAAACGTTAAATTGTAAAAAATGACAAAAATGGATGTTATTTTATTTTTTTCTTCATTTTTTTGTTTTGGGGATGGAACTGGATGCAGGCATCCCAAAAGCGTAAAAAAAAAAAAAAGACAAAAAAAATATTTTGTCTTTTTTTTTTTTTTTACATTTTCATGTTTTTGGGATGAAACTGAATGCAAACATCCCAAAAACGTAAAAAAGTTTGTTTGTTTTTTAAATACAAAAATGGGCATACGTGTTTTTCACATAACAGTGAATTCAGTTTCATCCCAAAAACGTTAAATTGTAAAAAATGACAAAAATGGATGTTATTTTATTTTTTTCTTCATTTTTTTGTTTTGGGGATGGAACTGGATGCAGGCATCCCAAAAGCGTAAAAATGAAAACACCCCAAAAATATTTTGTCTTTTTTTTTTATACATTTTTATGTTTTTGGGATGAAACTGAATGCAGACATCCCAAAAACGTAAAAAAGTTTGTTTGTTTTTGAAATACAAAAATGGACAGAAGTGTTTCTCGCATAGCAGCGACATTCAGTTTCATCCCCAAAACGTTAAAATGTAAAAAATGGACATAGGTGTTTTTCACCTAGCAGCGACGTTATGTTCCATCTTCCAAGCTTCCTGCTCCTTCCTACCATCAATGTCAGGTGACTGGTCTGGCCAGCTGGAACATCTTCATAGCTTTCAGCAATTTGAATTTACAGCGGCCATCTTACTGAAGAATTTGCCTTCTCTTGTGCTGTGGAATGTAATTAATGTACAGCAACTATTTCTATACTGGATCTAAGCCTAAACCGAGATTTTTCCACCACCCAAATTTTGAATCTTGAGTCCATTTTTGTTGTCGTCTTTTGTTTAATGCCGTTTTGTGAAAATGAATTTGTCCATGGAGACGACTCTGTGAGAGAATTGGACCAACTGTTCTTGCAGTTACTGCTGACCAGCTCTCATGTAGTTCCGCTGCAGGGCTGGCTTAGACTGTCAAAGCAACAAACAATCATTTCGAACCGCTGTCTGATCAGGCTTGTCTTGGCCGTGGCCATTTCCTTCCAAATCTTGTTCTCATCCTCTCCACGTAACATCTGGATCCATTGACGATGTCTGCCACATCAGCAGCCGACTCGGTCTTCAGACTCTTGACTTATCTTTGGCGTGTTCCCAGAGGTCCGATTGCACTTCACATGTTGTTCTGGTGTGCTGGGGTTTGTTTATATACGCACCTGGGAGCTAATGTGCTAATTACAGGATGTAGCTCTAATCTGTAATTGGTGGAATCATTTCTCGACATGACAAGCCTTGGAAATTCTAGTCATTATAAATTGTAGCAAGGTGTGAAACTCTTACTCTCACATTTAGATGCTTTCATTTCACAGCCATTTAATTGAATAGTTAATTGATTGTAAATACATTTAATTACCATTTTAAATTGCTATGACCTTTTTGCTACAGGACTTTTGTCGTAGACGTTCCCGACAATACCGGGGTGGGGTGTCGCAATTTTTTCCATTTCAGCGAGTTGGGATGTGCGCAAAGGTCATTTGGCAGGTGGCGCGCGTGAGTTGCCGAATGTGATTTGTTTGCGATTGTCCAATTCGTTCATGTTTGGTCGCATCACTTGGCGCGCCTAAAACAGTAGAAGCCACGACGGTTTTCATTTTACTTCGCCGAGGCGTCATCTCTGATCTTTTTCATTTTTTTTTCCTTTCATTTAGAATTTAACTTGCAATATTCCGTCAAATATATACATATATACTCTTTGTTGGTGACCAGTAACGCGTGTACGTCGCTCCTCGCCTGAATTTGGATAGTCTGTAGAATAGACTCCAGCGCACCTGCGGTTTTGAGTAACCTTAACCCTGGAGAACCCAAAAACCCTTTTCTTCTTTGGAAAATTATGAATTATATATTAAATAACTGCTATAAGTTAACTGAACACCAAAATATATGTTTTTTCAATTTTAACCCTTTTTTTTTAACTAGCTCAGAGTTGCTAATTTATCAAAATATATATATATATATATAACATACTCCTAGGCATTCTGCAACATGATATGAAATAGATTAACAAAAAAAAAAACACAATTTTACCATCTGATGGTTTGCTGAGAAGATGGTTTTGTTTGGATTGATTTCCAGCTCAACAAAACAGCATTTTGCCAGCCATCTTGTCACCACCACTCTAGCTCATGTAAGTGCAATATTCATCCACTAGATGGCCCCATGCAGGGGTCAGAAGTGGCACTCTGGACTTTTGAAGTTAAATTTGTAAAAAAATAAAAGGTCTTTGTTATTTGAGTAGCAGAATTTATAGGGGCCAAATTTGACCCCGTGGGTCTTCCAGGGTTAATGAATAACTCTTGTATTTGTGACATATTTCGGGATTTGTGCCCACCCGCCCTTGTTTAGACCTCTTTTTGAGAATCAAGACTTGGTTTTAGAATTTAGGTTTGAATTGGGTTATGGTTGAGGTTAGGGTAAGGAATTGGGGTAGGCAATAATTTTTTTATGGTTGGGGTTAGGGGAAGGGGCTAGGAAATGCATTGTGTCCCCACAAAGATAGTAAAACAAACTTGTGTGTTACTGTACTATGATATAAGATCAAACTTGGTCCCATTTTCAAAAGCAAACGCTTGATTGAAGCCGTTTGATTTTCACAACGCCTCGATAAGATATTGTGCTTGTACTTGGGATCTGCCTACTGAAATAGTCGAAGCAGTACGTCATCATGACAACCTCTCTGCTAATGAACTGGACCTTTTTTTTTGTCTATCTCCTCCCCAGCAACCTATTGCTAAAAGTGATAGCATCACAGCGCAAGCATGTCTCGCCACCGAGATAACACATTTCAATCTGGGCTCTTCACCCTCTGGTTCCCTTCGGGCCAATAAATAACCTGCTTCTTGCTCGCTTCAATTCTTGCTTTCAATGTTGGTTTGCAACTCAACCGTATGTTTGACAATCAAAAGGATCAGATGAGTCGACTGCAAACACTTTGTGTGTGATGTTGTTCAAACTGATAATGGAGAAGGTGCGATACAAATCTGTCATCTGTCCGGGCTGTGAAAGCTGTTTACACACACAAAACAAATAAAGACGACAATCGAATCAGTCGGGCCAAATATTTATACAACAGTTTTGCAAAAAAAATAACCTTGTGCCTAAAATAAAAGCAAAACAATTACCTATCTTAAATGCAATCTGTTCTCTTTCCATGCTAGTAAAAGTGTTTGTGTTCAGATTACTCTATTACATCATCACCGCAACAACTGAAGGCCTTCGAAGAGCAAAGAGAACAAAAATAGCTTTTTTTAAATCACTAAACAAACGCACTGTGTATTGACAACATATAAGTCCGTTTGCACCCATTTTAAAAGCAAGAAGCAAAGGGAAAAAAAATACATAAAAAGTAGCTTTCTGAAGTGACAAAAAGACCGTAGAGTGAAATTGATTTTAAAATGCTTAAAGGACCTTAATCAAAGCAATGGGGAAAAAAGTTTTTCATCTGGATTCAAAAGCAATTATATTTGCTTCCGATGGCATCTTACTCAATTGGTGTGCAGCATAACAGCTAAGTGATGCTTCACCATGTTTGCTTTGAACTATATGCTCCACTAATCCCGAATCTGCAGCTTTGTTTAAAAAAAATGAAATCATTGATAATTAGCTGAACAGTTAAAACTAGACACAGATAAATAAACACACTCGTATATTTTTCTGGATTATTAACTCATCTGCTCCTCAAAACGTGTAAAAACGTTCTATTTTAAATTGCTGTGGTCCCAAAAACGTATTTATATGTTGTTGTTTTTTTAATGCTAGATCATACAGAAGGATTTGATGTAGCCTCTGACCTGAAGAGGACGCTTAAAGCAATGGTAGTTATTACAAAAAACAGCCAGCAGGTGGCAGTAGAGTATAATAGATCAACCAAGGCCATGTTGCAAAAAGCTCTTTTCCACTGTTTTAAACAGATTTGTGAATAATGATGAAATTTTGCTATAATCTAATGCTAATTGATGCAAAACAGAAACAGATAGAAATATATATTTTTTTCACGATGAAAGAAGATACTCTAATCTTTCTTTTGGTAGGTTCCATGATTTTTATAGCAATAGAACACAATAGTCTGTGGGTCAAAATCCAGTAAAACAGCCGGGAGCAAAGGGGGTTGCTTAGTGAAAATGGCTGAGAGTCAATGAGTTAAAAGCATTTTTTTTTTTTACAATTATTTTACATCCAAATGTTATTGTGAGTTGTAATTTTTTCAGTGGCAGAATTCTGAATGGGTGGTTTACGCGACATATTTACAACAGTTACTAACTACTTAATTGTGGCATTTAAACAAGTTATGCATATGATATGAATAGCAATTTTTTGCACAAGCTATGAATGTTAAGTTTACATTAAAACTTATTTATAATCGGTATGCATTATTGTTGCCTGAACATTTCGCACTGGATTTATTTTTTTTTGGGGGGGGGGGGGCTTCACTTGTCTATATTTAGAAAGTGAACTCATGCGGCAGGAGTATTATTAAGCTGATAGTCATAATCATAACGGTGGTCATCAAAAGCTATTCCTTTGAGCAGGTGCGTTGCAAGCAACACAATAGCAAATGTGCCGTTTGATCCTCAGCAGTAGCTTTATCTGTTCCACGCAGCTTATGCTCCGGATTGTTGCTGCGCGTGCCGTCCTGCCCACCTTTAAAACCGTGCTAGAGTGATAGCACAGGTGGGAGAGAATTTTTTTATTTTTTTTTTTCCCTCCGCCACCTTTTTTCCTCGCCATTAAAGCTTGAGGACGACGTGTTGTCATTGTGTCCCGCAAGATAAAGCTGGCTTTGAAACGGGAACATAAAAGGGGTGAGAGAAATGGGTTGGTGTGAAAGCGAGGGACCAGAGCGGCACGCAGCGGGCGCCTCATGAGTCAGCCGCTAGCATTGTTTGAAGTACTTTTAAGGCTGCTTTTTGTTGGAGGTCGTGGCAGTGTAAAAAAAGGGGGTGGAGGGAAGTTTCCACTAAAAGGGAGGCAGAAAGATTTCAGGCCAAGCCCAGAAACTGGTCAAAGTATTCTGAGTAAATGCTTTTGAATTTGATCTTTCAATCTTGCACTTGAAATTAGAATTGGGCATTTCCTGAAAATGTCAATTAGACGAGGTTCAACAAACAAAAGCAACTGAATGAACCTTCTGGTTTAAGATTGGATCTTTCTAATTAGACCACATTCCCAGCTTTGATATTACATGACTACATCGGGGCTCACTGACATGCGTAAGCACCACAGGAGTAGCCTGTGGGACATTGTGATTTTCTAGGAATGTTGTAGAAGTCACCATTAACTCATTCACTGCCATTGACGGCTATAGACGTCAAAAATTCATTTGAACTATTTCTATTAGTTTCACGATTTCATTTTTTTCCCCACTTTTGCTAACAAGAGTATGAAAACCTAGAATTTTTTATTGTACATTTAGAACAGACATAAAATGTCATAAAAATGAGTTAACTATTGAAGTCATGCGATTAATTACAATTAAAAAAAATTATTATCTGACACCCCTAATTTTGAATAATCTTTTCTTATTTTATTTATTAGGGGCATCAGGCGATTATTTTTTTTAATTGTAATTAATCACATGACTTCACGAGTTAACTCACGATTAATCACAAATTTTATATATGTTCTAAATGTACAGCAATTTTTTTTCTAGTTTTTCATACTCATACTGTTAACAAAAGTGGAAAAAAAATTGAAACTAATAAATAGTTCAAATGAATTTTTGACGTCTATAGCCGTCAATGGCAGTGAATGAGTTAATCACTGCCATTGGCAGCTACAGACGTCAAAAATTAATTTGAACTATTTCTATTAGTTAATTTTTTTTTCCCCACTTTTAACACAATTATGCAAACCTAGACTTTTTTTTGTATTAGAACAGATATAAAATGTTTGGTTTTGGTGCTGGATTTCACTTTCTTTTCTTTTCTTTGGTCCTTCCTCGGGTCTCCTGATGGCCTCACGACTCTGGCTGGAAGTGTTCGGTTTAGGTGAACGGTATGGGATTTTTTAATAGGTTTTAGGTGAACTAATGAATACACACACACTCACATGCACACACGCACGCACACACGCACGCACACACACACATACACATACAAAAAAATAAATAAATAATTAAAATAAATAAAATAAAGGAGAGCAATGATGATGACATGTCATATCGGTAAAATTACCGAATGAACAATACTGAGCTCTCCAGAAAAGAAAAGAAAAAGAAAAAAAGAACAGATATAAAATTTTTGATTAATCGTGACTTAACTAGTGAAGTCATGCAATTAATTATGTTTAAAAATTGTAATCGCCCGACGCCTCTAATAAAATAGAATAAAACATCTTTAAAAAAAAAAAAAAACATATATATATATATTTTTTTAAAGGAAAGATTATTAAAAATTAGGGGCATCAAGCAATTACAATTTGTAATCGTAATTAATCGCATGACTTCACTAGTTAACTCACGATTAATCACAAATTTTATATCTGTTCTAAATGTACAAAAAAAATCGAGGTTTTTATACACTTAACAAAAATGGCAAAAACATGTTAAACTAATAAAAATAGTTCAAATGATTTTTTTGACGTCTATAGCTGTCAGTGGCAGTGGATGAATTAGAAAATAGAAACATTTACTGAGATTTACAGAAAAAAAAGTGTTACATATTGATCAGTACTGTCACTATCGAATATTTTTAGAATTGATAAATTTTTCAATCGACTAATCGGATTAATTTTAATTTTGCATTTAAGTGTATCACAAAAAGTGTATCTGTCCTGGCCGGGGTCGACGGCTCCCCTCTTTGGGGGAGGTTTTCATGCATGCCAGATTCACCACACCAGCATCTACCGAAATTCAAACACAATCTGCTTCTTCTTCTGGTCGTTGAATCGGCTGAGGCTGATGTCTGTGGATCTCACTCTGCTTCGTCTGTCCTTCCTTCCTTTCTTCAGTCTCTTGAGGTCTCCCTAATTGGTTGGAATTGAGACGTTTCTGGGGTTGGTGAAAGATTCTGGTTGGTAACCCGGTGGATAGTAGGTGATGTCTGGTCGGTGCTGGATTTCACTTTCCTTTCTTTTCTTTGATCCTTCCTCGGGTTTCCTGACAACCTCACGACTCTAGCGGGATTCTGAAGTATTCGGTTTAGGTGATCGGGTATGGGATTTTTAATAGGTTTTAGGTGAATTAATGCGCACACACTCACATGCGCACATATAAAAAAAAGAGAGCAATGATGATGACATCGGTAATATTACTGAATGAACAATACTGAGCTCTCTCTCAAAAAGAAAAAAAAAAGAAAAAGTGTATCACAAAAGCATTTTCCCCCGAGTACTGTTTATTAACCAGGGACTGGTGTTTATTTCGTACTTCATATTCATATAGTGATTTCAAAAAAAAAACGGGGATTTATATTGTATTGATATTGATTGATATGTTGGTCATTGTTTTTAAAAACAGATGTTTGCAATTTATTTTGATTGATAACAGAAGATAGTCAGTCTTCTTTCATGAAGAACTCCAGAAATCAGCGAACAATTACTGTTGATATGCTGAAATCAGAGGAATAGGACAATTTCAATCAAATAAAAAAAATGGCTCTAAACGATATATTCATAATAACCATTAGTTGACGAAGTGTGTATCAAACTGGTTGCCCTTTATATTAATCAGTAGCCAAGAGGTAGCTCTACGTTTCCAAAAAGTTGGTGACCTCTGCATTACATGATGATGATGATCTAAAATGAGCTTTCTGTTAAATTGCTATGTGAAAGGATCTCATATTGCAGCTTCGGCATCCTCAACATACGGCCGTAAATACTTTGCTTGAAAGGCTCCTACAGCCTGGTTTATTTTCTTCCCTTTGTCTGATTTGTTGGATTGTTGACAGACTGCTATCATTTCTTGGCTGTGCCGGCTGGCTGTGCATCTTCTCAGAGTGTGAACGGCTAATGTGACTCTTTCATATTTAATCTTTGTGCGACAGGCTTTGCACAGCGTGCGACTTGTCCAGTTTTGTGGCTTGTCCAGTCTGTTCATGAAATGCAAAATGTGGACTCAAATCCGTTTTTAAAAGGTTTGAAGCATCTTTAACTTTTAGTTCATGGGCTAATATGCGACAAATGATGTCGGTTAGACGAGAGCAGGATTTTTTCATCATCGACACAGACTGCAATTTTTTTTTATTCTGTGGTCTGAAAATCAGCCAAACGTAATGACGACAAACGCTATAGAAAATGGCTATTAGGCTTTACACGAGCAGGATTTTGGAGCCGGCCAACGATCAGTAACTTAAAAAACGAGATAGCTGATCCGATCGGAAGATGGAACAATATATCCCATCTATTTCACTTGTTAATTTACCGTACAGTCCACCCCCGCTAATCATGGGGGGATTGGGATCAGAACGACCCGCGAGTAGCCAAAATTGGCATATAATTGAAATCCATTGAAATGCATTGGGGGAAAAAAATAATAATTTGAACCTCAAAATTCTTCCAAAAATGCTGATAAACATTAAATGCACTGAGAATGGTGGAGTAAAAAAATAATAAATAAATAAATACATTAAAAAAATTTTTTTTTAAATAAATTTAATAAAAAAATGATTTTTTTTTAAAATATGTCTATATATATATATAACTATACATGCTGAGAAACCTTGCAGAGATCTACATGATACTCAGTTATTTTTTTAAACTTTTGAAAAATACTTTTTTAATTATGTTCATTGTTTTTTTATTTTTTCAAATTTTGAACGACCAGTTTAGCTCCCAGCTCTAAAAGGTTAAATGAGTTGGCCCTAGGCTACCTATTGTTAAGAAAAAATAGAAGGGTAGTGGCTATTCAGCTGCAGCAGAAAAAAAAAAAGATTCTCTCCAACTTGTAACCGCTTGAACTTAGAGGACTTGCAAGTCCGTTCTCTGCATTTGAGAGGCGGCATCAAAGCCTTCTGTATGCTCCAGCATAAAAAACAGAAATAAAAAAATTTAAAACCTTATAAATATGTCTTTGGGACACTTGAAACATTTACAATAGAATGTGTTTATACGTTTTTGGGATCAAATGGGCTAAGCAGATCACAATATGATTGGTTGCTTATTTCTCCCCTTCTCAGTGAGCAGAGAGAGGAGGGGTGAGCAATTAAGTATTGATGCTTTGCTCTGTTGATTGTCCTTAAAAAATATAGATGAAACCTTCTTTTTTTTTTAAGTGTGTCATCAGGTACTAGTTAGCCCCAAGGACATGAGTTGATCAGGGGTCTATTTTAAAAAATACATCACTGTGAGGCCATTTACTGTATGCCTATCCCTTGAGAGGAAACTTGACATCATTTACTCCCTCTGACAATTCTCTTACTTAGAGATCTGGAAAATGCGATTAAGGGCAGGCTTTGAAATTTGGAAGGTAGAATAGGCAGAAAAGCAAACTAACCAGATGTTCTTGTTCTTGGTTTAATGAAAACATGTTTTCTCGCTGTGATCCAGCTGATGCTATGGCAACATCCTTTCTACTCGAGCATTCAGACATCAAAGTGGTGGGAAGTTACCCGTGTTCAAATAACGACAACAAATGAAACTGCAACTATCTGCAGCAATAACGCATTTAAAGCAATATAGATATCGTGGATAAGAACATCCTACTCTTTAGTGTCGCGGCAGTTTGAAGAATGTGAAACGGACCATTTCAAAATGTAATTGAGTGCTTTTCAAAATGTGTCCGCTGAATCGCGCCAGGTAATTAATGGCTTTTGGCACCATTTTGGTGCTGTATGCACACCTCTCTCTCTGCTAGCTATGGCATACAAAGGGCGCACGGGCGCTACGTATCTGCTCAGCTACATTATCAGTCGGGTACACGTCGTCACAGTTGTTGCTGGAAACCTTTACATCTTCTTTTGTGGCACGTCACAGATTGGTTGTATTATTTGCTTTTGAATAGAAACCTCGGTTGGTGCCATCCTGGGCCCGAAATAGTCCTTTTTTTTTTTCTGGAGAGCTCAGTATTGTTCATTCGGTAATTTTACCGATTTGACATGTCATCATCTTTGCTCTCTTTTTAAATTAAAAAAAATAAATATATTAACTCTTTGACTGCCAGACGTTTTCAGAAAAGGGATGCCGTGGGTGCCAGCCGATTTAAGCATTTTTGACTGATCTTTCAAGGTCCACAGAAAATTATGTCTTTGGACTATGGAAACACACATACTACCAAATGAAAGATTGGACTCTCATCTTTCATCAGAAAAAAAAGTTTGTTTCTACCTTATTCCGTTCTTCAGTAATCAACAATAGAAAATGGTTAGTTTCACCTCTGTTTTGAAAAAAACGTCTTTTAACGTCTTTGGCACTCCTCCATAGGATTTTACTAAACGTTATTTAACGTTTTTGGCAGTCAAAGTGTTAAAAAAAAAAAATTTGTATGTGCGTGCGTGCGAATGTGTGTGCGTGTATTCATTAGTTCACCTAAAACCTATTAAAAAATCCCATACCGTTCACCTAAACCGAACACTTCCAGCCAGAGTCGTGAGGCCGTCAGGAGACCCGAGGAAGGACCAAAGAAAAGAAAGGAAAGTGAAATCCAGCACCGACCAGACACCACCCACCACCCACCAGGCCACCAGCCCGAGTTCTTCACCAACCCCAAAGACATCTAAATTCCAACAAATCAGGGAGACCTCAAGAGACCAAAGGAGAGACTGAGACTCTGAAAGCCCCGAAATAGTCCTGACAAAGACTTCTCCGCTTGCAGTCGCAGTTGACGAACAGAGCCCAGTGGCCTTGAAAGACAATGCAATTTGCTCAGAGTGCTGGTCATAATGGCCGAGGTGCAACGATGTGGCCAGAAAGAAAGTCGAGCGAGGGCGAAACCGAGAGGCCGGCGATGGAGACCGAGCACGGGGAAAAGGACGAGTAATCACCTACGCAACAAGGCCCGGTATTGCTTTGGCGTTCATGTTGGGGTGGCTGCGCATTAACCCGCAGGTTAATATCAAGCCAAATGGAGGTTATGGCTCGGCGTCGGCGGGGTCAGCAATTGAGGGATAACAGGGCCGCTGTCAGAAAGAGTGCAAAAAACAATGAATACAACAAATGGAAAATTCACTCCCCTTCTCTACTTTGAACCCGAGTATCAAAGTGAGTGGAAATAAAAAGACTTTTCACGGATAACTAAAATCCTCTCGGTAAGAGAAAAATGAAAAGCCATCAGAGGAATGAAGGCGGCTTGATGAGTATGACGCCTGCAGATAATGAAAAATGAAAGTGGCAAATGAAAGAGCGAAGAGGGAGACGGGCCACCGGAGAACAGAGGTGATTTGAAAAGAGGACATTTGACAAAATGCTCAATTTAACCGCTTCCCTTGCTCTTCGCCCATCTTTGTGACATCACCGGGATAGTTTTGATCAGCCCTTGGTACCGCTTCTCGTTAGAGATCGTCCCCCAGTCTCGAAAAACAGCACTTGATGTCTTATCAGCTCCGATTGCTCCGACAAACGGCGTCCCTCAGGGTCTGGCAGCTGGAGGCAGAGGCAACAGAGATTGGCATGACAGATGGATTATGGGAGACAGATGCTTCGTAAATGTCCTCCTTTTGACTTGAGACGTTGTGAACTGATCTCACAGACAACTAATCTATTTCTGTCAAAGCTCAAAATTGGAACGGCTTGTCTTGAATTCAGATTTATTTCTATTTCTTAACATGTTTGGCTGCTTAGTCATGCAGTATGTTGGATCTGCATGACTTTTTATGCTTGAGTAGTTGTCTGTACAAGAAGACAATTTAACATACTCCCCCTGTTGTTATTTGTAGTATTTAGATTAGGGGTGTCAGGCAATTCAATTTTTTTGATCGTAATTAATCGCTAGTTAAGTCACGATTAATCACAAATTTTGTATCTGTTCTAAATGTACAATAACATGTTAATTTAAATATATTTTTATTTTTAAATAATTTAAAAAATGACTTAAAATGCTCGAAATCAGATGGCACTGTCGGGGTTGTTATGTACAATAAAATGTATTTTTTTCTTGTTAACATAAAAGTAGAAAAAATGTTAAACTAACTGAAATATGGCGGCATCTTTTAGTCACTGATACAGTAATTTATAATTCATAAAAATTAGTTAAGATTAAAAAAGTGTACAGTAAAGACGAGTGTGATATTAATTTGTGTTGGTCATTTTTCTGCCAATAGATGGCATGATTGCATTTGTAAGACGTTGGTGGCAGCTCAGCTCTATTTTTTTTTCTATTATTCCCATCTCATCTCAACTCAATTTCATTTATAGAGACTTTAAAAACAACAATCCATGCATACAAACTATTGTAAAAAGTAAACATACAATAACAAAGACAGTTAAAACAATTAACCCTATAAAGCCTGAACCATGAAATGTATGAGGGATAATTTGGATTCTTTGTAAATAGAGTATTTATTGGTCCTTTTGAACAAACAAACAAAAATATAATTTTTTTGATCAATTTCCACATATAACTTTTGATTTGTGTCGTATTTGATACATGCAGTCACAATGCTTTAAATTCATAGATTTATAACTGTCAAAAATATAATAATAAACAGACATATCAAACATATTAGTATTTCCACAAATCTGAAAGAACATTTCCCACTTTTAATAAGTAAAGGTGTCTCTCCTTTCTCAATTGGGGCGATCTTGCAAGGTCGCCTGAAAGCCATCAATTCAGCGATACTGCCCTCTTATGGATTATTCGTGCAATGCATGAGTCAGATCATATACGTCAAGGTTTTGATGGGGCGGTGGGTGGGAATATACTCGTGAAATGGATGGCTCAAAATGTCTTGTATTTAATAGGATACGTTTGACTTAATAGGGTTAATTAATAAAAAAAATAAACATCGATAAACTCTCTTGAAACTGTCTGGGATTAACTCCGCCTCACACTGCGGAAGCCAGGCAGTATTATGTCACCTCAAGATTGAAAGTCTAAAGGCGGAAAATGGAAAAGCCACTTTCTTCTCAGATAAATGCATCTCCTGAACATGGCCAACGGCCACAGGGGGCTCTTTCGCTCCTCCATTGTTATTGGATAGCACGTCTCCATGCGATTTGGCTTTCGTGGTTTCCAATGATTCCATTTGAAGCGGAACCAACCGACTGACCCACCAACAAACAATAGTAGTTGAAAATGAATTACCAGTAACTAGAAAAAGAGCTGACGAAATTGAGGAGATAAAATCTTCTCTTGCAAAACTCAAAGAAATGGTCACCGAAATACTTGAAATGAAAAAGAGCATTGAGCTTCTTCTGCAGGAAATTCAGCAGTTGAAGAAAGAGACACAAGAAAAAGATTGACGCATTGTCACCTTGGAGCAAAAAGTGGATGATTTGGAACAGAATCTTCGAATAAATGATGTGATAGTTACAGGTATCCAGATTAAACCGCGCCGCGCCCCTCAGGCGAGAACTGCGGCTAGCACAAGTGCAGTTGATTCTGACCAAGCTTCAGCGAACAAGACTGTCCAACAGCAAGTGACAACTCAATTTAGAGATTTGGGATTAATTGTGGATCCAGCGCACATTCAGATGTGCGTTTCGCTTCCAACAGGGGGCACACGAC
Source organism: Vanacampus margaritifer (assembly GCF_051991255.1). NCBI lineage: Eukaryota > Metazoa > Chordata > Actinopteri > Syngnathiformes > Syngnathidae > Vanacampus > Vanacampus margaritifer. The sequence continues at coordinate 4,038,172 of NC_135433.1, forward strand.
CTGTCTGTTGACAGAAAGAAAAAGATTGCTCTTTTGAGAGATAGCTACAAGCTTAAAGGTAAACATGTCTACGTCAATGAAAATCTCAGCCCGTCGGCGTCCACGGCCTTGCGTCCCGGAGATAGAGGGCCGGCAAATGCCAGATTTAATGGCTGAGGAGGCTCCAGCGTTCTCGGCCGTGCTCCGCGGGCCGGAGGCCATGCCTAGGAATACTCCAGTAAGAATATACTTTCAAGTGGTTGTCCTACTGAAGTAGCCTAATCATCACGAAAGCGGGCAAGAATGCTGTCCCTCACTTTCAAGCACGGACGCACAAAAAACTTAAATGGCTAGCTGGCTAGCAAACGTTATTGTTGGTTGAAACCTCTTGCGGCTCTGCTCCAATGTCATTTTTACCTTTAGGTTGGGAAACTGGCTTCGTGGGCACAAGCCAGTTCCGAATACTGTAAATTCCAAAGTATTGTCAAATTTGTGGGCATGTGATTTGGTCATTTCACTCACCACGGTGCTGCTTACATTAGAGTGTGTGCACATCAACCTGCGTCAGTCCTTCTTTTGGGGGGGGAGAGCTCAGTATTGTTCCTTCGGTAATTTTACCGATTTGACATGTTATCATCATTGCTCTTCTTTTTTTTTTATTGATTTTTATTTTGTATGTGTGTGTGCGAGTGTGTGTGTATTCATTAGTTCAACTAAAACGTATTAAAAAAATCCCATACCGTTCACCTAAACCGAACACTTCCAGCCAGAGTCGTGAGGCCGTCAGGAGACCCGAGGAAGGACCAAAGAAAAGAAAAAGGAAGAAAAAAAAACCCTGCGTCAATCCTGAATATTCCCGCTTTAATTTTATACCTACACAGTGGTATAAAATTATAATTAAATAATATTTCATATTAGAATTAATCATAAAAATGCTGCTCGCATATGTGTTACGATACAACATGCCCACTCTAAAAGGTGAACTCTCGCCACAGCTGTACAGTATGTTTAAGACAAGAGCTGTAACCTCAGTCTAATTACACGCTGCTTTTTTGGGGGAATTTGCGTCTGATTTCACACCCACTTGGAGCATGTGCAGGATGAAGCTATTTATTGTCTGGCGTCGTTAGGAAAATCCAAGCTCACCTCAGATGAAAGGCCCATCTAACAGAAGATGAACACAAAGGATAAAGATCAAATCCATTTTTCATCTTGTCGTTTTAGTATTGCGAGCTGTGTGTGGCTGTGGGTGTGAGTTTAAAATATTCCAAATTTATTTTTGAAGTTGATCAGAATCAGTCGGCCGCACCCGCCTCTTTAGAGCCATCAAGTCCCACGTTTTATTTCCACACGCGGGGGTTTTATGTTTCAGCCTACACGTTTTAGCTGTGCACGCGCCATTGAGAGGCTGCATGCTGACATTTCTAATTAGTATCAAGGCAGGCGGGATGATGATTGCAATGACAAGAGAGGAAACACTCGATACATGACACGACTTACGAGTGTGCGCGCGCATTTGAAGCCGCAGCACTCGGCTGGCTGCACGCCTTCATTTAAGTGCATGCGTCCGAGAGAATAAACCAAGCCTGCAGGATGGAGAAAGCTCTCGGCTTCCGATGAGGGAATCCATTCCTTAATTGAACCTCTTTTGGATCTCACGCGCACTTTGAAACCGCTTCTGGGCATGAGGATTTGCACTTTGACCCTTGGACTCCATGCAACCTTTTGACATTGAACGTATGTCCATGGAAGTGTAAAACTGTATATGATCGCACTCATATATTGTTCTATTCATAGAAAACATAGCTTGAACTTTGCCTCCAGGCAAAACACTTTCTGACACATTTTTTCTCTTTTGTCGTTATGGACATAAAACTGGGGAATGACACAATTTTGTCCTTAATTGCTTTGGTAAATGACATTCCTTGCATGTTTCATTGTAATTTTGGTAGTCTTGACTGTGATTTTTGAATCCATCATTTGACGGTAAATACAACTCTACTATATCTTAGCTTGCATGGTGATTAAAAAAAATCTTCCATTGAGTATTTAAATTAGTGATTGACGCACTCATTAATCACATTTGAGTTGCCACTTCTAATGTTTTCAATGATTTGCTCAAACTATAATGGCCACAAAATACTGTGAATAAAAACAGTTAGTTTGGGTATCATACTTTTTCTCCAGTGTTTTTATAAAGTTTGGTTTTCATCGAAAAATAGCAATAGCAACTAGGGGTGTCAAAATTAGTGTGTTAAATTTGAGTTTTTTTAACTCTTTGACTGCCAGACGTTTTCAGAAATGGGTTGTCCCCAGTGCCAGCCGATTTTAAACATTTTGACTGATCTTTCAAGGTCCACAGAAAATTATGTGTTTGGACTATGGAAACACACATACTACCAAATGAAAGATTGGACTCTCATCTTTCATCAGAAAAAAAAGTTTGTTTCTACCTTATTCTGTTTTTCAGTAATCAACAATAGAAAATGGTTAGTTTCACCTCAGTTTTGAAACAAACGTCTTTTAACGTCTTTGGCACTCCTCCATAGGATTTTACTAAACGTTATTTAACGTTTTTGGCAGTCAAAGAGTTAACACGCAATGAATGACCTTCCGTTACTTGGAAAGCCTGTACTGGGGGAATTGCAGTCGAAACGCAGCAGACACGTCCACATCGACATTAAGCAGTAATAAATGTAATAATCATGCACATATTTGTAGAGACTGTCAAGTTGTATTTTACAATTTTAAAAATGTGCAGAACTTCACAAGCTACTTCATGTTAAAGATTAGATAGCTCTCAATATGAAAAGAAAAATGCACTGAGCTGTCACCGTCTTACAAATGCAATTATGCCATCTAGTGGCAAAAAAAATGACCAACACAAATCAATATCACACTCGTTTTTTTACAGTAGCGTATCCTACATCTTTTCAATTTTAACTCAATTTTATGAATTATGAAATTACTCTTTAAACGACTAAAAGATGCAGATATATTTCTATTAGTTTAACATTTGTTTCCACTTTTATGTTGTCAAGATTATGAAAACTTTGAAAAAAATATTTTATAGTACATTTTGTTGTACATTTAGAACAGATACAATTTGCAATTAATCATGAGTTAACTATTGAAGTTAAACATTTGAATTCACCTGACACCCCTAGAGGCAATACAAGATGGCCGCCCCCTGACTTCAGCAGTCCAGTTTATTAGATAGGTCCATGTACCGCTTACGCGCCCCCTTCTTAATCAATACACAATACAATGAATCACATGATCTTGTCATCAATCTTCTTCAATCTTCCAGTCTCCATTGTTGTCACTATGTTCCTTGTTCCGTAAAGTAAAAGCAGCTACGGCAACCGGAATTGGACATCAATTGCAGCGTAAAGACGTGTCACTACCAGTTGTAGCGACACCGCTTGACTTGGAGTGAAACTGCAGCACATTTTCAGATTCATATTTTCCGGCCACATTTTTTTTTTCCCGTCGGTCATTGACCACCAGGCTTAGCAAGTTTTCTAGGGAAAACCATGATATTTTAGACCTTATCTCTTTGACTGCCAGACGTTTTCAAAAACGGGTTGTCCCCACTGCCAGCCGATTTAAGCATTTTGAGTGATCTTTCAAGGTCCACAGAAAATGTTGTGTTTGGACTATGGAAACACACATGACACACGACTAAATGAAAAGATTGGACTCTCATCTTTCATCAGAAAAAAAAAAGTTTGTTTCTACCTTATTCCGTTCTTCAGTAATCAACAATAGAAAATGGTTACTTTCACCGAAATTCTCTCTTTTGAAACAAAAAACGGAGAAAAAGAGCTTTTTGTGAAACGATGTTATTTCATGCACTCTAGTGAATTGTACACTTCTTTTTGTCCATGAATGATGCCACAAACACCTAAATAGTGCTTTACTTCTGTAAAACGCTTTCACCAACAATGAAAAAGTGTTTTTTGATTGCAAAATGTGTTTATTTCCATTCAACAGTGTAACAATTTGACAAAACAATTTTGCAAACTATTTACAAATGTGTGCAACTGTGGTACTACTTACAATTATGTGGATGTTTCAAATACAGTTTTTCCTTTTGTAACGCTCTCCTGCGTGCAAGGAGACGCCAGGACTCGCACAACAGTTTACTTTCACTTTGGTCCGTTTTGCGTGCAAACGTTACACTTTCTTGACGGCCTTTTTTTCCGGGGAATAAAAAGCAAGTAGCAGACTGTACACACTTCCTCCGATGAATATGCATTGGACTCGGGGCACTCTCCGTCGTCCGATCGAACGTCCGCCTGTGCGTGCTCGGTTGCGCTCCGCGTTACGACACCCTCATAGCCGCCGCGTCAGCGGTTCCAATTTCGCCGTCAAGCTCGGATTCACCTTCATCATCATCGAGGATGATCACCGTCGTCATCAATGCACTATTTTAGCGTTGGTCGATGCCTTTCGTCTTGTAAGTGTAGAGCTGCTTGCAAATGCTCGCCATTGCCCGTTCCCTCCTCCATCTAGCTCCATCTAACGTCTTCTACTGCCGCGTCAATGCTTTCCAACCACGGAGTCACCATCATCTTCATCATCGATGATGATCATCGTCATCAACAATGTGCTCTTTTAGCGATGCTTTTGGTCTTTGAAAAAAAACGGCTCTGGCGTTAGCTCCTCGCGACCGGCCGCCATTTTTCCTTTGTTTTCCATTCTGATCTCCTGCTCAACGCTCTAGCTCCGCCTCTACTGACGCCCACCCGATCTTGTCAAAAGAGAGTCATCGCTGCCCTCTAGGGGCCAAAAATAGTCATTAGGCTCACGAGACCTGCTTAAAACTTTCAGGAGAGCTCCGCAAGCCTTCCCAGCACCCGTTTCCAAAAAAAAAAAAAAAAATGGGAGGACGTCTTTTAACGTCTTTGGCGCTCCTCCGTAGGTTTTTGCAGAACGTCATTTAACGTCTTTGGCAGTAAAAGAGTTATTATATTCACTAATTTGTCAATAGAGTCTGCATTTATCTATGTATTTATTTAATCATGCTTTTATTTGAGACACCACCGATCTTTAAAAAGCCTTTAAGTTTTACATATAATTTCCCCAAATATCTAGAGAATACAAAAGGTTTACACACCCCTGTACAAATGTCAGGTTTTTATCATCTAAAAAAAAAATAAAATACACAGGATAAATTATTTTCCATAAAACCATTTCTGCTATTAATGTGGCCTGTAACCTTTACAGCTCAATTGTTTTAAATGGCTTTGAGAGGGGAAGTGAACTGAAATAATGTGGTTGCGCAAATGTGCTCAGCCACCTATAATTGGGACGTGTTCATAATTAACCAATCACTTTGAAGCTCATGTTAAATGTGAGTCAGCACACACCTGCTCCCATGCAAATAAATGCCTCTGATGAACCCCAAATAACGTTCAGCTGTTCAAGTAGCCTTTCCCTGACATTTTACTAATTGTCAGTGAAATGACAACACTAATTCTTTCATCCAACCTTCAAAAGTCTTAAAGGTGTGCTTTGCATTTTAGCATAACCGAATCACGAGCAGGAATAGAAAATGAGTCCAAAAATATTGCTCTCAGGTTGATGGTGTTATATTGAGCCCATGTGACTGGTCATATTTAATGAATGAGGGATTTTAAATTTAATTAAAATGCCTCTAAGAAGATGAACCTGCAGATAACCCTTAAATGCCCCCTTCCAATATAACAGCCATTAAAAAAAAATCAATTTCAGTAAAACAGTATGTAGAGAACATGGCACGAAATCATTTTGTGTTTGCTGATTATCTTTACCGAATAAATTAATGAGTAACATCCACAGAGTGCCCATTAAGGCCACCCGGTGAAGAGTTTGCAACTGCAATGTTTTTACCAGATCAGATAAACTGGCTTTTATTTCCTCTTTCTACTACAATGGCGCCTTGAGATACAAGTTTAATATGTTCTTTGCCCACACGCAAAACACTAATCTCCAATCATCGGTCCCTGTTGAACACTGTGCTTCATAAAAACACAGGAGGCTGCAAAAGTGGGTTTGCAGTAGAATCACATTAGTGAAATTACTGACATATGATGACATTTTTTGTAAACACAATAAGCAATTGTACGTGTTTTCTCTCTCTCTTTTTTTTAATAACTATACTTTTTGCACCCCATGTATACAGTAAAAACATAATTAAATAAAGTATGAATAATTAAATAATTTTTGCCACATTTTTTGTATTATTGTTCCGATACCGGTATCTGGAGAGGGCCCAATACTGCATTAAAACAGTAGTATCTGCATCGGCAAGTACCAACAAGTAACATGCCGATACCATTATTTCCGACGCTAATATCGGACTTTGGTTGCAGTATCTTGTGCCTTGCTTGAGTACGACGTTCACTGATGTGTGACGTGTTCACTGCATGCCGAGCCAAGATATCCTATTGGCCCTTGAATGCTCTGAACCAATGGCAGGGCAGCTTTTTTAATGTTGGGAAAACAAAACAAAACTAGGTATCGGTGCGTAATTCTGGGTATCAGAATCAGTATCGGGGGCCAAAAAAACGGTTTCGGAACAATGCAATTTTTTTTTGGTCTCAATTCAATGGGCATTGTGCTTCTCCTTCTGGTGTCTGGATGTGGCCACTTGCGGGCACCTGAGACAGTCATAGCTCCTCAGTAAGTTGTACGAATATGTCATTCTTTACAGATGATAAAGAATATATGCCTGTCTAAAATGTGGCCCCACCGTTTTTGTTCAAAAACCATTTTGCTCGCAAGTCAGAGGTGAAAATCAGGCGAATGACGGCTTGTATCTCAAACCCATAAGCCCCTTCACACTATTAGTAGTGTGACAAAGTTACGCGGCAACACGAAATAATCAGCAAACCCATATTTGGCGTGCTAACGTAGCAGCCTACCAGGAAGTAAAAACAGATTGTTCCGCTCGTTAGACCACACCTCAACAAGGCATTACTTTCATTGTTGCAAAAAAAAAAAAAAAAAAAGCCCTGACTACAGTGTGAAAAGGGCTTTGCCCTGTGGTGGCTAAGACAGGATAAGAGCAGTAAACATGCTGATTTTTTGTGTGTGTGTGTGTGTTAAAAATCAATGAGTCGATGGAACCCACGCTCCAAAGAATGACCAACTCCATACTGTATTTTATTTTCACTTCCTGTAGGCAAAACGCTCATGACAATCCAATACTTGTGTCCGTAAAGACAATATTGGAAATGGCTGATAGTAAAAGCAAACAAACAGACAAAAACCTTATCTTGCCCGAATACTGAACACCGAAGGTCTGCACCGACTCCGCCCGTTGTCTCGTCTTGTCTGGAAGGACGACCACGTGTATGTTTCATTACGGCACGTTCTCCTCCCTCCTCTCCTCTCTCACTCCCCGACTCGGCGGAGAGAGGATTACAGCGGCGTGGCTCAAAACCGCGTCTCTCCTGAAATCCTTCTATCAGCTCGCTCCCTGAGCAACACTTGAGTATTCCTCCCGCGTGGAGAGATCAAATGTCTGTTATTGCACAGAGAAATGCGTTGGGCGCTTCTTAGCTGCCGCTTCAATCCCTCAAAAGTTGATCCCCCCCCCCCCCTCCTGTAGAAACCAATTATTCCACATCTGATCAAAGGTATTTATGTTCCATTTACTGAAGATAACGCCGGGAGTCCCTTCACACAAGTGCAGCAAAGCTACACAGTGCCATCAAGCAATGGAAGTAGAACCGGAAATAATCCGTCTTTTAAGACTGGTTTAACTCTGAACTCCTTCATAATGATTGAAATAACCTCTTGTCAAGGCCAACGTACTTTGAAATGTGTTCTTGTTGATATTCCACCGTACTATTTCTCTGACTGGCTCTTTTTCGCTGTTCCAATTCCTTATTAATTCCTCCACAGGTGTGAGTGGAGTGGAGAGGTTTGTTCCCAGCATGCCTCTTGCCCTGAAGCGCCACGCGGCCACGGTGCCGACACCAGGCTGGATTCTGGCTTTTGCGCTTTTTGTGGTTCTGCAGGTAACAAGTTTTCTCTCAAAAATCTTTCTACACTATATATTAGGGGTGTCAAAATGACTGCATTGATTTTGAGTTAATTTGAAGTTCCTTTAACGCCACAAATTATTATTTTTTAAATGCATTGTGCAGTTTAACCCTGGAGAACCCACGGGGTCAAATTTGGCCCCTATAAATTCTGCTACTCAAATAACAGACCTTTTTTTTTTTTTTTACAAATTTAACTTCAAAAGTCCAGAGTGGCACTTCTGAACCCTGCATGGCGCCATCTAGTGGATGAATATTGCACTTACATGAGCCAGAGTGGTGGTGACAACAATGCAACAAATAAAACAAAAAAAAAGTATTGTTCAATGGAGCTGTGTATTTGATTGATTATTTTCTTAAATTTTAAATAGTTTACTGACAGTTTTTGTTATTCAGATTTTTCGAAATGATACCCCTAAATCCCAAAGGGTCAAATTTCGCCCTAATCCTAAATTAGGGAATAAATTGAAAAAAACATTGAAAAAACATATATTTTGGTGTTCAGTGAACTTATCGCAGTCATTTAATGTATAATTCAGAATTTTCCAAAGAAGAAAAGGGTGCTTGGGTTTTCCAGGGTTAAAAAGATAACATTAAAGCTTTTTCTACATCATGCATGCTCCACCAATGCTCAGATGAGCACGAAGAGCCCTGACTGCATTTATCAGCTTTTATCTTCCCTTTATACTAGAGTGTGCGGACCCTCACGCTCCACAGTTTCTTTGGGGAGCGGAGGGGCGGAGTTTTTCGTACCTCATTTGAAGTCATATTTTCCTCTGTCAACTGTGGCTGTCGCTTTAAGATCGTGCACGTACTCGCACGCGCACCTTGAACGAGCCGAACGCAGATGCTGCAGTTACGCTTTTGGGCCAGAGGTGGCAGTCGCGAGTAAAAAAGTGACAAACTGCACAAAGATCCTTTAACGCGCGAATAACGACCACCCCTTACTTTTGCTTTTTAAATTTTGCAGTAAGAAATTTAATAATAATGCATTGTGGTGACTGGGGTTGTATTTTACAATTTTAAAAATGTTTCACAAGTTACTTCATGTTAAAGATTAGATAGCACGAGCTGTCACAAATGTCTTACAAATGCAATTATGCCTTATAGTGGCAGAAAAATTACCTCAACACAAATCAATATCACACTCGCGTGCTACAGTAGAAGTACAACTTTTTTTTAGTTTTAACACAATTTTATGAATTATTGTGAAAATATTGTATCAATGACTAGAGGATGCAGCCATATTTCTATTAGTTAAACATTTTTTTTTCCACATTTATGTTAACTCTTTGACTGCCAAAAACGTTAAATAACGTTTAGTAAAATCCTATGGAGGAGTGCCAAAGACGTTAAAAGACGTTTTTTTTTAAAACAGAGGTGAAACTAACCATTTTCTATTGTTGATTACTGAAAAATGGAATAAGGTAGAAACAAACTTTTTTTTCTGATGAAAGATGAGAGTCCAATCTTTCATTTGGTAGTATGTGTGTTTCCATAGTCCAAACACATAATTTTCTGTGGACCTTGAAAGATCAGTCTAAAATGCTTAAATCGGCTGGCACCCACGGCATCCCTTTTCTGAAAACGTCTGGCAGTCAAAGAGTTAACAAGAGTATGAAAACTTAGACTTAAAATGTGCGATTAATCGTGAGTTAACTATTGAAGTCATGCGATTAATTATGATTAAAACATGTAATTGCCTGACACCCTTAATTAATATTTGCCTGTTTGCTGAGGTTTTTTTCCCCAGCGAAGAAAATGTATTGTACATTTTATTGTACATTTAGAACAGATATAACATTTGTGATTAATTGTGAGTTAACTATTGAAGTCATGCGATTAATTCCGAAAAAAAAAAAAATTGTGCTTGACACCCCTACATACAGTGTATATATATATATATATATATTTTTAAATCACATTACATTTTAAAGAGGTGTTTTCAAATCAAATCACTTTATTGTGAAGGCGGTCATTATGACCCGAAAGTAGGATTTCTGTGAAAACACGCCTGAGAATAAACAATCGATCAGAGACAGAAGCTGTGACTTATGAGGTGTCAATCATTTGTCATACACAATGTTTTTTTTTTAATGACTGTTTTAACAAACATGACAAAAAGTTTTTTTGTTTTTTTTCGACCTCTATAGGGTGCTACTGATGCTGCGCCCTCCGGAGACAACAAGCTAGTTCGGACCACCCGAGTAAGGAGACAGATTCCAGATGGGGAGGAAACCTTAACTTCCTCCACCAACCAGACGATGCAGCAGCAGCCTTTAGTCTTCAACCACGTCTACAACATCAACGTACCCGTGGAATCGCTCTGCTCGGTCGACCTTGACGCGCCACCGGATGATGGTGAGGCTTTCGTATTGATTTTCAGGGGGGGGGGGGGGGGGGGGGGGCGGGGGGTGATCGGCTTTTGTTCACACACAGATGTGAGGGTATTCGAGTTTAAGGCCTGTTTTTGGATTGTGTTTTGCCAACTGGGCAGCTGGATATTTGTTTGTCAACTCAGAGGGTCAAGGTTCACTTTATGTTAAATGTTAAATGTTTCATTTGTGGTGTATGTGCCATGGAAAAAGGCACCTTAGGCCTCCAATTACCATTTGGAAAGCTGAATCTGTCAATAATGGAGGTTCATTAACTGCAATGGGTCACATTTTGGTAGTGTAGATTCAACTTTTTCCGTCTAGGTACCGGGAAGATTTTTTTTTTGAGTATCTCGTCATAAACTAAGTGTCAACTAAACATAACAACCATATTTTAGTTTCATATTTTCAAGAAAAGTTGTTAATGATAGCAAATATATGTATGTATATGTAATATGTATATTTTTTTGTGGGAAAATGTAGTAAAAAATTAAAAAGCTGATTCATAGTTAAGCTCATCAGCAAGCTCTTCGGGAGCTTGGCAATTATCCTCATCCTTGAATCAGGTGCGTTGGAGTAGAGAAACCTCGAAAACATGCAGGACTCAGGCCCCCCGAGGACCGGATCGTGACACGTGGTATAGATAAACGCTATATAAAAAGCAGTCCATATTATGAAAGTTAAGTCTTATTTTTCACGCCCAAAAATGCCGTAAGAAAGACAAGAAGGAAAATGTTTGTTTTTTTTTGTTAAAAAAGTATATATATGAACAAAGAATTGCATTTCAATTTCAAATTATATTCTATATATCTATTCTATATATATATATATATATATGTATATATTTCTTCAAGATAGTTGTAATATTATAATTTATAATATCAAAGTCAAACTTTAATGAGAAAAGAAACTCACGTGTGGGCTTAAATATGCGCCACGAGAGACTGAATGTTAATCTATATATTTCAGCCCATACTCGTTTTTTATTTAATGAATTTCATTGTGGTAATGTTATGCCCTTTTTCCTGGATAATAAGCCTTTACTCTTCAAAAAAAAAATATATATATATATATATATATATATATATATATATATATATATATTAATGTAGCCTAGGCAAAAGCGAAAGGCAATTTTTTTTAATTTTTGGGGTTTAAAAAAAAAGTTAGAACTTATTCAGGCAGTAATGTTATGAGGCTAACAATATTTAAAAAAAAAAAAATTGTAAAAAAAAAAAAAAAAAAAAAGGAAAGTTATTCCTGTAAAAATGCTAAAAACACGTAATTCAAGCTTTATGTTTTTTCCCATAGGTAGCATGTATGCACTTTTAAAAAATGACATCCCAATTTATTGCAATTATGTAAACTTTGGCTCATGGACCAGGGTTTGAGAATCACTTCTGTAGATTACAGCTAAAAAAAAAAATAAATAAATAAATAAAACTATTTTTCTTTCCGAGGCCAACGTGCTGAGCTTGGATCCCGAGCCTCTGTGGAGGGCCCATTGGACCCAGTTGAACCTACAGAGTACACCGAACAGACGCTGGATGCAGACAGTCAGGTAGCTTTTTCTACCATACTGCCTAAAAATGACTGCAATCAAATAACAATTTAAAAAAAAAAAGATCTTTCCTTGCTTAGATGACGTTCACTCACCGTATCAGCATCCCGAAAGCGGCGTGCGGTTGTCCGGCAACTGTCAGCATCCAGCAGCTGGCCACCAGGGTGGAGATGCTGGAGAAAGAGCTTTCCATGCTCCGAGTGCAATGCGGATCCGGTTGCTGTCGGGAGAACACAGCCATTGGTAAGTGAGTCTGGAGAAACGTTTTAGTTACTAGCTAGAATGGAACAATAACCACAAGCATATATTCTTTATCCTCTGTGAAAAGAGGCTAATAACTGCGGCTTACTATGTTCCTTAGTTGTGAAACTTTTCTTCATGGCACCAAATCTCCCCCCCCCCCCCCCCCCACACACACACACCACCCCAACACACACACACAGACAGTTCTGTGGTGCATTAAAATTGGAGGGGAGTTGTAGGGCGAAGACGGTGTTTCCACCCTACCCCCCCCCATCCCCAAAGTGTGTTATGTGCCCTATATGTCTATAAAAGTGTATTGTGTAAAACTAGTCCAGAGAGTTAAGATTCTTTACATTATATATGAATTATATTACTGTATGTTTTTAGAAAGTACAAATTAATAGAGTACAGTACTATTTTCCTTACAAACATTTTAGTTGTTTTGGTCGGGTCGGTTCCATTCATATGAGTGTGGAAAAAGAATTTGCGATTTGAGTGTTTTGAGTTATGAGCTCTTAAATCACCAACCTGATTGTACCTCAAGTCATCACTCTGTTGTGAAGTGGAAAAGAGTCATTTACGCGTCAAGTTGACGTTGGTAACTGGATTAACTAGCACGCCTAGTCAAGTCTGATGAGCATGTCCGTTAGGGGGGCTTAAAAAAAACTAAAAGTCGTATCCTCCGTCTAATTACACACACATTCATTTCTCATTCCACCCTGACTTGGAGCATGTGCAGGATAAAAGTGAAAGCTACTGTCTTTAAAGATTGAAGCCCGCAGGAAAATTCCAGCTCACCTAAGATAAAAGGCCGATCTAACAAAAGATACAAATCAAGGATAAGATCAAATCCATTTTTCATCTTGTCCTTTGCCGTGTGGCTTTTAATATTTACTTTCGTCTTGCTTATTAAACAAGTAGGTATATTTTATGTATGAAATGAATTGATATTCTTTTCATTTGTAATGAATGAGGTTGAGCATAATATTGAAATCAGTTGGATGCATGTAACCTCACTCTTTGGAGTTTGTGGAAATTCTTCAATTTTACCAAAGCTATTTAATTAGATCCCAGTGTACCTTCATTGTTAGTTTCTGTTTATGTAAGGGCCCTTGAATGACCCAATATTTTTTGTCCATGTCGTCCATTGGCAATTTCAAAGCATTTTTTTCCTATTAGACAAAGCTATGTTAGAGCCTCTTCTTTCTTCAGGAAAAAAAAAAGTATATTTGTATCTGTTTCCGTTTTGCAGCAATTAGCATTACAATATAGCTAAGTTTCATCATTATTCACATTCCTCTTGAAAACACTGTCAAAAAGAGCTTGTTTGCAACATGGCCCTGGTTGATCTCTTATACTCTGCTGCCACCTGCTGGACGTTTTTTTTTTTTAAATATCTACCATTGCTTTAAGCCACCTCTTCATGTCAGAAGCTGCATCAAAGCCTTCTCTATGCTCTTGCATAAAAAAACATTAAAAAACGCATAAATACGTTTTCAGGAGTGAAGGACAAAGTATTAAAAACATATTTACGCATTTTTGGGTTAAAATGAGTTAATAGCAAAAATCAAATCAAAATAATAAATGAATTGTAATCTATTAATCGTAATTAATCACAACTTCAAAAGTCATGATTACAATTAATCACAATTTATCGGTTCTAAATGTACAATAAAATATTTTTTCATACTCTTGTTAACATAAAAGTGGAAACAATTTTAAACTAATAGAAATATGGCTGTTAAAAAAAGTATATTTGTATCTGTTTCCCTTTTGCAGCAATTAGCATTTGAATATAGCTAAGTTTCATCATTATTCACATTCCTGTTGAAAACACTGTCAAAAAGAGCTTGTTTTGCAACATGGCCCTGGTTGATCTCTTATACTCTGCTGCCACCTGCTGGTCGTTTTTTTTTATATAACTACCATTGCTTTAGGCCACCTCTTCATATCAAAATCTGCATCAAAGCCTTCTGTATGCTCTTGCATAAAAAAAACATAACCCCCCCCCCCCCCCCCCCCGCATAAATACGTTTTCAGGAGCGAAGGAAAAAGTATTAAAAAACATATTTACACGTTTTTGGGTTTGAATGAGTTAATAGCAAAAAACAAATCAAAATAATAAATAAAGCACTGTAACATGACTTCATTTGTAAATGTTCCCCAGGCCGCTTCGACTATTTCCCAGGATGCAACGGCCATGGCAGCTTCAACATCGAGCTCTGCGGCTGCATATGCGAGGAAGGCTGGACCGGCAAAAACTGCTCCGAGCCCCGTTGCCCCGACGACTGCTCCGGCCAGGGCGTGTGCATCGAAGGAGAGTGCGTCTGCGACCGCGACTTTGCCGGGGAAAACTGCTCGGAGCCCCGGTGCCCGGCCGACTGCTCGGGTCGCGGCTTGTGCATCGACGGCGAGTGCGTGTGCGAGGACTCCTTCACCGGTGAAGACTGCATGGTCGGGAGGTGCGTGAACGACTGCTCGGACCAGGGGCTGTGCGTCAACGGAACGTGCCAGTGCCGGCCCGGGTACGTGGGGGAGGACTGCTCGCTGGTCTACTGCGCCAACAACTGCAGCAAGAAGGGAATCTGCAAGGACGGATTCTGCGTGTGCCAGGATGGCTTTGCAGGAGACGACTGCAACTCCGGTAGGTTCCGCCTCTGTCACATTTGAGATCAGAATCAAGAAGACATTTATTGTCATTGTACCATAGAGTGATACGAAATGGAACAGACACAACCCGTCCAAGAGACGTAGAAAAACTGACTGGTCATCTTTTACAGCACTCAAATCCTTTTCAAATCAAGTCAAGTTCATTTATATTGCTCTTAATCACAAAAGAATCTCAAAGGCGCCCACAGTTGACAAATATTAACAACATCCCCTGATCGGACCACAAGAGGGCAAGAAAAAACTCAAAAAGACTCCATTAGCATTCACAGATGAAAAGAAAAACATAAGGAACTAGGAGGGGGGAAAAACTCAGACTGAGATCCTGTAAGGGGGGCACAGTAGGAATTTGGGAGAAAAAAACTTCAGCAAACAGGCCTATATTATTAGGGGTGTCAGGCAATTACATTTTTTTTTTAACATAATTAATCACATGACTTCAATAGTATAACTCGCAATTAATCGCAAATTTGTATCTGTTCTAAATGTACAATAAAATATTTTTTCTAAGTTTCATACTCTTGTTGACATAAAAGTGGGTAAAAATGTTAAACTAATAGAAATATGGCTGTATCTTTTAGTCTTTGATACAGTAATTTCATAATGATTCATAAAATTGAGTTAAAATAAAAACATGTTTTTATTGTACTGTATAAAACAAGTTTGATATTGATTTGTGTTGAGGTCATTTTTTTGCCACTAGATGGCATAATTGCATTTGTAAGACGTTGGTGACAGCTCAGTGCATTTTGTTTTCATATTAAGAGCTATCTCATCTTTAACATGAAGTAACTTGTGAAATTCTGCACATTTTAAAAATTGTAAAACGCAACTTGACAACTGTCTCCGCAAATATATGCATTATTATTACATTTATTACTGCTAAATTTTGACGTAGACGTGTCTGCTGCGTTGCGACTGGAATTCCCCCAGTACAGGCTTTCCAAGTAAGGGGTGGTCATTACCTCATTCACTCCCAGCCATTTTCACTGAAGCAATCCCCTTCGCTCCTGGCTGTTCTACTGGATTTTGACAGATTTTGCAAAGGCCCACAGAATATTGTGTTCTATTGCTATAAAAACATGGAACCTACCAAAAGAAATGTTAGAGTCTCTTCTTTCTTCAGGAAAAAAAAGTATATTTGTATCTGTTTCTGTTTTGCAGCAATTAGCATTAGAATATAGCTAAGATTCATCATGATTCACAAATCTATTTAGAAATGTGAGTAATTAGCTTTTTTTTTAACATGGCCCTGGTTGATCTCTAGCATCGCTTGTGTTTGACTTGTGTCACATTTTGCCAGAAAACCTCTAAGTTCACCACTTTTGAGGTGTTTGACTTTGGAAGTTCAACTGCAGGTCAGCAGGTATGGACATATGTGCGCGCTCTGTGCGCAGATAAATAAAACTGATTTAATTGGAGGAAATTAATTCAACCACCTGGCGTAGTATTAATGCGTGGCATCTATCCGAGCCCCACAGATCCCAGTGATACATTTGCCTTATAGATTATGTAGCGCTTTTTTTCCGTGCCGGCCTCATTCGAATGCAGGCGGCGCCGTGTGCGACTCGCCGGACAGCAGAAGGTGTAGAAGCAATCATTTGTCAAACGTCACATTCATCCTCGGAGAGAGGCGTCACATTAGCCGCCGCTGAGTCGGCCTGGGAGTCTCGCCCGTCTTTGTCGGACGCACCTCCACCCCAAATATCAGATCCTCCCCTGCCATTTGGGAGCGGGTGATGGATGAGAACAGACATGGGAGCAGATGACAGATGGGCAGAATTCTGCGCTTGAGCCCTCCTCGCCGGCCTATTTATATCCAAGTCCGGTGGTCGGAATTGCTGATACCTTTGCAATTAGATGTGGAAAAAAAAAGATGTGGAAATAGGTGCCGCTTTTTGCTGAATACCAAACAACATCGTCCAATTAGCGGAGCCCTGTAGGTTGCCAGGCTGAAGTGCTCCACGCTACGAAAAGAGCAGGAAAGCGGAATATGTTTCCGGTGGCCTCCACCCTCCCATTATGAGGAATAATGACGGCCGTTGACTTGAAATGGGATGCTTCAGGCGTCAGATAAGAGGAAGTGTATCTTTACATGCGCATCTATCCACCCACAAAGCAGCCATCAACTTGAACTGAGTAGCGCTTTTTCATCTCGACAGCAAAGGTGTTTGACTATCATTCCAATAAGCGCTTTTACTGCACTCAGATAAATGGAAGTGGACTTTTTAGCGTGGGCGCACACAGTAGAAACCGATGATGCTTTATGATTCTTTTCATGTCAAACATGTCAGACACATTTTTAAAGGCACTTTTCATCCACTGTTTGTCCAAGACGCTTAGCATACCGAGTACAATTGTGATGAAAATGTGTTTTATTTGAATTAGTAATTATTCAAAAGCACTAACTTTTCACTCAAATATTAGATTATTTGGAGGAACAATGACAAGGTGACAACTCTAACAAATTAAATCTCATATTACCAAACAAAATACAACACTTGATCTTATTGTGTTAAAGCATTCATATACGATTGTTAATTCCCCTTGTAATTTTTAAACTAATATACTTTACAGAAAGAAAAAAAACTAGGGGGCGTCAAATAATTTAAAGTTCCTTTAACGCCACTCGTTTTTTTAACGCGCGATTAATGACCGCCCCTTATTTGGAAAGCCTGTACTGGTGGAATTCCAATCGCAATGCAGCAGACATGTCCACGTCAAAATTTAGAAGTAATACATTTAATAATAATGCATATATTTGTGGAGACTGACTGCAGTCAAGTTGTATTTTACAATTTTAAAAATATGCAGAATTTCACAGGTTACTTCATGTTAAATGTTAGATAGCTTTTAATGTGTAAAAAAAGAATAATAATAAAAACGCACTGAGCTGTCACCGTCTTACAAATGCAATTATGCCATCTAGTGGCAGAAAAATGACCTCAATGCAAATCAATATCACACTCGTTTTATACAGTACAGTAAAAACTTTTTTTTTATTTTAACTCAATTTTATGAATCATGAAATTACTGTATCAAAGACTAAAAGATACAGCCATATTTCTATTAGTTTAACATTTTTACCAACTTTTATGTTAACAAGAGTATGAAACTTAGAAAAAATATTTTCACATTCACATTCACCAATCGATATTAAGTTTGGTGGACAAGAACCCCAACTAGGATAGTGATCCAGATAGTATAATATTAGGAACAATTTTTGATAGATTAGACCTTCTTCAGCATCTGGCACAGAAAGGGCTCCATGGCCGTGTCTCGATCTTTCTGGCATCCATTCAATAGTTCAACTGAAAATATATAGTCTTCTGGTAGTTACAGTACTTTTAGTCGTTATTTTTTATACAGTGGAAGCTCGGAGTTTGAACTAATTTTCGGAGTTCGAACACCCAAGCAAAGCAAGCTAACGGGTAGCCGAGTGAAGCCGAGCAATGTCGAATGCTCACGTTGCGGCAGTTGAGACGACGCACTGCTCATTTCCCGTCAGATCGCGAAGACTCCCGGAGGTGCTCCATACTCTCGAGTGCATTTTGATTTTCCCACGACAATTTTCTTCGCCATGGGCCCAAAGAAAGACAACAATGCCAGTGGCAGCAAAGAAAAACATACAGTGCTACGAACCACAGTGGAATTAGGAAGGAAATTATCACGCAGTTGTAACTACCGTGACTACTTCTATAAATAGTGGCACGAGGACCCCCCTTAGCTATTCAACAACGTGCCTGACGTTAAACAACGCACGCAAGGACCACTTAGTAGTCTAACAATATGCCCAATGTAAAATACACAAACTCAGCACTGAACTAAAGATAGCATTAACAGCATTTATCATACACTGACGCCATCACACCACAACAGGTAAGGTAAGGTATTTTTATTGTTTAAATACTTTACTGTACTGTAAATGTAAAAAACATAAATAGAAATAAAAATGGTAATTTTTGGATATTGGGAACGGATTAATTGTATTCACATTATTTCCTATGGGAAACAATGTTTCGGAGGTTGAACATAATTCGCAGGAACGAATTATGTTCAAACTCCGAGGTACCACTGTACTTAAATTGTATTTTATATTGTGAGCATTAAAGATAAAAAGATTGGTGCCGTGACCCGGATTCAAGTCTGGGTGGTAATATGGCCGGATGCAGTTAAGATAATGGATTGATGGATTATTTTGATGATTGACCATGAAAAAGGGGCCTGCAAAGGTCCATTCAATTATCATTGGATTTGTTGGAAAAGTGCTTGTTCTATAATTTTTCTGGACACCCCATTTCCTCCAACATCCCTGTGAATATGTCAATCCAAACATGAACGTCTTTGAACCTCGTAAAAGCAATCAGATTGTGCAGACATCATGGTGGCTGAGCAAATATAAATCTTATCCAAAGAACATATGTCTTTAGTGATTTTGCAAATGGGGGGAAGGGGGGGGGGGTATTACCCAATGTTCTCCGAAGGTGGCGCCTAATGATATACTGACCTTTGTTGTCAGACAGAGATTTAACCATCAAGGTTTTTTAGTTGCTTAGAATGTGTTGTAGTCGGCAATGATAAAATGCTGATTACATCTAATGAGCCTTTAAGACTCACCTTCAGATGGCGGCCGAATGCCTTTAGAAGGATACTTGCCTAAGTAACATTTCTTGCAGTTTTACAAAAGTCTCCGGCATTGAACTGCTATCAAGTTGGATTAGCACCATTTTCATTGAATTTAAAGTTGAGATCGCATTTAAAATTTCAATCAACGATTCCGTGTTGTGTCTTGGTCAAGAGCCAAGTCAGTTTCAGACAAACGTCATTTGCTGCCTTATAAATGCCCAATTCGGATTTTGTGCCTTCTGTGTATGAAAATGTTTGAGAGCCATGTTTGATATCATTGTGTGTTTCCCTGAAAGACATCCAGGGATGTGATTTTTCCGCTAATTCGCGGAATTCCGCTTTTTTTTATCTCCCCCCCAAAATTTTTTTTTTTTTTTTTTTTTTTTTTTTTTAGTAGTTCATTGTGTATGCACATGACACCGACAGATAACATCTTCTGCTATAACAAAGACATTTGTGGTATGCTCTAAAATGAGTTACTTTTCATTTGGTCATGATACAATTATTTGTTCATGAAATTTGAACTCTTCAACATTATTTATGTGTTAACTTAGTAATCACATGAGTTAGATATGATGATATTCTCAGTGATAGTTTTTAAATGCAAAGGCAGTCCAATGTTTTTGAATGTGACTGATTTTGAGTTGACTAAAACTGCCATTTTATATGGGATAGTTCAATATACATTGAAAATTTATGCTGTTGTTTTGTCTATTTCTTTGTCATGTGAGTGCATTGAAAGTACTTAAAAACACGGAAAACCCATGAGCTCCGGGGGGCCTCGCCCCCCTTGTCCCCCCACCAGGGCACTGCCCTGGACCTAGCTGGGTGCCAGCGGCCCCCAGAACCCCGGCTAAATTTTCAGATAATTTCACTTTGGTCAAATCACATCCCTGGACATCTGAAAGAACACACTTGAGCACACTAGCGGTTGAACGACAAAATATTTGTTTCAGACGACCATAATGCGACTAAAGTCGAGTCAAAGTTGCTTAATCGATACCGTCATTGATATTTCCGAAGCAAAATGCAGCGGTGCCTAACGTTTAGCGCATCACAGAACGGTGTCATGGAATAGAAGTAAATAAAAGCAAATCATTAAAAATGAGACACCATAGAGATCTGGATGTTGACGTCACGCGTCCCAAAAGCGCAGCCATTTTGGCAGCATAGAAAACGCGTCTGCCACTTTGAGTAAACAGCAAATGCCACACTTGAGCAATGATTGACAGCTGTTGTGGACTAGCTGCCACAACGAGGAGAGGCATATAATATATATAAGGATCAAGCATGCTCCAGGCTACTGTTAGAAGATCATCTTTGTCTTCCGCGTGTTCGTTGTTGTTCGGATAGAGAGAATGATGATTTTCTGAATACAGACTGGAGATCGGTGAACAGGTCCTTTGAAGGATTTATTTTACAGAATATTCTGGACACAAGCAAGTTTACAGACAAATGGCTGCAGTCCTCTCGCAAGTGTGTAGTTACAGCGGACTCACAGCATTCTTATACTATCTTGAAAGCAGTATCCCATAAAACCCCCAAATCCTCAGAAAACCGCCAATGTTGCACTTTGTACATGGTGGCTGGATCAGCAGATGCTAAAACTGTTACCACACGCAAAATGTGGGGGAAATAATCATTTTCGTTCATTTGTGCTGCTACGGTTTAATAGATATTGCACAGTTGAGTGTAATAACTGACCACCACCATAAAAAAGACTTTTTACGGCATAAATAAGTTTAAGTTGCTAACGTACTGCTAACTTCTATGGCATTTTGACCACAAATAAAGTGGAAATGAATTCGGATTGTACAAATTTGTAAAGCCTTTGTATGATCAGATTTGAAAGTTTTCACCGGCAACAGAAGAGGTAATTCCACGAGTAGCGTCGCAGAGTTGAGGAAAAAAAAAGCCTTCCTGACACTTCATCGGCAATCCAACATGTCCACCTCGCGCATGTATATGATCTTCTTTTCATCAAAGTGACTGTCAACGATAGTTTTTGCCCTCCTCACCGTTGTAGTCCATTAACGCTGCAACTGCTACTTTCCTCCCGCAGGGGGGCGTGTTCAGAGAAATAGTCACGTGACGTCCGGATCTCTATTGAGCTGAATATAATTGTTGTAATTTATACAGCATAAATAAAAAGCAAAATTGAGATTTCCTGATCACATTTTTTTGCAAGCAAATCTGTTTTTTTGTTTTTAATCTCCCAAAACAGAGTCCCGAACCACGACCTCGGCAATGCTTTATGAAGAATAACAAAAGCACATTCAAATTGTCTCAATTACTTTCATTTTTTTTTTACATTCGAATAAAGTTATCCCAACATGATAACATGCTAAAACATATTTTTATAAGACTATAAATCAGCATTGGTTCAAATCAAGTAACCAAATAAAATATTTTATTCTAGATTTTAGAAATTCCGAGCATTCAAAAATACGAAAGTTAAAAGTGCTCTCTAAAATGACCGATTTGAAGACGAGAATCATCCACATTAAGCTTTAAGAATCAATACAAAGTAGTACAGTCGGCTAATTGGTTGACCTCCTACTGTATAATGAACTATGTTGTTGCTGTAGATTTCATTTACGATGCGTTTGCCTGACATTTACAAGGAATATGTAATCGGGCTATTTCCACACACACTAGCACAGGGGTGGCCAAGTTCGGTCCTCGAGAGCCACTATCCAGCCTGTGTTCCATGTCTTCCTCCTTCAGCGCAGCTGATTCTAATGATCAGCTGATCAGCAAGCTTTGCAGAAGCCTGACAACGATCCTGATCATGAATCAGGTGTGTTAGTGGAGAGAAACATGGAAAACAGGCTGGATAGTGGCTCTCGAGGACCCAACTTGGCCACGCCTGCACTAGCAGATATCTGATTCATGTATCTTGTTTTTAATTTTATTTTTAATTTTATTTTACACAACCATATCTGAATTGTGCCACTTTAATACTTTATTGTAAAACATGATGTCAAACAAGGCCAAGTGTGACGCTAAATGAAGTTCTATCTAAACGAGCTGCTCTTCGATTACCTCTTGTCGAACTAAGATAGTCGAAGTCGCATCGCATATTCCAACTTTGAAAGCATCATAAATGGTCTCTTGTTCAAAGCATAATATGCTGTCTATCATCATCGAATAGTTTTTGTCTGTCACTGATGACTCCCATTTCACTGAGTTGTTACTGCCTTCATTTAAGTGACGAGATATAGAAACGTCTCGCAGTCAGCAACTCAGGAATCCCACCTCCCCTTCCCCTTCCCCTTCCCCTTCCCCTTCCCCTTCCCCTTCCCCTTCCCCCTCCCCCTCCCCTCTCATGAGATTGACTGCTACAAAGTGAGCAATATGCTAAACAGCCTGTGGCCATCTGTCAAGGGGTACTTGAAAAGGCCACCAAGGTATCCAAAGGCTCCCCGTGGAGGTTTCAGAAACTGTGTTGTAAAGTTCAATATCACAGGACGCAAAGATGTTGAGGAGATGCCATTTGCTCCTCCAAATTCTGCTTTATTCCATTCGTCTGATGTCCCTCATTTCAGACCGCCGCCTCCTCTCCTTTTATCTCCTGTCTGAGCGTCTCCTCATTTCATCTACTCGTACCATGCCTTTCCCCTGTCTCCCTTCCTTCACCGTCGTTGTTTTTGGCCGAATGAACTGTAAACACTCTTGTTTATGCAGGCGCATAAAAATTCAGCAGCACCTCTCGGCGCATGACTTGACTTGACGATTGCCACTTCAACCTGGATGGACCGTGCTCTGCCTTTTGTCTTCACGCTTGCTTGCTTGCTTGCTTGCTCGCGGCTCTTCATTTATTTTTCTCAGGATAGAAGAAACACAACTTAGGGAAAAGAATGTAGATTTGAGACGATGACAGTTGTGCATAGAACTATTGACTAGGAGTTCTCCCCAAAAGTCATAGGATTTAAAAAGTTAACTATTTCAGTTCTAAAGATTCTGTAAAGTGAATTCAGAGGTTTTTTTCTAAGTATCTCACGTTCAAACGTTGTACATGTTTGAGAACAATAGCTGAAAAAAAGTGAAAAGATTGTCATACTCATTTGTGAAGATATAGTATTCAACTATTTTCACCCTCATAATATCTTGAATTCTTTCACGATTTAAGAACTTGAGCCTCTGTTTTGCAACAGTGGTTATCAGGCACGATCGCAACATGCAGTTAGCTAGCTAGCTAGCTTTGCTTAAACTACGAAAATACATCTTCCCTTCGGACAGTCTGCTGATGTGGCCGCTTTAGAGCGCATCGTAGTTGGCCGTAAGTGCGCGCTCTTCACGGAGAGAAGGTGGAAGAACGAGATTTTCCAAAATTTAAGAAGTCCAATGTAAAAGCAAGCATGTGGACAGAGGTTTCGCGCTGGTAAGGCCGCTTTAGAGTGCCCCATTGTTAGCTGCAAGTGTGCGCACTCACGGAGAGAAGGTGGAAGAACGTGATTTTAAAAAAATTCAGGAGTCCAATGTAAAAGCAAGCATGTGGACAGAGATTTCGCGCTGGTAAGGCCGCTTTAGAGTGCCCCATTGTTACCTGCAAGTGTGCGCATATCATGGAGAGAAGGAAGTAGAGCAGGATAAAAAAAAAGAAAGAAGTCTAATGTAACAGCCAGCCTATGGACAGGGGCTTCCACACGGTCGTGGCCACTTTAGAGTGCCTCATCACAGTGTGGAAAATCCGAGGCTCGATTTTTCAGGATTTATACAATTTATACATTTGGTGTTATTTATATCATTCAAATCATTTGGCGGGGTTGTTAACTACGCTTTTCTTTGTGGTTTGCCAAATTTAGAAATGATTTACACTTTACAGAGAAACAAAAATTTGTGAATGTTATGAGGAGAAAAAAAGGTCAGAAGAAAAAAATTATATCAGGTTGAAAAGTCATAATCTTGTGAGAATAAAGTTGTGTTATCCGTAAAGTCAGATGGAATAAAGCCATATATTAACAAGTGAATACATAGTCAGTAGACAACAAGTTTTTATTACAAATTTGGCCCTCTCAGTCCCAGCCAATTGTAGTTCCAAAATGGTGGTCGTACATTTTACGGCAACAAAAATGAAAGATGTAACCATTGTGACGGCCGGCGACATGTCAAGCAGTGTCCGAAATTTCGACAAATCATCTCACAGTGTGTCTGCCTCTCACTGCCGCTACCATAACTGACAAGCGAATCACCCGATGAGTAGCACAGCATCCCTACAATCACTGCCTCCATCACCAGTGCCGGACGCAAAGGAGATAGCAAGATAGGGAGAAAAGTGGCCAAAAAGTTGGATATGAGGTTCTATGAAAAATGTGACTCGCATCCACACTGTGTGTAAAAATGCATCTTTAGCAAAGATCACAAATTATTTCATGCAGGATAATCAGTTGTCCGCCCGAGAGTCGGATGTCACTAGCTGACATGAAATAGTTTGCGAATTAGGTTTGAGTAAAAGATATTTTAGTCACAACTAAAGCATTGCTCTATATTGATTAGCAGTGAGT
Organism: Vanacampus margaritifer; assembly: GCF_051991255.1. Lineage (NCBI taxonomy): Eukaryota > Metazoa > Chordata > Actinopteri > Syngnathiformes > Syngnathidae > Vanacampus > Vanacampus margaritifer. The sequence continues at coordinate 4,063,166 of NC_135433.1, forward strand.
AAAGAAACAGTGTTAAAGCGCAATATCGTTTCAAAAACGTATCTGAACTTGTGCTACAGATCCGCTTGTTAAGTGAGCGACTTGGTCGTGGTTACTGTCATCTTATGAGTACTTTGCTAAAATATAGAATTTGTATCAAATACAATAAACATGTTGCAATTTATGTCACTGACTTGATATGTGATGTTATTTATGCTAATCTTATTGGTCAGAGTTGTAAATGCAATTCGTGCGCAAATGCATTGAATTATAAAACAAGGTTCCTTTCAAGATGTTTTTCAGGATTTAGCGCACACACTCATTACCTCGATCTTGCTTCTGGCTATCTTCAGTCCGAATATATAAACATGCATCTCAATAAATAAGAATTAGGATATTTAATATATTCCAGTAGTTCAGTTCAAATGGTGATTCAATAGTGTGCACCGTCTAGTTTTTCATTTATTCCTCACCTTAGAAAGAAAGAAAGGAAGGGAGAAAGAGAGAGAGAGAAAGAAAGAACGCTAAAATTACTGAGCAGAAAAGTGCATTTTTTTTTTAAAAACCTGGAATTAAAAGCATTTACACTCGGGGCTGATTTCCTTATTCCATTTGTGTGCAGCATAACAGCTAAATGCTGCTTCACCATGTTTACTTTGAACTCTGAGCGCCAATAATTGACCCGAGTGAGCAGACTTCAGAGCCCTGCAGGGTTTCAATTCCAGTAGCATTTCTTCAATGTAATCAGGACCCAAACCATTCAGTGATATACAGATCAGTAGCAAGATTTTGAAATCTATTCTACAGCTGACTGGTAATCAATGTAAAGTCTTTAGGACTGGAGCAGATGTTCTTCGTTCTGGTCAGAACCCAAGCAGCAGAATTCTGAATGAGCTGCATTTGGTTTAAGCTCTTTTGAGGGCTCTAAAGCGCCAAGGCCAACCCGAAGTCACATCAGACTTTTTTGTTTTTTATCCACCTTGCTGTTCGGCCTTCTCTCTTTGCTGTGCATGCACTCTTGGCCAACAACGCGGCACTCTAAAGCAGTCAAGAAAACCCGAAACTCCTTTTGTGTTAAGACTGAATTCACTCATTCTCCTTCGACAGTTGCACCTGCCATGAACCTGAAGGTCCGAGGGGTGACAGATAGAGATATCGAACTAGAGTGGGAAGGTTCGGTGGTCCTGACGGACTTTCTCATCACCTACACACCGAGCAGTCCAGGAGGTGAGTCTGGAGATGGCCGTGAATGTCAAAGCGCACTGGACGCCTGGGAAAAAAGAAAAAGAAAAAAGAAATCTGTTGACAATAAGCTTCTAAATAATTCAAAAGAGCAACCTTTTGTGTATTTCCCGTCTCTCAGGTATCCAACTGGAAATGCGTCTCGCAGGGAATACCACATCCTGCGCCATCGCCGACCTGGATGCGGGCATGGAGTACAACATCAATGTGTTTGCCGTCATTAATAACAGCATCAGTGTTCCTGCCAGCATTACTGTCGCAACCTGTAAGTGTGGCGCCATGTTTTATTCATTTTCATCTTGAATGCATAAAGAAAACAAATACGCTCCGCTCCCGAGCATGGGCAGAGTGAGAATGTCACCTGCGCCACCTGCTCCCCATTTCCTCTCGCTCAAACACGCTGGAACAAATACAGACACATGCATACACACATACAGAGACTTGGAGGTGTTTTGCATCCACACTTGCAGGTACGAGAATTCACCCAGTTTATAAATAAGGAATGAAAAGCATAGCATGTAGCCAATATTTTTCTATTTCCAAATCCAATATTCCAATCGAATATGGTACAGTATTTGTATTCATTCATACACTTTTGAGGCAACTTTTAAAAGTTCACATGATTTTGTATTAATGTATATGTATTATTATTCTCTCCAATTTTTATATATATAAAAAACTGCTTTTATTAAATTAATCACAAACAGTGTAGGCTTTGTTAATGTGCTGAAAAACTATGTTTTTCTTTAATTTTTATCATTCTAACATTCAACTTAAAATTGGTAGTCTATTGTATATACAAGAGTATGTTTTTTTATGGAAAGCATGAAATTGCCTGGATAACCCCAAACATTAAGTACACGTGTGGACAAAATTGTTGATACCTGTCTGTTTCAGGAAAAATAGTCACTGACAAAAATAAAAATAACTACATCTTTACTGAAAATCAGATATTGCCTTATTATTGAAGTTAAACAGAATAATTTTTTATGGAAACTGGCATGGACAAAAATGATGGTAACTTAGTATTTTGTTGCACAAGTCTTTGAGGCAGTCAGTCCAATCAAACCATTTCTGTAACCCTCAATGAAATTCACAATTCACAGGTATTTTTTGGCCTACTCCTGTTCTTAGCAATTCTTGAGGGTTTGTAGCCATGTTTTTCGGGTCATACTGTCGGGTGACAGAAGAGCTGCGGCTGAGACGCACTTTAGCTTCCTGTGCCCGGAACAGCATATTTTACTCCAGAAGGCCTTAATTGTCTCATTTCATTGAACACTGCGCATATTCAAAACAATCTGAACCTACTTCATGTTTCATATAGTACTATCGTTCCATGTTGCATTTCCTAACCCTGTAAAAACATCTTCTTAAAATGTGTCCAAATATTTCAGAAACAAGTGACATACACATTTTAACCCTGGAGAACCCACAGGGTCAAATTTGGCCCCTATAAATTCTGCTACTCAAATAACAAAGACCTTTTTTTTTTTTTTTTTTTTTTTTTTTTTTTTTGTACTTCAATATACATCAATTATATGCAGATTTCCACTATTTGTGGGCTAGCCCGGTGGTCCACTGTACTGTATACAGTTTAGTACTTGGGGTGCCTGACTGTCGAGTGTGAAACTGAAAATCTTGTATCCGTGTATTTCAAAAAACACACAAAACATTCTCTGCTCATGATGACTGACCAGCTGGGCTGGCCGCAGATCCCCAGCCACCTTCAAGTGATGGTCAGAGTCTGTGGGGATGTCGGTGTTCAGCTTTGATTATTTATTGTGACCTTTTTTTTCTTTCTTTTAATTTTCAAAACATTTAAAAAAATAATGATCAAACCTACTTTTTTTTCCCCTCTTTCGGACAACAGTCATCAACACAAAATTTACTAGATGGGAAAAAAGTCAAACCCTGGGGAACCCACGGGGTCAAATTTGACCCCTATAAATTCTGCTACTCAAATAACAAAGACCTTTTTTCTTTTTTTCTTTACAAATTTAACTTCAAAAGTCCAGAGTGCCACATCTGACCCCTGCATGGGGCCATCTAGTGGATGAATATTGCACTTACATGAGCCAGAGTGGTGGTGACAAGATGGCTGGCAACATGCTGTTTTATTGAGCTGGAAATCAATCCAAACAAAACCAACTTCTCAGCAAACCATCAGATGGTAATTTTTTTTTTTTTTTGTTGCAGAATGCCTAGGAGTATGTTTTATATATATTTTTTGATAAATTAGCAACTCTGAGCTAGTTCCAAAAAAAGGGTTAAAATTGAAAAAACATATATTTTGGTGTTCAGTGAACTTATAGCAGTCATTTAATGTATAATTCATAATTTTCCAAAGAAAAAAAGGCTTCTTGGGTTCTCCAGGGTTAACGCAGCTAGCATGAGTCATCTCCACTGAAGCCAATCACGAGCGGTCCATCATGTACTCGTCACTCGTTACTTACGTCCTCAAACATGTCTGTGCCCATGATTTCTTGTTAACTCACATATGATATGGCTTAAATTGTCAGCTAGGATGGCATTGCCTCCAGCGTCACAGAAAATGGACGGCTAGATATTCTATGTCCTCAAAATGGGTCTCGGTACTTGAGCTCCGTATTCAAAATGTAAATGACTTCAAGCGTAACAGAGATCAAAAGAATAATTGTTTCACGAGCAATTAAAAAGTATCTTTGGAAAGGTTTACCAACCTATTACGTGAAATGCCATTTGGAAAGGAGAGGCACGGAACAAATTAATGCACGAGGGAAAAGTTCAACATCGGACACGTTGAGCATGCGATGGATGTGATTTATGGGCCGTGCGGGTCACCCAAGGAAAATAATCCGTCTCTCGTTTCCACGCCAGACCTCTCCAATCCAGACGGTTTATTCTTCAAATCCATCACTGAGACATCAGTGGAGGTCCAGTGGCAACCTTCCTACTATTCCTTCGACGGCTGGGAGATCAGCTTCATCCCCAAGGTGCGTACACGACGGTATTATTACCAACAGTCTATTAAAGAGGCCGTTTGCAACTTTCTCTGTAACCGCAACCAAGATTTGATTGGAGCCTCACTTCACAAACTTCCCACTTGAGTCTCTGACCAAAGCCAACCATTTCTGAGTGTGGTTGAAATGACCATTTTTAACACTTTGAGCGCCGCTGACGTGAAATGTTGTCGATGGGAATCCTAACAAGAAGCGCCAGTGACCGAAATTGTCGTCAACTATTTTTTTTATGCGAATGGGCTGAGAACATTCTTGGGCAGCTTTGGTTTGACAAACTAGTAAAGAACAAAAAAAAAAAAAGACTATGGCTGCATTGAGTTTCTTTTGGATGAGATCACCGCGTATCGAAGAAATGTGGAAACTCGTGAACATGGTGGATCTTTGGAAATGTGACCCGTTACAAGCAGCTTGTGATTGACCAGTGTTTGTCACGTGAGAGTGTCACAAAAGAGAGCAAAAAGATGATGGTGATTATTTCAATTTCGAAGTATTTTATTTCAATTTAGGAGCACAAGTGATGATGTCATGTTTTCTCCCCCACTTCATTATGCGGGCCTTTATTTTTCATCAAAGAAGCACTCATGAATCCTGTCAGCTGGCTGAGCTCTTTCAACCTGCAAAGGCAACTCCTACAATATGTTCCGCTTCCCCTTTTGTCTCAGGATCATGTCCAAGTCCTTCTTTTTATGCTTCTGTTTGCTCGCCTGATAGACAGCAAACAAGGAATGGTCTTTTTTTTTTTTCTTCTGGAAGTGGATATCCCGTCTTAGTTTCATTTCAGCAAATCTCCTGAAGCCCAAGGTGACGTGTCAAAGTGAGGCTGCGAGGATTTGCCTGCAATATTATGAATGTGCCCCGCGAGTGCTTGTGATATGATTGACACCTCATTGGTCACTCCTTCTGCTTATGATTGGTTGTTTTTCTCCAGGGTGTGGTGGTTTTCTTAAAAATCGAAGTAAAGGTAATAGATGGAGCCAGAGAGAGTCGATTTTTTCACTACTGACAATTTTAATGATTTTTGTTTTTTTTTCCAAATGGCGTAAAGAAAGACACGGGTCCTCATGAGGAGCTTTTATGAGATTTAAGAAAAATGCACAAAATGGATGATGACTTTAAAGAGCAAAATATGGCAATGAATTGGTTTTGCCCAATTCAAAGTCTGTTTTGAATTCGACTGCCGGATTGTGTGAAGCTTATTAGCTATTAAAAGGATGATCCGGTAAACCCTTTTGAGAGCACAACCCTTTGTTAGACCGTAGTCAGACTGGGTCCAAAGCCAGTAATCAAAAACCTTTCTCCTTCTAAATCTGGCGGTAAACTCAGGTACTCTGGGCACTTTAATCTCAGTCCTCTCACAATAATTGGTTTTCTCCTTTAAGGTCTCCTATGGGGGAGATGTGCTTTGGTTTGGCTGGTTTCCGGATCCTTTTTTTGGTATTTCTTTCAAGCCCTTTAAAATGTTTCCAAGCACAAAAAAAAAAAGGTCCCTCCTAATTTGATTTCATTGCTTTTAGCGCTCCCTTCTGCTTCCTCCCCATCCAGCCTTTCATGGCGCTGCCCTCTTTCTCTCTCTTTCCAGTAACATCCAACGCCCCATTCATCCCTCCATCCCATTTTTACTCTCCATTTTTCACCTCCTGGCCGTGATCTCCAAAGCGCCGCCTAGCCCCAAAGGTAACCTCCATCCTCTTTCACCTCGCTTGCTTTCCTCTTTTCCCTGCGAGCGGTCCTCACTGCCCTCCCGCCCACCAGCCCGTCTTCCCGCACTTTCGCAGCCGCCAGGGAAATCACATTAGGAGTTTCAAGTCCTGTGCTGTGAATTTAATCCAGCAATAGGGGATTGTGAATTTTGACAATCTCCTAATGGAAATGCGCGTTAAAGCCTTTGCTTATGCAAACTCATTTGTTGCCTTTTAAGGAGGGCTGAACTTCACATTTTGCAACTACAGCGGAGCTGACATTTCCACATTAAATCATTTGTGGGCATTCTTTAAAATAACACGTTGATTCAGTTTGCAAGAATTGTTTGGTCGTGAAGTTTAGCTAATGAAACCTGCCCGGAAAATGCACAGCAAAAACAGAGCACAAAGTTTTACTGAAGAATCTGAAGTGCTTTTCAAAACAGTTCAAAGATCAGGATGGATAATGACATTTTTATTTACGCATTACGTAACGTCGTCGTGAACATGAAGTTGTGTGAATTGATGCTTGTGGCTTAAACACGGTTCAAAATGCATGTTGTGACTCATCCCGTCACTTTTGAAAGAGAAAATGGCAAGCAGGCGCCAGATCTTTTGCAGCATCTTGTTGCCTGTACATCCCAACAGCTTGTGATACATATGCATCATTGGATGCAAAACTTGGAACTTTGAAAGTTCAGAGGCTTTTTATCGTCAAGTGGGTTTTGAAATTCGGTGGTTTTGCTGTTTAAAGTTGTTCAAGTAATAGGAATTGCTCATTTAAGTTCGTATTTTTTGTAACTCCTTCGACTGCACAGGTGTCGCACTTTTGCCAAAATGGTTTCTTAAACTTATGAGCAAAATATCATCATAAAATATCATCATAAAATATCATCATATACCATAAAAATATGATAATGAAATGCAGAAACAATTACAGTGTGGAGTACTTTGTCTTACAAAAGTCTGCTAGCTTAATGCTTTTATACATACAATATGACAATACTCACAGGCATATATTCTTTATCCTCTTTGAAAATAAGTAATACACACAATAAATTATGTGGAGTAAATTTGACTCTTGTTTAGAGTGGCACCAAATAGACTCAGTTTTAGAATCATATTTACACTTGGAAGAGAGTAAAATAAAGAATTGTAAAAAATACAAAATAAAAGTGACTCAAGGTAGGAACGAACTCACAATAACCGATTTGCTCTCTGAGCCACGCAGCTCCTGCTTTTTGCTAGTATAAGCTGCAGCTGATTTCATGATTGCATGGAATCTTCCTAGCTCCAAGAGACCAAAAACCATGTATTTGGTCTCTTGGAGAAAAGCAAACAGGAGGAGGGGCATAGATCAGGTCGTAGTGTTGCCGTTTCACAAGCTGAAGGTCGTGAGTTCGTTCCTCAACTCTTGATGTGTGTTTTTTTTTTCTTTAATTTTCTATTTTACTCTCTTCCTAGTGTAAAAAACTGAGTCTATTTGGTTCATATCTAAATTGAGTTAAATTTACACTACAGAATTGACTCTGCAGTAATACCAAAGCATAATGTGGCCCGTGAACACATTGCATACTTTTGCCTCTCTTAACAAAAATGATCCAAAGCTGCCCTCTCTTCTAATAAATGAACCAAAGATGCTGCGTCAAGTGTCATTAAAATCACTCATCAACTGAAGCAAAATCATGAATCAACAACAGAACACAAAAACAGACAAGGACCATACAATTTTAATTGACTGTTCATCATCAAAGTGACCTTCTCGTAGGAGCAAATAATTACTTAAACAATAAGCAAAATGTAGCAGAAAATTCCTTGTTATGCGTAATCATTTTGTGGTTCTTATTGAAACATTACAGTTGTCATTGTCGCTTCCAAGGCCATCCTGGCAACGGAGCTTGCAGTGATTGATTTAAATAGATCGCATCTGTAATTACACTTTTTACATCCCGCGACATCAGCCTTCATCTTGCAGGCTTTTGGGGAGGAGATGCAGGTGGAACATCTGTCTGAATTTCCTCCAGCTGGGCGTATGGTTATAAATGTGTGGGTTAGAACAGTGATTCCCAACAACTGTGTGGCTGAATTTTTGTTTTTCTATCCATGCCTGTGACGTGCACACAAATCTAGGATGCATCCATATGGTTTTTAAATATTATCCATTAAAGTCATCATTTGTATTATTTTATTCCTTCACCCAATGAAAATTAACAAGGAAATCAATATGGAATCAGATAAATAAGCAGATAAATGGAATTGGAATCGCTAAATTCTTATCAATTGCCATATTTAGCAGTAAAGGACTACTTGTCTAAATGAAGCTCCTCAACTCACTTCAGCACCAAGATGCCACCATGGTGTAAAAGCAAATACTGCTTTTATATGACTAACCCTCACACGCACCCGCACGCACACACAAACAGGCTTGTTTTACTATCTTTGTGGGGCCATCTCATTGACATAATGCATTTCCTAGCCCCTTCCCCTAACCTCAACTTTGAAAAATGATTGCCTACCCCTATTCCTTACCCTAACCTCAACCATCACCCAACCAAGTCTTGACCCTCAAAAAAAAAGTCTAAACTTGTGGGGCCCAGCTAAATGGCCCTACATGGACGGATGGGCCCCACAACTCTGTGAAATCCCGAAACGTTGGCCCCACTATGTAACAAAAACAAGACCGCACACACACACACACACACGCACGCATGCACACAAAATCTACGTGTTGGCTTTGTATGCCGGACAATCCAATGTTGGCGTCCTATCACATCTTTGTTCTTTGTTTTCTATTTCCCAGGATAATGACGGCGGGATGACCGCCCAACTGCCGAGCACGATCACATCCTTTGTACAAACCGGCCTGAGGCCAGGCGAGGAGTACACAGTCAACCTAGTGGCGCTCAGAGACCAAGGTCGCAGTCAGCCCTTCACCGCTACCGTCACCACACGTACGTACTGAATCTGACGCACGGCATAAGTAGAACCTATTGACTGATTCAACCCATGTCAAATATATATATATATATATATATATATTTGAGATCGAGTCGAATGGATGGATGGACGGATGGATGCATGGATGGATAGATGGGCGGATGGATGGATGGACTGATAGATGGACAGATAGATGGACAGATAAATTTATGGATGAACTAATGGATGGAAGGATGGACGGATGGATGCATGGATGGCCGGACGGATGGATGGCCGGATGGATGGCCGGATTAATGGATGGATGGACGTACTGACAGATGGTCTGATGAATTGATGGATGGATGGACTGATGGCTGGATGGGCTGATAAAGTGGATGGATGAATGAACGGATGGATAGATGCATGGACGGATGGATAGACTGGTGGCTAGATGGATGGATGGATGAATTGATGGATGATGGAGAGATGGACGGCTGGATGGACACGGATTAATGGATGGATGGGACGGACACACTGACAGATGGTCAGATGAATGAATGGATGGATGGACTCATGGATGGATGCATGTATGGATGGTTGGGTAGGCATATCTGGATGGACTGATAGATGGACGGATGAATTTATGGATGGGCAGATTAATGAATGGATGGATGGACTGATAGCTGGATGGACTAATAAAATGGATGGATGAATTTGTGGATGGATGGTTGAACAGATGCATGGACAGATGGATGGACGAATGGATGGAGTGACGGCTGGATGGACACGGATTAATGGATGGATGGACGGACGGACTGACAGATGGTCAGATGAATGAATGGATGGAGGCATGGATAGATGGTTGGATAGGCGTAGGATGGATGGATGGATGGACGGACAGACGTGCCCTGTGACAAACCATTTGCGACCAGTCCAGGGCGTCCAGTCCCGGCCTCTCGCTCAAAGTCACCTGAGATCAGCCCTGGCGTCCTCATCCAATTGCTTCCTTTTTACAGGCCTAGAATAACTGTGGTCCAAACAACCTACTTGTAAAACAGTTGATACTTTTTTAAATAAGTCACAAATCACATTCAGTGCCAGCAGAGGTAGTATCATATTAATATTAAATATCGCACATACACACACATACACGTCCATACTGATGAGCTGCCTCTGTCTCCATGATGTATCACCTTTACTCCTCATCCAGCTGGCTTCACGAACGCATCTCTAATAGATTCAATTCAAAAGTTGTTCATCAAATTTCAGACTCTCCTGTCTGTAGTCCAAACACCATCAATTTCCTGTCAAGACTTTGTTCAAGTTAAGAGCTGTAATTAAGTATAGTTTCATAATGCATGCCTCTTGCTCATTAATATGTCATGACAAGCCCGCCAGAAGACACCTGATTGGTTAACGTAAGAGGGTTACGACAAATCTGAAGGCACTTGGTTATTTATGAGAAAGATATATTCTTCCTTGGAGATGAGGAAGCGTGATGAGGGAGATGCTTCTCGGCTGTTGTCTTCCTGAGGCTCTTTTTCTAGGACGAGACCCAAGGGCCCAATTGCGATTACATCAAGGAAGTAGGTGGACTACAATATGTCAAACTTGAGTCCATGCCTTTTTATTTCCACCCAGAAAGCTCAAAGAAATACTTTTCAGCAGAGCGTGGTTCCCTTTTTGCACATTGTGGCAAACATGTCATTTACTTGATTCGCCCCTGCGGACGGAATGTTACTCTCAAATTGACACCTTGGAATAGATTTGTTACATTTCTTGAGCGTCAAATCAGTCTTTGTAAAGTAAGTGCACTTACAGTAATATACTCTATGCAGCACCATTAGTCTAAACGCAGTATTCTGATTAATATTGCGTTAGTGGAATATGAGTTAAGCAGCAAAATCCAGCCACTTTTATCCATTTCAGGGGCTGGCCATTTTGCCACTTGCTGTTGACTGAAAATAACATCATAGTTGCTAAGGTTAACAACCAATCACGACTCAGCTTCAGAAAACAGGTGAGCTGTGATTGGTTGTTGGTTGTTGTTTTTTTCTCTTTTTCTTTTTAGTGTATGTGCGTGAGTATGTGCATGTGTGGGTGTGCGTGTGCTTTTGTGCGTGCGTGTGAGTGTGTTCTCATTAATTCACCTAAAACCTATTAAAAAGAGTCGTGAAGTTGTCAGGAGACCCGAGGAAGGATCAAAGAAAAGAAAGAAAAGTGAAATGCAGCACTGACCAGACATCACCTACTACCCACCGAGTTACCAACCAGAATCTTTCACCAACCCCAGAACATCTAAATTCCAACAAATTAGGGAGACATCAAGAGACCAAAAGAGAGACTGAGGAAAGGAAGGAAGGATAGACGAAGCAGAGTAAGATCCACAGACATCAGCAACCACCGATTCAAGGACCAGAGGAAGAAGCAGATTGTGTCTGAGTTTCGATAGATGCTGGTGTGGTGGATCTGGCATGCATGAAAACCTCCACCAAAGAGGGGAGCCGTCGACCCTGGCCAGGACATAGCAAGCACAACCCCCCAGGGCCCCCCCAGGCCGCAGCAGCGCCAAGGCACAACCCCCGGGCCCCGCAGGGGCCACCGGCCGGAGAGTAGAGCCAGGAGCGCCCCCAAAACGGCCCGCGCCCCAAGCCCAACACAGCAGAACGGGGCACTACAGGCACCCCACCAGCCCACAGCCCCCGCTCCCCAAACGACCCCGCCACCCACCACAACCCAGCCCCACCACCACCACCCAGCCACCTGTACCACCCCACCACCACCAAGCCGCCCACCCCCGACCCAAACCCCACCCCCGCCAGACCCCCAAACCACGGGGACCCCCCGTACCCAGGCATCGTGCCGGAGAGGGGCGGGACAGCGGAGCAGCGAGGGCACCTGCGCCCACCCCACCTCCAGCCGCGTGGTGGGGCGGAACACTGGGGGCGGAAGGGGAGATGGGAGCACTGGGAGACGGGCGGCACCCCCGAATCCCATGCCTCGCGGGGAAAGGTCCGGGTCGTCACGCCAGCGTACCCAGTGAAAGCTAACCCTGTTACTGAGTTCGCCAGCCCGCCAACTGGCAACTCTACCCCTACACCGTGAATGTGATTCCACCCAGTGTATATCCAAGTGTGTGTGTGTGGTGCATTAAAATTGGGAGCAGAGGGAAATGATATCTCCACAAAATCAATATTAATCAGAATACTGTGTTTAGACTATTGGGGCTACAAAGCGTATTATTGTGTTTTTTATTTTTTATTTTTTATTTTATTGACTCCCCTTTAAGACCTTTTCACTAATCAGCCCAGTTACCGCAAATAACACACTTGTTGGTAAAAATGTCACCATATACCATCTGTTTCAATAAGTCGACTTTGTTTTGCAGTGATCGACGGCCCCACTCAACTTGTCGTGCGCGACGTGTCCGACACGGTCGCGTTCCTGGAGTGGACGCCGCCAAAAGCCAAGATTGATCAGATCGTCTTGCGTTACGGCCTTGTGGGCGGCGAGGGCCCGCGCACCACCTTTCGCCTCCAGCCCACGCTCAGCCAATACACCTTGCAGGTGAGTGCGAGGGATGCTTTTCATTGATCTGCTAGTGCAAGGGTCTGCAACCTGCGGCTCTGGAGCCACGAGTGGCACTTTAGTCCCTCTCCTGTGGCTCCCAGTGGATCTCTAAAAAAAAAAATTAGTTGAAATTATTTTATTTTCATTTATTATTTATTTATTTACTCTCTTTTTTTTTTACATAAAACATTATTTAAATGAATTAATGATTTAGATTATTCATGATTTATATTATTTTTTTTAAATAAATACATATTCAAAAAATCCCAGAGTCCAAATTTTCAAGTTGTAAGAAAAAGAGAGATGAAAGGTAAAGTAAAAAGTCTTTAAAAAAATACCAAAAAAATGTCTAAAAAGTGAACATAAAATGTCCATGAAATTTCCCAAAATATCAGAGAATTGGATAAAAAAGTCAGAAAAGAAAATTACCACAAAATATCTTGAAATTTTATTTTTGGGGAAAAATGCATAAAACAAAACATTTAAAAAGTAACTATAATATGTCCAGAAGAAGAAGACATAACCATAAAATAACCACAAATTGTCAGAAAATTCATATCAAACAAAGGCAAAAAAAGTAAAATAAATTAATTTAAAAAAATAGCCATAAAATGTCCCCAAAAAGAAGGAGGACAGAAAATGACCATTACATTTGCCAAAAATTACAGAAATTTGACAGAAAGACAGAAAAGTCTAAAATTGTATAAAACGTAGTCTGAAAAATTACCCCCAAAAAATGGAAGATGAAAGGTAGAAGAAAAGGAATCTTACATCTTGGATTTTTGTGTTATGGTGCAGCTCTAATTAACTCATGGGCCCTCAGTCAGCACATTAGACTAACACTAACACACTGTTTCCTTCATCACAATGTTCAAATGTTTTGTGACGCCAGACAGATTTGTTGTTATTTATTTGCCCTAAAATGGCTCTTTTGACAATAAAGATTGCTGACCCCTGTGCTATAGTAGCAAAGTATTTTTGCTTCAATTTTTTCCTCATCTGCAAATGCAAAACCCTTCTTTCTGTTTGTAAAAAGTGAAATGTAGCCCTCGATGAACTACAAATGTTGGCCCGCCCTTGATTTCAAATAACCCCGTCTGCCTACTTTGTTGTGAAGGTCCTCCGCCCCGGTTCCCGTTATGAGGTGTCTGTGAGCGGCGTGAGGAACGGGAACACCAGCGGGTCCATTTCCATTGAATTTACAACCGGTGAGAGCTGACAGCAAGCAGATGTGGTAATCATGCTGCATGCTATCCTGGGCCCGCTTCCGGGAATAGAACCGTTGATGACATATGGCCCGATGTAGCGCGCTGCTCAAGGTCATTTGGCAGAGTGCCATAAAGTTTGCTCACCGGATATTACGCCGTGTTTAACTATTTCATGCGTGTAGCTAGCAACGATTGTAGCGTACCGCGCGCGTTTGTGGCGGTGATTACACACGCTGATGATGTCTGTTTGTTCACCCCCCCACCCCTGAGAAACGGCCTCAGTGTCCTCAACGTTGTCAGCTTTATCGTTCTTCTCAGAGATCGACGCCCCCAAGAACCTGCGTCTCCTCTCCAAGACCTCCACCAGCCTGGAGTTGGAATGGGACAACAGTGAGGCGCAGGTGAGCTCGCTCAGCGTTCAGCTGATTTGAACCCGTTGCTGGGGTTCCTCGGTTTATGATGTTTCCGGCGTATGACATTTTGAGGTTACTCCGGATAAAGAATGTTGAAACATCCACTCAAGATCATTCTTGGTTTCCCTGGATTATAACAAAATATCCCAAATACATATGAGAAATTAGGTGGCAGGTGTGTTCTGACTCCTATTTTACTTGATTTTGAATGTGTATGGTTGAAGTGGAAGTCAACCCCATTTTATTATTTTTTTTACAATAATATGTTCTATGCAGCCCCACTAGTCTAAATACGGTTATTGTGTTAGTGAAATATCAATTAGGCAACCAAATCCAGCCGTTTTTATCCATTTCAGAAGGCGGCCATTTTGCCACTTGCTGTCGAGTGAAAATGACATCACAGTTGCTCAGGTCTCAGGTAACAACCAATCACAAATGAGCTTCAGAAAACAGGTGAACTGTGATTGGCCGATGCCTGAACCCTGAGGAACTGTGATGTCATCTTAAATGGACAGTAAGTGGCAAAATGGCCACCACCTGAGATGGATAAAAATGGCTGGATTTTGCTTCATAACTCATATTCCACAAATGTAATATTAATCAGAATGTCATGTTTAGACTAGTGAGGTCACATGTAACATATTATTGTCAAGAAATGTTTAAAGAGGACTTTAATTCATCCCAGTTATAAGAGGGTGTGCACACTTATGCAAACACATTATTTCAGTTATTTAATTTGTTGTTTTTTGCTTTCTCAGAAAAAAGGAACCATTTGAGTTTATGTTGATGGTACACACAGTTTTGAAATAATTTATCTTGATGTCATTTCCTTATTTCACAAAAACATGGCATTTGAGGTATTTCTATCCACTGCCTGTTTTTATTTTTATTTTATTTGATTGTTTCATATTTATGGCCTGGAAGTGTGCCCCCCCCCCCACCCCCTCCCCAAATATTTACTGTAATTAACATTTAAATCAGTGCAATGATTCCCAACCAGTGCGCAGTGAGAGATCATCAAGTGCGCCGCAGGAAATGATCCAATTTCACTTAATTGATCTGAAAATGATTTATCACTTTGTCCCTCCCAGTTGAACTTTACTGTAAAAGTGGCGCATAAAACAAAAAAAGAGAATTGAACATTGTATATTTAAACACCATGATGTTCAACCAAACCATCCAATCAGGGATGTGATTTTTCCGCTAATTCGCGGAATTCCGCTTTTTTTACCCCCCCAAAAAAAAAAAATCTTTTTTTTTTTTTTTTTTTTTTTTTTTTTTAGTAGTTCATTGTGTATGCACATGACTCCGACAGATAACATCTTCTGCTATAGCAAAGACATTTGTGGTATGCTCTAATATGAGTTACTTTTCATTTGGTCATGATATAATTATTTGTTCATGCTCCCCCCCCCACTGGGCACTGCCCTGGACCTAGCTGGGTGCCAGCGGCCCCCAGACCCCCGGCTAAATTTTCAGATGATTTCACTTTGGTCAAATCACATCCCTGTCCAATGTTGACAAACTAAAGACACTTAGCTTAATGATAACGTCTAATACGAAAAACATAGACGGCTAAAAGAAATTAGCATGTATGTTATCAGTGGCACCCTGTACAGTATGTACTCAAATGTAAAGACATAAAACATTGACTCATTTTTTTTGTCAATATTACAATAATCAACACAATTCTCACAATTGATGATCCAAAGCGTTTGACTCTAATCTTGAAGAAGTCCCCGAGCTGTTTAGCAGCAATGGGTCCAGGGGGAATCACTAGAGATAAACACCCATTCACAGTCTGAACGGCGGCTTCCGTCATTAACTGTCGAATGATTCTGCCGAGTGCAAACAAAACAAAAAATCCAAGCAAAAATAAAAACATGTGGCGGTGCAATAAAATCTCTACGCAATCCACTGGAAACAAATTTCCCATAGGAAGTAATGCCCATAAAACGGATTGCCATCATTAAATCTGTATTAACTGTTTGAAGAAATTTTCAAGTAATCTATTATCATTCTTAGCGCTCACGTGGATTTTTTTTTAATCAATCTTAACCGTAACAACAAATGTGTAAGCTGGCATGCTAAAGTGATTTGTGTTATAAATAGGCATGGGCCAAATACCAGTTTATGATTTACCATGGTTTTAAAAAGTCAAGGTTTCAAAAAATGCTAAAATGGGCTGTCACCGCTAATGAGCTGGGGAGACTTTAAATATACAATATTATTGGCTCCTTGCAGAGTTGAGCAAATGAGTCACTTCTTTGAAGTTCAATAGCGGCAGTAATTAACTCATTCACTCCCAGCCATTTTCATTCCCGGCTGTTTTACTGGATTTTGACAGATTTTGCAAGGCCCACAGAATATTGTGTTCTATTGCTATAAAAACATGGAACCTACTAAAAGAAAGATTAGAGTCTCTTCTTTCATCAGACAAAAAAGGATAATTCTATCTCTTTCGGTTTTGCAGCAATTAGCATTAGAATATAGCTAGGTTTCAACATTATTAACAAATCTAATCTAAATCTAAAACAGTGGGGAAAAGAGCTTGTTGCAACATGGCCCCGCCACCTGCTGGCCGTTTTTGTAATAACTACCATTGCTTCAACCGTTCTCTTCAGTTCAGAGGCTGCATCAAAGCCTTTTGTATGGTCTAGCATTTTTTATTTATTTTTTTTTACGTATAAATCCATCTTTGGGAGCATGGTAATAATTAAAATTGAACGTATTTATACGGTTTTGGGAGCAAATGAGTTAATGTGCATTCGCTTATTTATTTATTAAATTTCAATGGTGCCCGCGGGTACTAGTCAGCCCCAAGGACAACCTGAGTAGCCCATGGGTCTGTGCTAAAAAAAATTAATCAGTAGTAATGGGACACCGTGACTTACTCAGAATTAAAACAGAAGAATGTTAACATTTAGTCATTTATTTAAGCTTAACATGCACTCATTTTTTAATGTACCAAATATGTATTTTGTAAAAAAAAAAATAATTATAATAATAAATGTGTTGCATGTGTGTAAAAGGTTCCATGGTATTTGCTACGCTGCAATTTAATCACTTTGTATCCGTGTGTTTTTAACTGTGGGATCGGAGTCTTCCATTTTAAGCTGTAAATAAACACTGAAAGTGATCAATAGTTTTAATATACTTAATTATGTGCACGTGTAGGTGGAAGCCTACCAAGTGGTGTACAGCACGCTGGCAGGTGATCAATACGAAAAAGTCATTGTACCAAGAAATGAGGGCGCAACCACAAAGACCACTCTCACCGGTAAGTGTGGAGAAATTGTCATCAACAAGCCCGAGGCTCCTTTGCACAACTGTCGCTTTCTCGCATTATCCAAGCTCAAGCTCTCGAGTGTGGGCTGAGGGAAATGTTCTACATGCCAGGGTGGTCGCCGCTGCTTGGCTGGCTACTACTGATTGTTTTTGTCCAGAAACGTGTTGTCTTGGGGGCGTATTGGAAGCAAGAAAATTGCAATTGTATGTTATTTTGTGCAATCAATGCTTTGATATCTTCTCAGAACGAATCACTCTCTTGCTCTCTTTTTGCTCACAACTTTTCACTTTTTACGTTTCCCTTATCTTCCCTTATCGTTTCAGACCTGCTGCCTGGCACAGAGTACGGGATCGGTATTTCCGCCATGAGAGGCAGCAACCAGAGCACATCGGCCACTATGAACGCCAGAACGGGTGGGTGACCTTATCTCGAAAAGTGCTAAGATCCAATTTGTGATTTCACACAATGCTGGTAGACTGCATGAGATTTTAATATCATGTAAATTTGACTACCTAGACTTTTATAAAGGAACCCGGTCAAACTGAAAATATGCTACATTCAGGGTCTCCGCACATCATTAAAAATAATTAAAAGTCCTTAAATGTAATTCGCTAAAATTACGGCCTTTAATGGCATTAAGAAACATTAAATATGATGTCGAGGCATTACAAATTAAAAAAAAAATTTGTTCATGCTTTATTTTACATACAACATTGTGCAAAAGAGTCACTATAACACATTTTAAGAATAATAAATGTGATACTGTGAAATGTATATTTGTGGGGAGATTAATCATTACTTACAATTCCACAATTGCTTCATGTTCCAAATATCAATTGCTCTCAATTTGAAAAGAAAAATGTACTTTTCCTGTCACCAACATCCAACATGAAACACTAATGCCACATAGTGGCAGAAGATTGCCTCAACACAAATCTATGATTAACTGTTACTTCATGAATTGCTTATTGTGAAATGTTTGTATCAGTAAACTAAAAAAAAATAAACACATTTGTATTTGGTAACTATACTGTATTTTGTCCACTTTTAGAGTATGAAAAACTTGAAAAAGGTATTTTATTGTACATTTGAATAGATATAACAAGCGATTAATTTACGACTAATCGTGAGTTAACAATGGAAATCATGTGATTAATTACGATTAAAACATTTCATCGACTGACAGCCCTAAAATATAGACGTTGGCATTGAACTAGTCTTAATGTGCATTAAAAATGGCATTAAAAAGCATTAAATTAGATTTGATGATACCTGCAGAAACCCTGACAATCAACCTGTTTATTGCAAAGGATAAAATTATAAATAAATATTTGATTTTGTTGTCCATGTTAAAGTCTGCCTAAAATGATCGACTGCACCTTAGAGTACAAAACCATGAGTAGAGTGTTTGTATTGATGCCGATTTATTAAAATGCTTTGTCAAGACAGTAAGTGCACCATCCAGCATCTTTTCGTGTCAAGAAAAGAATGATCGACCCGTAATGTTGACGCACGCAACCGCGGCTGCGGCTCCTTTTCATCACATTTGTGTTCCCGTGCATTGGAAAGACGTCTTGCTCGGAATGCTTTATGTGCATCGGAGGATGTGAAGGTGCTTTTTGTGACATCAGAGTGTATTCAGAAGACCGGCAACAGTAGCCTTTATGCTATCCCAGGATAAACAGGTCATTTTTCTCACAGAAAATCGACATTTTTTTTAATGGTTTGTTTTTTTAATTACTGGGGGGAAAAGACCTGCGCTGAAAGCTAAACATAAATTTAGATGAAGACCTAATTGCAGACCTTTGTTAAAAACAACTGAAACTTGGATGCTTTCTCATTCTACAGCCAATGGTGATTTCAAATCCATTTCAAATTGCATTAGACTAGTTGCGCCAGTATTTAGACATGCCAGGCGTGATGTTTAGACCGACTTTCTGCTACCAAATTTTCACTCTGCCAGCCCCCATCACACACACACAAAAGAAATCAAGATATCAAAATGATGAAAATCAAAATATGCCGGCCGGGCAAGTGTATGCGGAAAAAGAGCCCCTTTGATACTCTTAAACCGATCTGTTATAAGGTATGCTAACGAGTTCATGTATGCGGTTTTGCGCAATTTTAGGCACACATTTTCCCCCTCAACATAAACAACGCCCACCCTTAAATTTCTGTCCGTACATCTCCAATGCTGCTTTTTAGTTTCAGGGTTACAAAAACTAACAAATTGTCTTTTTAAGTCTTTGCTTCTCCGTTGTTTGCAGGTCTGGACGTGCCCATGGATCTTACTGTGACGGCATCTACAGACAACACCATCACCCTGGTGTGGGGCATGGTCCAAGGTCCCATTGACTTCTACAAGGTCACCTTTACGTCCTCCTCGGGCGTGACTACTGAGGTGAATACTTCCTCAAATATGACTCAATGATATAGCGTGTTATTGTCATTGGACTCAAGTTCCCTTTGTCTTCCAGCTGACTGTGCCAAGAGAGGAAACCACCACCACTTTGTCAGACTTGGAGCCGGGGACTGAATACACCATCACAGTGGCAGCCAAGAGGGGGAGACAGCAAAGCAACGTGGCTTCCATAGATGCCTTTACAGGTAGAAGTGAAGTCTAGTCTGGACCGTACTGTTTTTTAAAATGTGATAGACTCCATATATATCGAGGAAAAAATTGACGTGCGTTTTCTTAGTGTTCTAAGTGTTCAGCACACCGAATACGTGACGATATCTCATTTAAAAATGTATGTGTAGGCATGGGAATCGAAAAAGTAATTCAATTCCTAACGTATGAAAAATGCATTTTGTAAAATAATGTATTTTATTTGCATTTTGTGCCCCCTTAAAACACATTTATAAGCAAAACTGAGAATCAACGGCTGCCACGTCCCAAAAAGTGCTACTTGCGGCACCAGACAGCTAGCAACGAGCTTCGGCTAGCTACTGCTGTGGCTAAACACGTTGCAGCGTCGCTCTGAAGTCAGTAATCATGAGCTACATTTCTAACAAGTAGCGTTCTCACAAAGGGGAAATCCATGCTAATGGCTAAGCTAATAGCTAAAAGTAATTTGATTCCTAACGTACGAAAAATGTGCATTTTGCGCCTCATTAAAAGACATTGAATAGCAAAACTGAGAATCAACCGCCGAGAAGCTTCGCTGGGGCTCGCATCACTCACGTCAACCATCGCGGGTAGTCGCAGGTTAACGCACAACTCAGCTAGCTAGCAACGAGCTTCGGCTGGCTACTGCTGTGGCTAAACACGTTGCGGCGTCGCTCTGAAGTCAGTAATCATGAGCTACATTTCTAACAAGTAGCGTTCTCACAAAGGGGAAATCCATGCTAATGGCTAAGCTAATAGCTAAAAGTAATTTGATTCCTAACGTACGAAAAATGTGCATTTTGCGCCTCATTAAAAGACATTGAATAGCAAAACTGAGAATCAACCGCCGAGAAGCTTCGCTGGGGCTCGCATCACTCACGTCAACCATCGCGGGTAGTCGCAGGTTAACGCACAACTCAGCTAGCTAGCAACGAGCTTCGGCTGGCAACTGCTGTGGCTAAACACTTTGCGGAGTCACTCTAAAGTCCGTAATCATAAGCTTCATTAATAAGCTACATTTCTGACGAGTAGTGTTCTCACGAAGGGAAAAGCCATGCTAATGGCTAAGCTAATAGCTAAAAGTAATTCAATTCCTAACGTACAAAAAATTTGCATTTTGCGCCTTATTAAAAGACATTGAATAGCAACACTGAGAATCAACCGCCGGGAAGCTTCACTGGGGCTTGCATCACTCACGTCAACCATCGCGGGTAGTCGGAGGTTAATGCACAACTCAGCTAGCTAGCAACGAGGTTCGGCTGGCTACTGCTGTGGCTAAACACGTTGCGGAGTCACTCTAAAGTCAGCAACCATAAGCTTCATTAATAAGCTACATTTCTGACGAGTAGCGTTCTCATGAAGGGAAAAGCCATGCTAATGGCTAAGCTAATAGCTAAAAGTAATTCAATTCCTAACGTAAGTAAAATGTGCATTTTGCGCCTCATTAAAAGACGTTGAATAGCAAAACTGAGAATCAACCGCCAAGAAGCTTCGCGGGTAGTCGCAGGTTAACGCACAACTCAGCTAGCTAGCAACGATGTTCGGCTGGCTACTGCTGTGGCTAAACACGTTGCGGAGTCACTCTAAAGTCAGTAATCATAAGCTTCATTAATAAGCTACATTTCTGACGAGTAGCGTTCTCACGAAGGGAAAAGCCATGCTAATGGCTAAGCTAATAGCTAAAAGTAATTCAATTCCTAATGTAAGTAAAATGTGCATTTTGCGCCTCATTAAAAGACGTTGAATAGCAAAACTGAGAATCAACCGCCGAGAAGCTTCGCGGGTAGTCGCAGGTTAACGCACAACTCAGCTAGCTAGCAACGATGTTCGGCTGGCTACTGCTGTGGCTAAACACGTTGCGGAGTCACTCTAAAGTCAGTAATCATAAGCTTCATTAATAAGCTACATTTCTGACGAGTAGCGTTCTCACGAAGGGAAAAGCCATGCTAATGGCTAAGCTAATAGCTAAAAGTAATTCAATTCCTAATGTAAGTAAAATGTGCATTTTGCGCCTCATTAAAAGACGTTGAATAGCAAAACTGAGAATCAACCGCCGAGAAGCTTCGCGGGTAGTCGCAGGTTAACGCACAACTCAGCTAGCTAGCAACGATGTTCGGCTGGCTACTGCTGTGGCTAAACACGTTGCGGAGTCACTCTAAAGTCAGTAATCATAAGCTTCATTAATAAGCTACATTTCTGACGAGTAGCGTTCTCACGAAGGGAAAAGCCATGCTAATGGCTAAGCTAAAAGTAATTCAATTCCTAACGTACAAAAAATTTGCATTTTGCGCCTCATTAAAAAACATTGAATAGCAACACTGAGAATCAACCGCCGGGAAGCTTCACTGGGGCTCGCATCACTCACGTCAACCATCGCGGGTAGTCGGAGGTTAACGCACAACTCAGCTAGCTAGCAACGAGCTTCGGCTGGCTACTGCTGTGGCTAAACACGTTGCGGCGTCGCTCTGAAGTCAGTAATCATGAGCTACATTTCTAACAAGTAGCGTTCTCACAAAGGGGAAATCCATGCTAGTGGCTAAGCTAATAGCTAAAAGTAATTTGATTCCTAACGTACGAAAAATGTGCATTTTGCGCCTCATTAAAAGACATTGAATAGCAAAACTGAGAATCAACCGCCGAGAAGCTTCGCTGGGGCTCGCATCACTCACGTCAACCATCGCGGGTAGTCGCAGGTTAACGCACAACTCAGCTAGCTAGCAACGAGCTTCGGCTGGCAACTGCTGTGGCTAAACACGTTGTGGAGTCACTCTAAAGTCCGTAATCATAAGCTTCATTAATAAGCTAAATTTCTGACGAGTAGCGTTCTCACGAAGGGAAAAGCCATGCTAATGGCTAAGCTAATAGCTAAAAGTAATTCAATTCCTAACGTACAAAAAATTTGCATTTTGCGCCTCATTAAAAGACATTGAATAGCAACACTGAGAATCAACTGCCGGGAAGCTTCACTGGGGCTTGCATCACTCACGTCAACCATCGCGGGTAGTCGGAGGTTAATGCACAACTCAGCTAGCTAGCAACGAGGTTCGGCTGGCTACTGCTGTGGCTAAACACGTTGCAGAGTCACTCTAAAGTCAGTAATCATAAGCTTCATTAATAAGCTAAATTTCTGACGAGTAGCGTTCTCACGAAGGGAAAAGCCATGCTAATGGCTAAGCTAATAGCTAAAAGTAATTCAATTCCTAATGTAAGTAAAATGTGCATTTTGCGCCTCATTAAAAGACGTTGAATAGCAAAACTGAGAATCAACCGCCGAGAAGCTTCGCGGGTAGTCGCAGGTTAACGCACAACTCAGCTAGCTAGCAACTCTAAGGTCAGTAATCATAAGCTTCATTAATAAGCTACATTTCTGACGAGTAGCATTCTCACGAAGGGAAAAGCCATGCTAATCGCTAAGCTAACCTAAGATTGACACAGCTAGCGTGTTTAACGTTTTTGGAATTAAGTACTTTGTAAGTTGGTACATTTTCACAGACGTCTGGTTGGAACCGCATTAAGTCGTGCGAGAAATTTTGTTTTCTTAACAGAACCGGAACCAGGAATTAATTACGGTACGCTAATGCATCATAAGTCATCCAGCAGGAGTGGCCTATGAGGTTAAAAGTATATTAATATAATATAAAATATTTATATTATCACTATCAGTAATGTTATGTGATTGTTTCCGCAACAGAGTCCTGACTTTTGATATGGACTTTTTTTTTTTTTTTTTTTTTACATCAATTTAGGTTTGCTTGTAGACAAGAAAAAAAGTTTGCTGCTATACTGTTATGTGGATTTAAGTTAAACTGTTGAAAAACCAATTGATGATTTTGTATATTGTAATATTTTTTCTTGTTTAAGAGGACCCTTGCTTTAGAAGTTTCAGTTAGTAATTGTAAATGTTTTTAGTTTATTTCATTAACATTAATTAATTAATTTTTCAGTTGTAATATTTTATTTATTTCATTTTTGTTAACTAAAATAACCTTGGTGTGTACCCCTATTAAGTTTGTGTCTCTAAACATGCATTTGGGATTCTTTACAAAAAAAACTTAAATATTAATATATGTGTGAATGAAAAGATCCCGCAGAGTCCAGTGGTGAATTTAATGACCATAAGGTGAGTCATACTGCACTTAAAAATAAATGCAGGTCCATTACAAGGAGAGTTTAAAGAAGCTATTAGAAGATCTAAAAGATAGCGGCCTGCTAATGAGCAGGATTCACATGGCCCTTATTTGCAATGAGGTCTTTTCATCTTAGTATATGCAATTATGCATGTGTTGCTTTCTCTACTCACACATCGTCATCTTCTTGCCTTGCTGCATTTTTTTTGTCCATCTACACCACAAGTGATTATTTTCTACTTCAAGTGATGCACTCGAGCACTCGTCCCATCCTCTCATCACCCGCATCTTGATCCCTTCATTCTTCACAATAGCCGTTGTCACCGTAATGGCCGCCATCGTCATCATCATCGTCGTCATCATCATCGTTGCCGTCGTCATCATCGTGACGTGCGACTTCATCATTTCCCGTCGTCTGCTCAAACCGTCGGGCATTGCGAGAGACGACAGGACGATAAGATGGGAGATCAGCAGGAGGAAAAAAAGTTAATTGGATGTCATCTTTTCATGCACTTCACTAGTAACATCTAATTATCTGTGCCCAGGGGAACTCATCTTGAAGGAAAACATGGGATTTTCTCTTGAACTGCACCTTCAAAAGCTTGATTTTTAAGTTTGATCAAGCGTAAATAGCTGTTATCAAACGACGATGTAACCTCCAATTTGACTGTACGCTAAAGATGATATACGCTCTCCAGAAAAAAAAAGAAAGAAGATGATATACGCTTATTGGAAGCGGCAGTCTCAACTCCAAAAATCCATCTTACGTTTTGCTTCATGTTCATTCACTTCATCATCAAGCTGTCGAAGTCCTACGTTTTGACAGCAACATCTGCTCCCATCATCGCTTTTTCCATTTTCTTTTCGTGATCACAACTTCATCTTGATGCCACATAATCCAATTAGCCTGTCGTCTTGGTGAGCGATTAAATCATCACGTCCGCGTGACTCTCCGGTCTGCCTGATCAAGATGGCACCCAAGGCTAATTTCGCCAGCCGCTTGCATCCATCCATCACCGGCGTGGCTTCTCCATTTCCATCCTTATTTCTTTCTGCGGACCCGGAGACTTTCCCGTGACATTTAATCCATATTCCTCCAGGGATCAGGCCCGTTTCCCACCTCTACTTGTCCGAGGTGACTTCCGACTCGGTGCTGGTGGCGTGGAGCTCGCCGGCGCCGCCCGCCGACGTCTTCATCCTCAGCTACAGCTCAGCTGACGGCACCGACACTTCCAAGGTGACCCTGGACGGCTCCAAGACGAGGTCGCTGGTGCAAGGGCTGCTTCCCTCCACTCAGTATACCGTCAGCCTAATCACAATACAGGGAGACGCTACCTCTGAGCCGATTACGGCGTCCCTCACGACAGGTGAGCCGCCCGATTGGATGGAAAAGTCTCGGGCAGAAGGGGACGCTTGACACCTCTGTTTGCTTTTAGCAAGCCTCATTCAAATTCATACAGCATTAGATATAAAACATAAACATTACAATTAAAAAATATTACAATTAATAATGGTACTGACTTAATCAGCTTATATTAGCTGTTACAAATAATAAAAAAAATTGGCACACAAAAAATATGCTATTTTTTACATTATAATTTTTTTAATAATTTTTTTCACAAATTAACACATTAAAACGTAAGACAAACTTAACAGTGTTCCTCACTTGCTGGCCATTTTTTGTTGTTTTTCCTCTAGTCAAAAATTGGCAAAAATAAAAATCTGCCATAAAAAAAAAAATATATATATATATATATTTTTTTTTTTTTTTTTTTTTTTTCACACATAAACACATTAAAACGCAAGACAAAGATAACAGTGTTCCACACCCATAAAAGAAATAGGTAAAAAGCTGGCCAATTTTTGCTGTTTTTCCGTTGGTCAAAAATTGGCCCAAAAAAAAAAAAAAAACTGCCATTTTTTAAAAATTCTTATCATTATTATTTCCACACATGAACGCATTAAAACGCAAGCTCAACATAACAGTGTTCCACGGCCATAAAAGAAATAGGTAAAAAGCTGGCCAATTTTTGCTGTTTTTCCGTTGGTCAAAAATTGGCCCAAAAAAAAAAAAAAAACTGCCATTTTTTAAAAATTATTATCATTATTATTTCCACACATGAACGCATTAAAACGCAAGATCAACATAACAGTGTTCCACGCCCATAAAAGAAATAGGTAAAAAGCTGGCCAATTTTTTTTGTATTTTACACATTAATACATTAAAATACGTAGTCCAAAATTGGCACCAAAAAAATCTGCCATTTGTTGAATTCTTTTTATTCTTCTTATTATTTTATTTAGTTTTGCTGGTCTTCGACTCTGCGTACAAACGTAGACGCATCCATAAAGGCATTTCTTTCATGATCATTAACGGTCTTACGCAAAGCAAATGAAATGTGAATGACTGCACAGCCTTTTTAGTCCGAGCATTTTTTATTTTTTATTTTTTTTGCATTCTGCACTTTTCCTGTCTTTAAGGGAAACTTCATTAAATAATAAACAACACACACCACCATGCAAGTTTCACCTTTACCAAAGAAAACACAATTCGTAAGATAACCATATCCGCCCCAATGGGTGCAACTTTTATAAAGAAGCTGCTGTTTTCCAGCCAAGTGGGAATTAAATGATTTCAAAGCCAGGAATTATAAATTAGCCCTTCTTCTCATGAATACAAAAGTCATTATTCTTTTGATTTGAAGTGCTGCCCGTGCGACCGCTTTCCTCTTGCAAAAGATGGAAGTGTTTTAATCTCCTCCTCATTACCCCCAATAACTAAGTAACTGCCATCAGATGAATTGTTTGCTCACATTGTCTCCGCTGTAACCTTTTCCGCAATTCGCTCGATAGTCTCCGGAGACTCGGGTAAACAAATTGGCAGCAGGTGGGGAAGAAATCTCCTTTGGGTTAGAAGTGTTCACTCTCTGTAATGTTGATTGTGTTTTGTTTGGCAGGAGCGTGGATCGGTCCTTGAATATCTTCTCTGCCAATTGACACGTTTGTTTATGCCATATATGCTCATTTTTGTCAGAGAATGATCACCATTCAACCTTTTTTTTCTCTTCAGTTTAATTTATGAATTGAATTATGAACCTCAAAACACACAGCAGCAACACATGCAAATGTGGGCTCATTTCATGTTTTCTTTCAAATGGAATTAAAACAGCAGGGGCCCCAGAATTGAACCCTGTGGAACACCATATGACAGTGGCCGCCGGTGCGTAGGAGATTTGAATCGATTTTTCTTTTCAATTATATTAATTCATGAAACCATGAATCGATTATTTTATTTTTAACTAAATTTTCCCATGAATTCATAAGAAAATAGAATTTAAAATTATAGTTTTTTGTATCTTACTGTTTTCTTGAAATTGACTGTTCACATAAATTTAAAAGTATTTTCTTACATTTATGAAAGACCTGACTTATTGCACTAAGACAATTCAGAATCTTTGAAATTTATATTTACAATCATTGAATTAGATTATGAAAATAATTTCATCTCATCCATGCTGATGTCAATGTTTGTGTGACACTTGTGACCATAACACGTGTTACTTTCATTAATAATAATAATAATAATAATAATAATAATAATTTGATCAGTTACTGCCTCCACGGAATTTTATCTGGAATTTAACGTTTGTGGAGTTTTTATCTGTCCTTGATATTTAGGAAGAATTGATGTTTTATAATTAATCAATCATGGTCAGTTGGAGCCCTATTCAAAAAGCATATTTGCTCTCTTCTCCGTTTAAAAAAATTATAATAAAACAGCAAAATTCTTGCTGTTAATAAAACGGCATCTCTACCAATAAACCTCAGTGCTGCCCAGCATGTTGTGAAGGTGCACAACTTCAAATTTGGACTTTCCTGTATACTGTAAAAACCCTTAAAATTAATGTGAGTGATTTTGTTTTCTCCATTTAAAGGAATGGAGCGTACTGCATGCCTAGGTGGCGCTATTGAGCGATATTTTTGTGTGTGCATTTTTTCATTGGATATCATTAGTTCCACTTTTCCATCTAAATGAATGGAGGGTACTTTCAGATAACACTTTTCCATATAAATTTCAACAAAAATTCACGCCTCCCGGGTTTGGTGTTCTTTTTATTCATTTATCTTTCAACTACAATGAATACTTTGTAATTTTCACATAATTTATCTTTCAATTTATTTCGTAAGAATTCAGATTAGCATTCAGCTATTAGCATTCCGCTATTAGCATTCCGCTATTAGCATTCCGCTATTAGCATTCCGCTATTAGCATTCCGCTATTAGCATTCAGCCATTAGCATTCAGCTTTCCGCATTCCCACGCAATTTCTACAGAAATTGCACTTAGTCTTGTTATCAGCTGTGTTTTTCAGCAAACTCTGCGTTCTACTGCAGGTATGGACCCGCCCAAGCAGATGACGGTGTCCGCCGTGGCTGAGGACATCGTGACCATTTCCTGGATTAAACCGCTGGCTCCATTTGAATATTATAAGCTTTCCTACCAGTCAGCCAGAGGTATTTCATTTTCCATATTTTAAACTCTAATAGCATCATCTTTTGCCAATGAATCTTAATTATAGTCTTAAATTATAGCTATAAATCTTTTGAGTCCCCCCTTCAGTGTTATTGAATAGTAGCCGTATTTCAGATTGTACACGACAAGCTGGAAATTAAGACAAAGCTGAGTTTTCATGTGTTTCCCGCAGGTCGAGTGGACAGCGTTGTGATTGACAGCGACGTGACCAACTACACCTTGTCCAGTCTGTTCCCTGCTACCGAGTATGAGATCAGTCTCAACGCTGTCAGGGGGAGCCAGGAGAGCAAAATGGTCAGCGCCTCGGTTTTCACAGGTACGGGGAAAACATGGCATGAAATGATGTCACTATTTAGTGTCCTGCTGTCCTTTTTATTCAGAGTTGCAGTGTAACAATCACAGTTTTTTTTACGTTTTTATTTCATTTTGAGTTGTTTTTTTTAATCAACTTAATTTTTATTCATTTTCAGAGCGGGTTGATTGTTTTGTTTTTTAATGTTTAGTTTTAGTTGAGTTTTTATTAGTTTTAGTATTAACTTTTGCACCATACGTTTCATTATACATTCATTCAAAATTCATATTGCACATACTCGTCCAACCACTTTCTTCTTCTTTTTTTCGACATATACTCACCAAAAATATAAACACAACATGATTTTGCTCCCATTTTTTTGTGAGATGAACTCAAAGATGTAAAACTTTTGCCACATACACAATATCACATTTTCTCTCAAACATTGTTCAGGAACCAGTCTAAATATGTGATAGTGAGCACTTCTCCTTTGCCGAGATCATCCAGAAAATCCGTCAATACGCAGTACATTTTGTAGAGTACATTTTACTTAAAAAAAAAAAAAAAGTCTATTTGGTCCCACTATAAACAGAGTAAAATTTACACTTGGAAAAGAGTAAAATGTTCAGAGTAAATTTTACTCCAAAAAAAAAAAAAAAAAGTCTATTTGGTCCCACTATAAACAGAGTAAAATTTACACTTGGAAAAGAGTAAAATGTTCAGAGTAAATTTTACTCAAAAAAAAAAAAAAAGTCTATTTGGTCCCACTATAAACAGAGTAAAATTTACACTTGGAAAAGAGTAAAATGTTCAGAGTAAATTTTACTCAAAAAAAAAAAAAGTCTATTTGGTCCCACTATAAACAGAGTAAAATTTACACTTGGAAAAGAGTAAAATGTTCAGAGTAAATTTTACTCCAAAAAAAAAAAAAAGTATATTTGGTCCCACTATAAACAGAGTAAAATTTACACTTGGAAAAGAGTAAAATGTTCAGAGTAAATTTTACTCAAAAAAAAAAAAAAGTCTATTTGGTCCCACTATAAACAGAGTAAAATTTACACTTGGAAAAGAGTAAAATGTTCAGAGTAAATTTTACTCAAAAAAAAAAAAGTCTATTTGGTCCCACTATAAACAGAGTAAAATTTACACTTGAAAAAGAGTAAAATGTTCAGAGTAAATTTTACTCCAAAAAAAAAAAAAAAGTATATTTGGTCCCACTATAAACAGAGCAAAATTTACACTTGAAAAAGAGTAAAATGTTCAGAGTAAATTTTACTCAAAATATTTTTACTGTGAACGAGAGAAATGGCCTATCCCATGACAAAAACCTACACTCTAATAACAGGTCAAACATGGGTCAAAAATGGACCGATCCTCTACTTGGGTCTATTTGATCCAACTTTGAGTCAAGAAATGAATCTTTTAGTGTAAATCAACTCATAATTATTGGTCAGATTCTTTACTTGGGTCAAAAATTGGGTCAGTTTGTATTAAACAGCTCAGAAAGTTGGGTCAAATTGACCCATAAAGAGGATCGGTCCATTTTGATCCATAATTGTCTTACTTTTGACCAAACTGTTTTTAGAGTGTAGTAAAGTTTTTGTTTTGTTTTTCACTAAATTCGAATTAC
The DNA here is from genome assembly GCF_051991255.1 of Vanacampus margaritifer. Lineage (NCBI taxonomy): Eukaryota > Metazoa > Chordata > Actinopteri > Syngnathiformes > Syngnathidae > Vanacampus > Vanacampus margaritifer. Next base: position 4,093,651 of record NC_135433.1, read on the forward strand.
ATTTCAGAAGGAAATTTTGTGAGAACATTTTATTAGTTTACTTTAAAAAAACAACAACAACATTCAAATAAAGTTACCGGTACACAAGGGTTGAGGAACGAACTGACAAGCTTCAGTTTGGGAGAAGGCCACTCTACCACCTGAGCTAATCTGAAAATTTTACTCTCTTCCAAGTGTAAATTTTACTCTGTTTAGAGTGGGACCAAATACTTTTTAGACATAATGTACTCTACAAAATTGACTGTATACTGACAAAACTGCACCTTTCAGAGTGCCCTTTTATTATGGGCAGTCTAAGGCACACCTGTGCACTAATCATGGTGTCGAATCAGTATCTTGATATAACACGTCTGTGAGGTGGGATGCATTACCTCGGCAAAGGAGAAGTGCTCACTGTCACAGATTTAGACTGGTTCCTGTACAATATTTGAGAGAAATTATGATATTGTGTACGTGGAAAAAGTTTTTAGACCTGTGATAGTATGAAGGGATTTAATAAAGTTATCACTGTATATATTTATTCCGCTACCTAAAATAACCTTGGTAACAATACACGAGCATCAGACAAAATGAAAGTGTATTCTGGCATCTGGCATTGCGGCGAGAGATGAAAATGTCGACCCCCTGACCCAATAATTGGCAACCCATTCCGCCGTCCATCCCTCATCATTCTCTTTATCCTTTCGCCTCACGTCTGCCCTCTTCAATCTTTACCCCTCCTTGCCCACCTTCCCGCTCTTTCGCTTCATCGCTTCTTTTTAAAAAGAACCCCCCCACCCCCCACCCCCAGTTTCTCCCCATCTGCGAGCGGGAGGATTCACCTCTGATTATTTTTCCAATAGGAATCAAGCGGCACGGCTCACTTTCGCATGAATGCTCAGAAATATGGAAGACGCTTCTTCTCATTCAAAGAATTCCCCATCACATAAAATTAACACACTCCCGGTGGTGTATGCAGAATCTGTAGTGTGTGTGCGAGCGTGTGTGTGTGTGTGGTGTGAAGGGAGCTCAGCAGAGTGGAGCAGAAGGTGTGTTTGCATGTCAATGAGACGTGATTCGCCAGGTTCAAGGATTCATTGAAGCGGAGGTAAAATAAAGCTGAGAGACTTCTTTCTTGAGCTTTTTCTTGCTTTTGCCCACCTCTCGTTTCGCACTCACACTTCCTCTATTATGAGAGCCTAACAATCCCAGTGTGCTTGTCGAGCAGAACCACCAACGTTGTAATAGGCGGAAAAGAACATCGTTAAACTGCTCACAATACCCGACCAAGGATGTCATTTCTTAACAATAGCACACTTGGGATTTGCCATCGTGGTCCAACATTGGTTGGGGGAAATATGTGATGACTGTTTAATTATCAGAGGAGATGAGAAAAGCGAGGAGCCATATTTCATGTTGTCACCAAACACTTAATGCACTGGCATTTAGGAAAAATTGTTTGGCTTGCGAGTAAATGGGCTCCGTGATGAGATGTTTAAGGACTAACAATGCCCTCATACGCAAAATGTCACGACCTTTAATAAATGATCTGGCCTCCCAACGCTGGAGTTGGAGTAAAGGCTGTTAAAGTCCGGCTAATTTATCAGCTTCCCAAAGAGCGCGTAGCTCGGTGTGGGATGGCTATCAGGTTCGAATCAACGGTATTGTGAATCACGTTGCGCATGGAAGGGCGGAATGATAAATAGATGAGGAAAGCAGTTTGAGGTTTTTCAGCGCTTGGCTGGATTAAATGAATCAAAGTGCTTGAGTTGACAAAAGCTTCAATGTTGAAAACTTCAATGTAGTTATGGCTAGGGATGTTCGATTTTTTAGACCGATACTCAAATATTCAGTGCTCACTGATACCGATACCAAGTTCCGATACCATGAGTACTCATGATACATAAAATTTCCCCAAAAACAATGACAGATTTTTTTTTTATTACATATATATCCAAACTACTGCAAATTTCCTTAAAATTAAATTAAATTAATGACAATTAAAATAAAATATATTTGCTTATAAGTCATTTTGAATAGATCACACAATTAAATATATATTTTTTAAATCGAGAAATAAGATGAAACAAATAACCCAGTGGCCAGAAAAAAAGTCACAATCAAAATATGTGGTTGTACAACTTCTTTTTTTACTCATTTGCTCCCAAAAACTCGAAGAAATATGTTCTATTTTAAATCTTTTAAGTGTCCCAAAGACATATTTATACGTTTTTAATGTTGCTGTTTTTTTATGCTAGAGCATACACAAGGCCTGAATGCAGCCTCTCAACTGCAAAGAACAGTTGAAGAAATGGTCGTTATCACACAAACTGCCAGCAGGTGGCATCAAAGCAAAAGAGATCAACCAGGGCCATGTTGAAAAAAAGCCACTTTACTCACATTTCTAAATAGATTTGTGAATAATGATGAAACTAATGCTAATTGCAGCAAAACGGAAAGAGATAGAAATATTTTTACTTTTTTTTTGCCTGATAAAAGAAGAGACTAATCTTTCTTTTGGTAGGTTCCATGTTTTTTATAGCAATGGAACACAATATTATGTGGGCCTTGCAAAATCAGTCAAAATCCAGTAAAACAGCCGGGAGCAAAGGGGGTTGCTTCAGTGAAAAATGGCTGCGAGTGAATGAGTTATGAGTTATATAACACAGTGAAATGCAAATAATTCAATTCAGTACATTAGGGCTTCAAGTAATTTAGTATGATTTACCATGTTAAGAATTCCTGAAGCTGTTTAGTGTGTGATGTTTAATTAAAATCAAATTTTGAAATCCATGCTTTTAATTTGGAAGGAAAGTTTTGCGGCTCCAGACAGATTTTTTTTCATTGATTTGCCCATTTCTTGTGTTTGTCTTTTGGTCTGGTCATTTTAATTACATTTTGCAGGGTCTCAAAAATTCACTTTCAATTTATTTTTCTTTTTTTCTGGAGAGATCAGTATCGTTCATTCGGTAATTTTACCGATTTGATCATCATTGCTCTCTTTTTTTTTTTTTCACTTTCAATTTCTAATGTCAAACATCACATAGGCTTGCAGATTTGTCTTCAAAATGATACCAATAATTGTGACGTAACATTTTCATACCGCTTTATTAGTAGTTGTCGGTGAAACATTGGCGTTTAAATAGTAATGACAGGTCACACGCAGGAAGGACTGTTGTGTCCCCTCGATCCGCTCTACATAATGGCCACAGGCATTGCACAAATTAGAATGACCTCCTGGTCAACCAGGACAGCTGGTGTGTTCCTGGACTTATTAAAGCTAACACTAAAGAATAATAGATGTATTCAGTAGTGCTAAAACAGTGGAATTACAATTCAGTAATGTAAAAAAAAGAGTTAGTGAGTGTGCATCTTTAAAACACCACTAAACGACTAATGAGAAAGAAAATTAATCTATTACCATAATACGTGATGCCGTCAAATTTTTACTTGCACTTCATTCCGATGCAGCCCTCCAGATAGACTTTCCCTGAATTTGCACGGACGCCTGCTCTAGGAGTTTGGTGTTTTCATCAGTGGTGTTGATTTGTCAAGAACAGATGCTGGTTTGAGAAACCATAAAATTGTTAAACGGAAAACTTTGCAACATAGTGGGACCACAATAATTGAACTGAATTTATTTCAAGTTATTTGTTTTGAATTTCCACGAACATTTTCAAACAACACTTACTAAAGGCATGTTTCCATCAAGTCGGTTCTGTTGATGTTCTTGGCTTCTTGAAATATCCTGATCACGGTCGCATTTCCACTGCGGCTGAATCAGCTGCTACCTAAACAGTGTGACATCATAGCGTACCGGTGAGACGGCTTGACTAATTAAATCCAATTAATTAGCACGACACGGTACAGTGCGGTGTGCTAACAGGACTTGCAAACAAGAAACACAACATCCAATCAAAAGGCAGGAGTGTGTCTCCGGCATACTGAAGCGGATCAGCGCATTCCATCAAAAGGCTCCTCCAAATTTGAACCCCTACCCCCCGAGTCTTAGTTTAAACAGACAGAAAAATAAATAAATCAACTTTTTGGACTTTTGTAGAGGATCAGAATGATGCAACGTCCTGTGATTTCTCTCGATATTTGCTGCCGTCTCAAAGAATAACCCAAAAATTCCTTCATTTCCAATAACTCCTAACTTCTTTTTTTTTTGGTGGGAATACTGAAGCATTACATACATGGTATTGTGATTTTTATTCTCCACACTTTTTTTGTCGCGTAACAACTCCCACATACGTTACGCCGTTCAAATTTCAACCAAAATTCACGCCTCCTGGGGTATATCTCATATGAATTCACATGACTTACAGTATTGGCACGATTTAACTTTAAATATCAACTTTTCATTTTTAATTGGACAGACGTTGGAATTTTTGTAAAACCCACTTTCCACGCCCACCTGTCTGATACTGCTCAGTGGCACAGTTGGTAAAGTGCATTGTCCAGTAACCAAGAGAGGTCGCAGGTTTGAATCCAACCTCCGACTGTACATTGCAAATATATCCATGGCCATTAAAGTAAGTGTATACCAACTGACTATCAATATCAGTAAATGGATTATAATTTCACTGAATTGATTAAAATGTATGTTAGCGTTCAACATCAGATAACACTTTTCAAAAATAAATCAAGTCAAGTTAGCTCAGTGCTTAGAGCAATTGCCTCCCGCCACATTTTAGTACATTCGATGGTTCGACACCAACTGACTATCATGTCAGGGCATAATTTCACTGAAATGATTTAAGCACATGCGTTCAAATCTTAGCATTCAGCTTTTCAGCATTCCCACGCAATTTCTGCAGTAATTGCATTTTGTCTAGTTTTACACTTTTTACTCTTCAATTGTACTAATAGCTAACCCCCCCCCCCCCCCCCCAAAAAAAAAACATTTTATCTCGAACCTCTGTGACTTATCTTGTTGTCCCGTCCACTTTTCAAACACGAGATTCACGAGAGCAATCAGAAGATGGAGCACGCTGATTGGATTATCAAAGACCTTGATAAAAGAGAGAGTTGCCCGTTTTTGTTGACCCCCACCCCCGCCCCCACCCCCGCTCCCCCCCCCCTCGCTCTATGTATTCCCCATTGCCAATCTAATTGACTTAAGCGTCTGCATAATTTGCTTAAACCTTTTGGCAATCAAAGTAATGACTTGGTTCAGGTTTACTTATCTATCCGAGTGATAAGGACTCACAGTCAGTTTTTTTTGTTTTTTTAATTCTATTGAGGATAGGACAGTATTAATTATTTTCTAGACTGTGGCGCACTCCGTGTTCTGTGCTTGCCTGCCATGTTTCACGCTGTGCCAAAATAACATGCCTTAGGGGGGAAATTGGGGTCGAAACATTGAGGCTAAAGGTTTAATCCAATTTAAATTCAGTGTTGGCATGTCCGGCCGTCTGAGAATGAAATTAGAAAGAGGGTTGAGCATAAGGTGAACGTCTGCTGCGCACTATTTCACTACTAATTTCTTTTTGAGTATGATGTGGTCACTGTGGCAAAGTCTCATTGTTAACCTGTATTAATGAAAAATGCATGGGAGTCGATAATTACCACTCAGCTGTGGATGTATTTAACTCTTTGACTGCCAGACGTTTTCAGAAACGGGTTGTCGCCAGTGCCAGCCGATTTTAAGCATTTTGACTGATCTTTCAAGGTCATAGAAAATTATGTGTTTGGACTATGGAAACACACATACTACCAAATGAAAGATTGGACTCTCATCTTTCATCAGAAAAAAAAGTTTGTTTCTACCTTATTCCGTTTTTCAGTAATCAACAATAGAAAATAGTTAGTTTCACCTCTGTTTTGAAACAAACGTCTTTTAACGTCTTTGGCACTCCTCCATAGGATTTTACTAAACGTTATTTAACGTTTTTGGCAGTCAAAGAGTTATCTCTGCACTCTAATCGGGAAATATCTTGATTACCCGAAGACATCAGGGCATGTTTACATGATTATTGTTGTTTATTTCTTAAGTCATTCACCGCCATCGACGGCCATGGAAGTCTGCCGGTGAATGAGTGCGAACGCTGAAATGAATATTTGAATAGCGACCTTCATTGTTTCAATTCCAGCCATGGACATGCCATCAGAGTTGACCGCACTCAACATCACTCCGCAAGGAGCCCTGCTGAGGTGGAACCCACCGATGTCCATCGTCGACAACTACGTGCTGACTCTCACACAAGACCAGGGTAAGTTGTTCTGAATTACTATTTTGAATCAACGGGACGCTATCTGGACCCGGTTGTTCAATTCTCGGTTATTTTAACCACGGTTTTAACCCCTAAATGCCGGTTAAATTCTTAACCCGCCGTTAACTAACCCGCGGGCAAATATGCGTTGTTCAAAACATGGTTAGTCACGCTGTGAGTTAACAGCACCGTCAAAGTTAACCGTGCATAGTGCAAGTATATTCCGCAATTCCTCTTTTTGTTTACTTTCGGGTCGGCGAAAGAAATGGATATTATCCAAACGACCAACCAAACAAGTGTTATTCAATCGATGGTTGAAGCAATTTTTGATTTTTTGTGAAATAATATATTTGTATTTTATTAGGAAGTGATTTTCGCACTAGCTGCTGTGTATGATGAGTAAAGTTTAAATTAAGAATTAATCCATCTCCATCCTGCCTTTTTGTTTTATAAACAGTCTCCCATTAACCACGAACCAACAAACCCTCTTGTTAAACTATAGCTACGCTAAGTGTATTTGTCCTAAGTTTTTTGTTGTTGCTAATTTGCCACTTTATACAGTCGCAGATTTGTGACTGTATAAAGTGGCAAATTTTTGAGTTTTTTCTCCGAATATTACTCTACCCCCCCGAAAAATATATATATACGTGGCCCTAATTACGCCGTTGTAGGGAAACACCTTTTCCAACCATATTTACCTGAATGCTATCCAGCTCGTACTGGCTACAACCTTTAGCAACTTGAAAGTTTCAAAGGGCACACTTGACAGAGCTGACAGTATTATATGTGTTTGTTTACAAAACATTTTCGAATACGATCCATTCACCTCATCAAAGAGAACTCAGTGCACTTCCCCTGCAAATGGGGGCGCTGTGGGACGGGATTTTCAGCTTTACTGTATTCTTCACCATTCAGGCACTGAAGATAGATGCAATACAATAGGCAAAGCTTTTCCCATTAAGAGTGTGACACATCCTCCGAGGCGACACGGACTCATTTGTCTTGCCCTCCCCGTCCTTCATCATGCTTGCTTGAACTTCTAAGGCCGGTTGAAAACATTGCAGTTAGCTCGCAGCGTTTTTTTTTTTTGTTTTTTTTTGCCACGCCGCCCGTGTCCTCACCGTCTGACAGCCTTATCCAGATAGGTGAAAGATTGCCATATTGCTTGGCCTCTCAGGGTCTCTCTTTATAATTTGCTCCGCGAAGCATCGGAGATGTGCCATGGAGCAAAGCTGGCTTCGAACCACTTGACATTCATAATGTCGTCTCTTCAGCCACTGTCAGCTGGCAGTTATTAACCTTTAGCATTTAGATAATCGGGTTATCCTGTCCTGCCCGCAACCGTCTTATTCTGCTGTAATCGATGATTTCAATGACTTGTCATCTGAAACGCATGCTTATGGTAAATTATTAAACATATAGATAAGTATCACCTGCTGTTAAAATTGGTTGTCTGAGTAAACAAACCATAACACGAGCTGTTGTAATAAACATAAACAATATTTGTGGTCAGACGATCAATAATGTATAGCCGATTTTGTGATATGTGATATGCGTATACCTGATAGAGCTGCCGAAAACAAATGTCAAGGGTTGCTTAGTTTTCATGATTTCAGCTTCTTGCCTGTCCAGATAAAACAGCACCGCTCAACTCTCGGTCAATTTTCAAACTAAATCCTGATAGACTGGACTGAAAATTCAGTGTTAGACAAACAGTCAATAACTTCTCCTTGTATTTTGGTGTATTGAATAAAAATAAGTAAACCTCGGTATTTCAAGTAGACATCATTTATTGTCTGCACTCACAAAGTAAGAAGTGCCATTAAATGAAACAATCAAACTCTACCCAAGCCCAGATGAAATATGAAATGCAAGTCTCTCCCTTTTGTTTTTGTTTTTTTTAGTGACTGCAGATACGTTTCTGGTGGAGGGCAACAAGCAGGAACACCAGCTGTCCAACCTGAAGCCCAGCACGTCCTACTCCGTAGCCCTCTATGCCACCAAAGGACCCCTCACCAGCGGCACCGTCATCGCCAACCTCCAAACACGTGAGCTAATATCTTTCTTAAGCCTCCATTCGCTTCATTGATGACACTCTAGTAAACAAGCAAAGTTGGATGGATAACTAGAGGAGCTGATGAATATAAAATGTTCCCAGTTCCACTATATCACAGATTTTACACACTGGATTCTTATGTGACCGTATTGGCCAAAACATTAGGTACACCCCGGATTCTTGCGTGTGGGCAAATGGGGCGGCCATATTGGCCAAAACATTAGGTACACCCCGGATTCTTGCGTGTGGGTAAATGGGGCGGCCATATTGGCCAAAACATTAGGTGCACCCCGGATTCTTGCGTGTGGGTAAATGGGGCGGCCATATTGGCCAAACCATTAGGGTACACCTCGGATTCTTGCGTGTGTGCAATGGAAAGGTCATATTGGCCAAAACATTAGTTACACACGGATACTTGCGTGTGGGCAAGGGGGGCGGCCATATTGGCCAAAACATTAGGTACACCCCGGATTCTTGCGTGTGGGTAAATGGGGCGGCCATATTGGCCAAAACATTAGGTACACCCCGGATTCTTGCGTGTGGGCAAATGGGGCGGCCATATTGGCCAAAACATTAGGTACACCCCGGATTCTTGCGTGTGGGCAAATGGGGCGGCCATATTGGCCAAAACATTAGGTACACCCCGGATTCTTGCTTGTGGGCAAATGGGGCGGCCATATTGGCCAAAACATTAGGTACACCCCGGATTCTTGCGTGTGGGCAAATGGGGCGGCCATATTGCCCAAAACATTAGGTACACCCCGGATTCTTGCGTGTGGGCAAATGGGGCGGCCATATTGGCCAAAACATTAGGTACACCCCGGATTCTTGCGTGTGGGCAAATGGGGCGGCCATATTGGCCAAAACATTAGGTACACCCCGGATTCTTGCGTGTGGGCAAATGGGGCGGCCATATTGGCCAAAACATTAGGTACACCCCGGATTCTTGCGTGTGGGTAAATGGGGCGGCCATATTGGCCAAAACATTAGGTACACCCCGGATTCTTGCGTGTGGGCAAATGGGGCGGCCATATTGGCCAAAACATTAGGTACACCCCGGATTCTTGCGTGTGGGCAAATGGGGCGGCCATATTGGCCAAAACATTAGGTACACCCCGGATTCTTGCTTGTGGGCAAATGGGGCGGCCATATTGGCCAAAACATTAGGTACACCCCGGATTCTTGCGTGTGGGCAAATGGGGCGGCCATATTGCCCAAAACATTAGGTACACCCCGGATTCTTGCGTGTGGGCAAATGGGGCGGCCATATTGGCCAAAACATTAGGTACACCCCGGATTCTTGCGTGTGGGCAAATGGGGCGGCCATATTGGCCAAAACATTAGGTACACCCCGGATTCTTGCGTGTGGGCAAATGGGGCGGCCATATTGGCCAAAACATTAGGTACACCCCGGATTCTTGCGTGTGGGTAAATGGGGCGGCCATATTGGCCAAAACATTAGGTACACCCCGGATTCTTGCGTGTGGGTAAATGGGGCGGCCATATTGGCCAAAACATTAGGTACACCCCGGATTCTTGCTTGTGGGCAAATGTGGCGGCCATATTGGCCAAACCATTAGGGTACACCTCGGATTCTTGCGTGTGTGCAATGGAAAGGTCATATTGGCCAAAACATTAGTTACACACGGATACTTGCGTGTGGGCAAGGGGGGCGGCCATATTGGCCAAAACATTCGGTACACCCCAGATTCTTGTTTGTGGGCAATAGAGCGGCCATATTGGCCAAAACATTAGGTACACCCCGGATTCTTGCTTGTGGGCAAATGGGGCGGCCATATTGGCCAAAACATTAGGTACACCCCAGATTCTTGCGTGTGGGTAATGAGGCGGCCATATTGGCCAAACCATTAGGGTACACCTCGGATTCTTGCGTGTGTGCAATGGAAAGGTCATATTGGCCAAAACATTAGTTACACACGGATACTTGCGTGTGGGCAAGGGGGGCGGCCATATTGGCCAAAACATTCGGTACACCCCAGATTCCTGTTTGTGGGCAATAGAGCGGCCATATTGGCCAAAACTTTAGGTACACCCCGGATTCTTGCGTGTGGGTAAATGGGGCGGCCATATTGGCCAAAACATTAGGTACACCCCGGATTCTTGCTTGTGGGCAAATGGGGCGGCCATATTGGCCAAATCATTAGGGTACACCTCGGATTCTTGCGTGTGTGCAATGGAAAGGTCATATTGGCCAAAACATTAGTTACACACGGATACTTGCGTGTGGGCAAGGGGGGCGGCCATATTGGCCAAAACATTCGGTACACCCCAGATTCTTGTTTGTGGGCAATAGAGCGGCCATATTGACCAAAACATTACGTATGTCCCGGATTTTTGTGTCCCAGTGGGGCGGCCATATTGGCCAAAACATTAGGTACACCCCGGATACTTGCGTGTGGGCAAGGGGGCAGCCATATTGGCCAAAACATTCGGTACACCCCAGATTCTTGTTTGTGGGCAATAGAGCGGCCATATTGGCCAAAACATTAGGTACACCCCGGATTCTTGCTTGTGGGCAAATGGGGCGGCCATATTGGCCAAAACATTAGGTACACCCCAGATTCTTGCGTGTGGGTAATGAGGCGGCCATATTGGCCAAACCATTAGGGTACACCTTGGATTCTTGCGTGTGTGCAATGGAAAGGTCATATTGGCCAAAACATTAGTTACACACGGATACTTGCGTGTGGGCAAGGGGGGCAGCCATATTGGCCAAAACATTCGGTACACCCCAGATTCTTGTTTGTGGGCAATAGAGCGGCCATATTGACCAAAACATTACGTATGTCCCGGATTTTTGTGTCCCAGTGGGGCGGCCATATTGGCCAAAACATTAGGTACACCCTGGATACTTGCGTGTGGGCAAGGGGGCAGCCATATTGGCCAAAACATTCGGTACACCCCAGATTCTTGTTTGTGGGCAATAGGGCGGCCATATTGACCAAAATATTAGGCATGTCCCGGATTTTTGTGTCATATTTTTGCATATCGCCAAAAGATTAGGTACACTTTTTGGCTTAATTGGCCAAAATATTAGGTATACCTTAGTTCTTGTGTGTAGGTTTACCCAATATTGGCCAAAATATTAGGTACATCCTAGTACAGTGCAAATACAACGTGTTCAAGTACAGTGTGCTTATGTATAAAAACACTAAAAGTGTATGTTCACTTTTATTTAAAATAAAATATATAAAATTTTGCGTTCGCAACGTTTTCAAAAGCCAAAATTTCTCCAGATTTTTTTTAACCGATTCCAACTTAAACATCTCATTCCAGGTCATGTCATTCAATATCATTCCAAATCATTCCACAATTTTTCATTCAGTCTCCAGAAATTACATTGTCTAGTTTTCTATACATTTTATATTTATGTTTTGTTTTTTCAAATAAGTTTACAATGTGTTTTTAAAAAGTGTCCTAATAACTTTAAATGTATTTTAATCAATATGTACCACATTTGGAAGAGGCCTAATTCCATCTGAAGATATCCGATTCTTTAAGCTGCCATGACACGTATACCAATTGGCCACTTGAGGGAAAAAGTTTGGAATCGTCTCCCTTGAAGCACGCTGTGTCCAACTTAACGTGTACACGGTGAAACTGCTACAACAGGAGCACAAGCTTCGCACCACATTTATGTACAAACAATTGTTTCACTTCAGCAAAGCTGCAACTTTGTAAACTTTTTGGGAGTTTAAAAAAGCAAGTAAGCAGAGGAGTTCTTATTCCCAGAGGAGCGTCAACTTCTCCTGCAGCAGCGGTGAGATATGCCAGAGCTGCACAGACCTGAAAACATAAATGAGGCTGAGAAATGCACTGTCGAACCCATACCGGTGCTTTACTTGCACACGATGTTTCAGATTTGGAAACAACAAGTCCTGCCTGATGCGTCGCATGCCTCTGCACCCTCTGACTTCTTCGGTCTTAACAATAGAAAACTAGGAGTTGAATTGATGCTCCTCCAGACAGGAATGAGGAAAATGTTCGTTTGCCTGTTTTGGAGCAGACGCAAGAAGAGGCTGTCTTGATGATGTCATGGACCAGTAGGAGGAGCCTCACTTAAGCGCAGCGTAATCAGTCTAGTTGAGTTGTTGGCATCCTCAGCGGGACTTTTGACATCATGAAAGTTAATTGGATTAAAAAATAAACAAATAACCTTCCATCAATCCATTTTCTGTAATACATACAGTATCCTGTTTAGAGTCATGGCGAGCTGGAGTTTTTACCTCAGCTGACTTGGTGGCGAAAAGGCTGAGGACACACTAGCCCATATAAATGAGCTGGGGGGGAAAACAAGTTAATTTGTTGCCTTATGTTTGAGACCGAGCGAGCCGGAATTAGCCGGATCAACTAACAAGAGCAGAGGTGGCAAATCCAGTTCCAGAAAGTAAATAACCTGCCACAGTTTGGCTTTAGCCCCTAATGCTAGCTAGCTAACTAGCACAGCCAAATTGTGGCAGGGTTTTTACTTTCTGTACATGGATTTGGCACCTCTGAACAAGAGCGGCTAGCGGGATTTAGTCAGAGCCATAGGCTGGAGTGGCTAATCAGAGCGGCTAGCGGGAGGAGCTAGTAAAAAAAAAGAGAAAAAGCTAGTAAAAACTTGCCAGAGCAAAACAGAAAGTGACAAGTGGCGAGCCCAACGGGAGTTAGTGGCAACCACCTGCAAGCCCCAGCTGTGGAAGTTAAGCTGCGGCCGACCCATTGGGTCCGACGCTCAATGCTAGCACCACCCGGGGTAACTATGGCGGCAAAACATGGCAGTTCTAGTAAGGTGAGACTACAGCAATGCAATATGATTAGTGATTACTAGAACTATGATTATATATTTAAAAAAATATGTTCATGCGATACAACATATTTTTTTGCATACTACATAAACAGTCGTTTTTTTTTAAATGGATGAATTATTCGTTGACCACTAGATGGCGCTAGGGATCACTGAATGTCCCTTTAAGTCTGATTGTGAGCGAACTACAGTATGTAGTCTTATGTTGTGTTTATAGTGTTGGGTGTCTTTTTTACAATAATTTTTGTATGCTTTTTGGTCAGAAATCTGTGTTTTTTGGTAAATCCAACTCCTGCTCTACCGATAATTAACAACGAATGGAAAAAGCTGAAAAAACAACTTCTTTTTTTTTTTTACTTGCACACGAAAAAGATTCAACTGTTTCTTTTGGCAGGTTCTGTGCTTATATTTTCATAAAACACAATATTCTTTAGGTCTTGAAAGATAAGTAAAAATGCTCGTAATCGGCTGTCAAGAAATACGTGGATCAAGAATTACATAGATTGTTTTTTGTTTGTTTGCTTGTTTGTTACAAGACCGCATGGATTCTGTTTTCCCTTGTGGAAGCACCACTTCATCACCAAATTGCACTTGTCCATCAGTGTGTAGATATTTGTATCATATGTGGTGCATGCAGCACATATGCACGAGTAAGCCTAAAAATCTAGTGTTGACAATTTGCTAACCCTATTAGCTAATGCTAATCTGTTTATCCGATAAAGCTCGATAGCAGCTCTGCTTACCTTTTTGCTCTGATGTACTGTTGCAGACAGTGTAGTCAGAAACCCGGGCTTGCAAATTCTTGAAAGTGGCACTGGATCTTCACCCAGCCTAATTACCAAGGCATGGGTGGAGAGACAGTGTTATGTCAGTTTGTCCACTGTCACATTGCAGTGGGACGGAAATGCAGAAGGACTTTCTCTCACACATTTTCAAAAATAGGCTAATAACAAAAGATTTATTTGGCTGTTAAATTTCACACTCCAGGAAGCCAACTATTTGTTTACAAACAATTGAAAAGTCAATTTTCCATAAAATGTCATCTTTAAATGGAAATGATCGGCCGTAACATTTTGTTGCACAACATGTTATTTCTTCTAAATTCATATCTAATGAAAGGACATCTGTTCAGACCCCATTCATTTCCTTCTTTCATGGCAGAAGCATTGTGGATATGAATTGTAAAATAGTTTGATCGCCGGCTGCAGCTGCTTATAGGAAAAACAAAAACTCTGCTTTTATGATAGTATTAGAAATGAATAGATTGGAACCCTGTAAAATAGAAAATACACTGTGACATCAAAAGATTTAAAAAAGTAAATGAGTCAAAACAAAATTTAAATGATAGCTCACTGTGTTGATTTGATTATTACAGTTTTGCAGTTTCCTTCAGATCATTTATTTATTTAATTCATTCCAAGCTCATTATTCAGTGAAATTCTATTTTACAGCTATAAAACGGGAGGGAAAAAAGTCTAACCTGATCCTGTGAGGTAATTCCCCCATTCTAAAGCGTGAACAAATGATCCCATCTGCTGCCTCTGTGTCTGTTTATTCCAGAAAGCATTGTTTATGCTTTCAGTTAATGCTGTGCTTAATCCCATTCCGAGCCAAACCGGCAGAACATCTGCTCACCTGCTTCAGCGCTCTCGGTTTGAAAAAATCGAAATGAGGAAATAGCGCCTCATGGTCAATTCGTACTAATTGAAAAGAAATGTCGCCCGCTCACCTCTCAACTCTCGCCTGTCATCTCGCCGCTGAGCTTCATCAAGACCAGTGTTGGGAACGTTACTTTAAAAAAGTCATTAGTTATAGTTAACTCATTACCTGTTTAAAAAAGTAACTGAGTTAGTAATTGAATTACTTCATAATAAAAGTAACTCTTTACCAGGTAAAGTAACTATTTTCACTACTTTAAATTATATATATATATATATATATATAATTATTATTATATAATTTTTTTATAAGGAATTCATATTACGTCCAGGCCATATAGGGTGTTTTCATTTATTTTGTGAGTATTTATGTCACACAAATGCCTCACTCCATAATATGGCATATTATAATAATAATAATAGTAATAATAATAATTCATTAAATTTGGAGTGGTGATGTATGTTCTACCATTGCCAGTTACTACAGCAATCATCATGATAATAATAATAATAATAATAAAAATAAATACTGGATATATGGTGATTTGTGGCACTTATGTCATCTATAGGTAATTTGTAGACAGTCCTAGCCAGTCCCTCCTGGATTTCGCGGGCATTTTTTGATTGCTGCTGGGTAAAATAATTAATAATAGATCTAATAAATTGCCCAACTGTCGGCTTAACGTGCATCATTCACATACAAATGTCACTCCATCGCCTTCACGAGTGTGAGCATATTTCTTTCAACACTTTTCACTTGTTTAGCACTCATGAAATAAGAGAAATACAATTGTTGGCGGTTATTTACACTTGGCGGTTGGTGCAATATGGTTTTTGGTGGAAAAGAACTTATCAACAAATCGCTCCTTGTGGCGGCTGTTTTTCGGCAAATCTCGACTGTTATTTTTTATTAATGTCAAAGTTGTCAAAATTGTCAAACCAGTTCCAGGCGAGGACGTGGACTCTTTGCTAAAATGCTAAAATATGCTAAGCCTTTTAAGGTACAGAAAGAAGTAGGACGACACGTCCGTCACGTCGTGACACGCTTCCCGCGGCACCTCCAAAATAAAAGTCGCTACACATTTCATCTGTCAAGGCACTTTTATTGTGACGCGGTCCGACAACAACAGTTCCTCTAACTGTGCGCAAATGTCATTTGAGGAGCCAGTCACCCGCCGCACAACGTCTTGTAAGCTTACTTCCAGCACATGCGGTCAGAACGGGGATTTCAGATAAGGGGGTCGAGGCATGGACTCAGAAGAGGAAGCAAATGGAGAAGATAAAGAGTGCAATGGAGAGGAAAAAGAAAAGCTGCGGGATGTGGATGTGGGAATAGGTGGTGAGGGGGGAAAGGGAAAAATGAGGTGCAAGAGGAATCATATCAAGTGCGAATATGTAGAAGATTTGCCTATTAGCGAGGACCCCCCCTCCTCAAAACTTCAAGTGCACCATTGAGTCTGCACGCTCTTTTAAACGCACTCAGCTACCCATTTCTCTTTGTTCTCCATTTAATGTAAAGTTTCCCGATGTGGAACTGACTATCAGTCAGAGAGAGCTTAATGACTGAGCTGTCACTGATCAAATAGTACATGGGGGAGTTGATGTCAGTGTGGGCAGCAAGAGTGAATTGGAAAGTCTCTTTCCTTTCTTTTCTTTGGTCCTTCCTCGGGTCTCCTGACGGCCTCACGGCTCTGGCTGGGTTCTGAAGTGTTCGGTTTAGGTGAACGGTATGGGATTTTTTAATAGGTTTTAGGTGAACTCCAGAATACAAACTCACACGCATATACTCAACCACATACAAAATAAAAATTTATAATAAATAAAAAAAGAGAGAGCAATGATGATGACCTGTCAAATTGGAAAATTACCGAATGAACAATACTGAGCTCTCCAGAGAAAAAAAAGAAAAAGGAAAGCCTCTTACACAGCAGTGCCTTGATGCATTAGTTTAAGTCATGGCATGGCCACCAGGGGCAGTATAGTGAAGTCATGTAGATAAAAGCAAAGAAGACTTTCACTACTACTGTAAGTGACTCAGTAAACTGCAGTATTAGTCATTCTTCACAGAGGATAAAGAAAATATGCCTCTGATGATAGCTAAATTATTTATCGATATGTTGATGCACCGTTTTTGTTAAAATATCCGTTGCGTAAAGAGTTATGACACCACAAAAATGTATGCTATTTGTTAGCCCGTCTATATAAAAGACGATTCAATCTGTATTTTGATACATGGAGTGTGATACGATTTAAGGAGGGGACGTTTAAAAAAAAAAAAAAAACTAAAATTAGGGCTGCTCGATTAAGAAGAAAATTAAAAAATAAAAATTAATTAATCACGATTATTGTGGTAATAATTGAAATCACGATTAGGACGATCATTTATTTTTTGGTACAAAATAACAATGTTTAAATGTAAAAATTTGTAAAAGAAAATAATAATTATTTGAAACATAATTATGCAAGTTCCTTTTGGACGAAACAAAATGTTGATTTTTTTTTTTTTTTTTTTTTTTTTACTCAACTCAAAATTAGTTTTGATAATCATAAGTTTTATGCTGATTTTGTAATTGTGGAGTGTAATAATTGAAATTGTAATTCAATTTCGATTCATTGCACAGCCCAAACTAAAATGCAACGATTCAATTCGGTTTGCTTAAATCAAAACCGATTTTTCCAATTCAAATTAGTTTCCATTACGTCCCGAAAAGGCGTGCTCAGTAACCGCTGAACTTGCTGGTTTTCATTTGATTGTTTCTAAGAATGTTTGATACCACTCTTATTTTTACTCCCATACTTTTGATATATAAAATTTCATTTAACACAAAGACGAAAAAATTTTAAAAATACCTTTCTTTCGGACGCAGATGATGATTCACCGATGTGTCAAACCGCAGCGCTATAGTGACACCTAGTGCCGCGGAGGACTTACTCACTCATATTGTTTTTGCCTCAAGTATCAAGTAGTTGGTATCTGCAGCCTCCATGATTATTCGTGTATCCGCTAGAAGTGGTTACAGCGTTTTCCAGCTCACTGAAAAAATTATCCACTTTCACTTTAATTACACTCTAAAAAAAAAGAATTGTTGAACCATTTTAACTTAATTAACTTAATACATCACTTTGGATTAACTTTTTTGGAGCACTTACATTACTCCAAAAATGGGCTTTCAGGATGATGAGATGTGTATACTTTATATTGTTTTTCTTCTGTGGAGTTTGTAATAAGTGCCTTGGCTCAGTAAAGATTGGCACCCTGAAGAAGCATATTTTCTGCATGGAAAGTCATCTTCTTTCTATCATGCACGAGATTGAGGTTCGAGCTGGCCACCACCATGGCCGGCGCTCATCATATGAAACCCCCCCAAACACAGGTGATGTAAGGTGGTGAAAGTGAGGCGATGTGGCTCAAACTGTGGCACTGTCATTTTATGTAAAGCAGTGTGGGGAGAGGCTGAGCGTGCCCGTGTGATGTAATGTGCGGTAAAACTTGGGTGGGTTCGACAATCAGCAGTTTGCTTTTGAGGATGTGATGCGCTTGGAGTTAATGTGGAAAAGTGGGCTTGCTGATCTCCTCTCTGTAATCCTGTGGAGTGTTCATAATGGGCCAGAAATTGCTTCGGATTTTTTTTTATTCCTTTGTTTATGCCGGAAAATAAACTCACCTTCCAGGCAATTATTCTTATTGATTTGTTATTTCCATTTGTCAAGACAGTCATCCCACCAGTGATTCCCAAAATGTTTACACTAAGGGCTTTGCCACCTCAAAAGCTTTTAAAAGTAAATGAATAGGAACATTTAAATAATGGTTCAATTAAAATGTCTGGCGCATTAAAAATTAAATTAAATCAGTTCCAGATAAAGGATTTAGAACAAACCGTTCTCAAAGACTGAAGGGGAGCGAAATCAACTTTGATTTCTATTGCACATTTCATACACTGAACAACTCGATGAGCTTCACACAAACAAAAGCACGACGTCTAAAAGCATTAACAAACAAACCAAAGATATTCACGAAGCAAAGAGAACAAAAATAGCTTTTTAGAATGAATAAAAGAACAAATATTTACATCATTTAAGCAAACAAAAGATTTATAGACATTTTATCATGGTGTGTGCGGGGGGGGGTTATTGACCCAAATGAAGGAAGTAATGAGGGAGGCCAGTTGTGCTCACAAAAAATGTTTTATCAACAAAACATAAAAAGAAAACTAGGCTTACTATCAAAAACAAAGAAACAAACAGACTAAACTAGACGTTTGACACTGAGACTCCGGAGCGTGTGTCAGCCGAGTGAGACAGACTGCTCGAAACAATGTATCAAAAGCCCCGATCAAACCTCCGTGATCACGTGCTGATGACGTATGCGGCTTCATGCGCGCTAATGAGATACCGGAAATTACGTAACTGATTCAAACCTTTTTGGCGAGGTGTCAGCTGTCAAAAGGAGACAGCAAACAAACACTGCCTCCCCCGCGCCCACAGCCTTTTGAGAGAAAACTGACTTGAGAGAGCTTTAGGATGGAGAAGAAGCCGAACACAATAGAGCAAATATTGTTCTTTAATAAGAACTTGTAAAACCAAAAAATATAAAAAGTTGGGCACAAGCACAATTCCCCCATGTAGATATTTGCTTCACTTTATGTTCACCTGGAAAAGTTAGTTATTCGGTATGTTTCCAACAAAAGTACTCCCACAATGATGCATTTAAAGTTTCCAATTATGCATTATTTTTAAATCATGTGTAGAAGATACAGGCTTGACCCCAAGTATTTTCCACCGAGTTGCTATAAGCGCTTCTCCAAGACCCTCAGTCACATCTCCCAATGACTGATGTTGAAACACTTGGCATCTAGCTTCACAGCGTACTTGTGTCATATCCAAATCATGTTTATAAAAATTGAATGAGTAACAGGACATCACATTGAACCATAGTACTGGTACAGTGTCAAAAAATTGCAACACATTGAAACATTTTATTTTTTTTAAAAAAAGGAGAGCAAATGTAAGACTGAATGTACTGGTGTTATGTTGGAATATATAAATCAATCAGGCGAATCACTTTGAAGATTATAGTTGCTATGACTCCAGCTGACCACCAGATGTCACCGGTACGATCTATCTTATGGGGCTTTGAAACGTCGACTCTTTTTCCAAATCAATCAGCCCAAAGCCTCAAAAGCTTCACAAGGCTTCATTGTCCCATCTCTACTTACAGTACATAGACACAAGACTACTAACCATGATGAGGTGCGAAAGCAAACGAAATGATCCAACAAGAAGTGAACAGAAACCAGGAAGTAAATACAAGCAAAGCAACGAGACAATGAGAAACAGCTGGACACGCGATACAAGTGGCCGAGGGTTCTGATTGGTAGACGCAGGGGCGGACAAACAGGTGGACACAAAACCATAACGAGAAAGACATGAACCACAAGAAAAGACACAACATGAAGCAAAACCAAATATGAAACCAAACAAATACGGATCATGACACATTTAAAAGCAAAATAAATAAATAAAAAGTAGCTGTCCGAAAATTACAAAAAAAAATAAAAGTATAGTTTTTCATCTGGATTTCAAAGCTTTTATACTTGGGACTGCCGTCACTTCTTTTGGCATCTTATTCCATTTCTCTACAGCATAACAGCTAAATGCTGCTTAACCATGTTGCTTTAAAGGGACCGCAACATTAAAAATCAACTTTTCGGAGCTTTTAGCCATGTTCAAATGCTAATTCCTCACCTAAAACATGACCAAAGTTGTGTTTACCTCCATTCGCCCCTGTATGGGAAATTGTAGGTTATTCTGCTCTCCAAGCACCAGCCCCTCCCAACCTGAGAAAACGAGCCGTTGGCACGGTTTGACGTCAATGCGTGCGGCCCCGCCCCCCGCACCGCCTCTGCGGACTAAACGCACACCCGCTTTCTTTGAGACCTCCCTCCATGGGATATTGACAAAAGTAGCCTTGATCAATAAACATTCTGTCCAGATGAATTCAAAGCAATCAATTATCCTTCACATTTGCAATGCCAAAGTGCAATGACAATTGGCCGTCTTAAAATCCCAGAATTCTGGCTGACACTTGTGTAAACGACAAGTAGAACTTATTGCGCTGTTGTGCATAACTGCACGGATGGTTTAGTGGTTAGCACGCTTGCCTTGTCCCCTCCTCCTCCACTACGATTTCTTGCGGCAAGGAGCGTTTTGTTCCAAATGAACATCCATCCAATTTCCACATGTAAAGAAGACACGGTTGTACTACAACGGCTGGCCGGCGCGGCAACCACACCAAGAGAGGCGTGGTTTTACTGAACCGGGTGTTTACTTTTGCACTGGAAAAGTAGCCAGGAAAATACTTAATATTAAAAAAAAAAAATTAAATACATCGCGATTATGTCAAAGGTAAGATTTCATCATTATATGCCTACAGTTAACTGTGGAAGGGCTTAAAATAAACCTTATGTCATCAGAAGCAACCATCATATTCTTGTATCCCATGTTAGAAGACTGTCTTTGTCTTCCGCGTGTCCTTTGTTGTTCGGGTAGAGAGAATGTTGATTTTCTGAATACAGACCGGAGATCGGTGAACAGGTCCTCCGAAGGATTTATTTTACAGAATATTCCGGACACAAGCAAGTTTACAGACAAATGGCTGCAGTTCCTCTCGCTAGTGTGTCTTTTCAGCGGACTCACAGCATTCTTATACTATCTTGAAGAGCAGTATCATAAAACCCCCAAATCTTTAAGACCCCCCCCCCCCCCTTGCCCCCAGCCACCAGCGACCAGCCCTCAGCTAAGACAGACTTTTACAGCATTCAATACACATTGACAGATGGCCTTTTGATGTGGAAATATAGTAGGTCTCAGACCCGACGTCACCTAGCATAAGATAAGATTTGCAAAGGAATCATATTAAAACATTTGCTTCAACCCCAGACAAATGGCCCATTGGTGTGGGAATAGAGGAAGCTCCCCCAAACATCATTTAACTCTTTGACTGCCAGACGTTTTCAGAAAAGGGATGCCGTGGGTGCCAGCCGATTTAAGCATTTTGACTGATCTTTCAAGGTCCACAGAAAATTATGTGTTTGGACTATGGAAACACACATACTACCAAATGAAAGATTGGACTCTCATCTTTCATCAGAAAAAAAAAGTTGTTTCTACCTTATTCCGTTTTTCAGTAATCAACAATAGAAAATGGTTAGTTTCACCTTTGTTTTGAAAAAACGTATTTTAACGTCTTTGGCAGTCCTCCATAGGATTTTACTAAACGTTATTTAACGTTTTTGGCAGTCAAAGAGTTAAACACTCACACAGCTCTACTGAGGAAATTAAAACAGTTATGACTAAACCTAAACCGTTATAACTAAATCAAAACAGGTATAACTAAATCTAGGCAGAAGACTCTCAACACCCACTACAAAAAAAAAATCTAAAGTTGTTCAGTCCCTAGAAATGACATCTTTCAAATATTGACCTAAATGTTAAACATCACCTTTAATGGGTGAGCAGCCACTCCAGAGACCCACCTATCGTCTTACGGGCCTTTAAAAAGTGGTTCATTTTTCAAGGTTGTCCGACTCATCAGCAAGTTCAACAGTGAGTGCTTAAGATAAGCGGGAATGCTTTAAGAGTCAAAGTAGAAGCAAAGACAGGATCCTATTAGATTAAACAAGCAATAGTGTTAAAGCACAGAACTAGCACTTTGTCACGCACATGAGATTTGTTTGGTGTGGTCTCATCCTTCAAATCTATTTTCAGACTTCCACATGAAACGGCTTAAAAAAAACACACACACTTGCAGATGGTCCTCTCAGCGGTCCTGTGGCGTGTCTTGTATATTTAACACAAGCATCTTGCGTTAAGCTTTTCTACATCACAGCTCCCAGTGAAAAGAAGCATCCTTTTAAAAAGGCTTCCAGTGACCTGGAAAAGAAAATCTTCATGTCTCTTTGAAGTCTTTTGTGAAGTAATTATCCGTCAATGACACATGGACGGGTCAGTCAAATGTTGCCCGCCGCGTCTCATTTCCAGGGTATTAATTTACAGCCCGTGAGGTGACATTTGCTCGCTGCAGCTGCTCCCACCGTTTTACTGCCGCTGATATTATCGTCTGGTGCATCCGGCCTCATCCACGCGTTTTTTTATTAACAAGGTGTGGATCAGATGGACACTTGACCTTGAGCTCTGGAAATTCCTGCCGAATTATACATCCATTGTCTTTTTGCCTTGAAAAGCTGCATAGTATTCAATTAAAACTAGAATCGTGTAAGTCACAGTTTTTTTCCTTTCAAGCCAAACTGAATGGGATGACTTCACAAGACTTTTTTTTTTCTGGAGAGCTCAGTATTGTTCATTAGGTAATTTTACCGATTTGACATGTCATCATTTTTTTTAATTATTTTTTTTTTATTATTATTATTATTTTTTTTAATTTGTATGTGGGTGAGTGTGCGTGTGAATGTGTGTGTATTCATTAGTTCACCTAAAACCTATTAAAAAATCCCATACCGTTCACCTAAACCGAACACTTCCAGCCACAGTCGTGAGGCCGACAGGAGACCCGAGGAAGGACCAAAGAAAAGAAAGGAAGACTTGACGCCAAGTCGTGCATCACCAAGTGAAACGGCTGAAAATGCTGTGTCCGTCCTTGTGTCTTACACAGCTATGGACGCCCCTGTGAACCTGACAGCCAGTGAAGTGAGTCACCGCAGCGCTCTCATCTCCTGGCAACCGCCCGTCTCTGAAATCGACAACTACATGCTGACCTACAAGTCAGCCGACGGCAACCGGAAAGTAAGCATCGCTTATACATTTCACAATTATTTGATGCCTTAATCCGACAAATTCATGCAGTAACAATGCAAGATTTATTTATTATTTTTAAATCATTCGTGCAGTTCCAGTTCTGGGGATGAATGACACCGTTTGTTTGAATTAAACTATGATGAGGATCTGAAAAAAAATGGTTCCTTTTAGTAAACCAACAGATATCACCCACAAATTATGACTTTGTAATGTTCTTCATCTAACCCTATTCCAATATTAACGTTCAAAGAGCAGGTGTCCCCAATCCTGGACCTCAAGGACGGAAGTCCTGCAGGTTTTAGATGTTTACATCCTCAGACACACCTGATTCAGCCTGACAACGATCCTGATCTTTAGAATCAGGTGTGTTGGAGGACGGAAACATCTAAAAACCTGCAGGACCATGATTGGAGAAGCCTGAGTTAGTGTCACATTGAAATGTCCCTATTTTTAAAAGAAAAGTATTTTTTTTTTTACCACATTAGCAATGTGTAGACCTTTTGCACGTGACATCACAGCCCTCATGGGAACGCCCCCTACGGGACGCTAGACGGCAAAAGAGCCGCTTGCCTGTATTGTAACCATTAAATCTCGTACAGCGTAAAGTCCTTTATCTAATTGATTATCTTATCTTACTGTGCGGTTGTACGGACGGACAAAGACCAAATGTTGCTTTTTATCGCATACCTGCTAATGAAGACGAATGACGTAGATTGAGGACTGGCAACCCACAAAGTATTCACGGATTTGCAGCGATCATTTTTTTTTTTAGTAGATAAATGTTGTAATTAGTTCGTACACTCTAACAAAGATTGTAACCGAGGTGTCGAATTGCGTGTTCCAAATCACATTAACGAGCCAAAAAGTTAGCGTCCACTCCAACTTCACGAACACACAGCTTAGTATTAAAATGTATCTTCTTCCAAACTATTAAGTGCATTTGACTGTTTAGTAAAGGGGGATTTTGTCTTTGTGCTTGGAGTTTTTCACTCGCCGGAGTCATATTTCATGAAATTCCCGCATAGCTTGCCACTACGCTAGTCATTTGTTCCATGCTAGTAAACATAGTAACATAACATAAGCGCAGCGTTTCAATATAGAACGGAATATTTAAAAAAAAAAGTCAGTTAGCATGATAAACAAGTTTTGCCTTTGCATTACGAGGTTTATTGTCCCTCGGTGTGAGCGTAGCATCTCTCGTCCCAGAGACTCAGCCAGCGACAAGCTTTTGAATCAGCCCCCCGGTGTAAGGAAAAGAGACGGCATTGACTACAAAATGATATACGTCGTGCACTGTCAATTCCGGCAAAGTCGGCGATTTGATTAACTTGGACAAAACGGCAGGCAACAGAAGGTAAGCGGCTGTTTTCAAACTAGCGATCTCCAACTTATGTAAATATCGCGCTCTATGAGTCCCGACTAAATGTGCAAGTTGGTCGGACAGGCGAACTTCGGTTGAAGTAGTAGATTCCATGGCTCTGTGGGCAATAACTTAATTTGTAAAATAATAGTCGCTAAGTCACTAAGTGGCTCCGGGTCACGTCCACTTCCATTCAACAATCATTTCCTTCCGCCGTCCGTCATAGGGCAGTCACGTGATCACGTGACGTCGCTGCAAATGGTCAATATTTATGATTAAGTCAGTATTTTTAATGGAAAAAAAATGTGGATAATATGACATTTATAGATGACTATCAATAATTCTGTTAAAAAAAAAAAAAGTAATTCTAATAAACTGTTGGCTGTTGGATCATAAGGATAATAGCATCTGTAGTTGCTGAAGTGATCCCACATCGTGTTCTTTACTGTTCGGTCAGAATCATGTGTAGTGCTTGTCTTGCACTCGGAGACATATTTCGAGACATTCCGAGAGCTATCGGCTCTTCAAACCACATACATTATTAATGAATGAAGCAGCAGTTGGCAGTGTAAAAGGTTTGCTTTCATCTCTAGGGAGTCTTTACAAAAGCCTGAAAATACTTAGGCGTTATTACGCTGCTCCTCGGGGACAGTTTAAACGCAGAGCGCATGCCACTCTATATTGTATACTACCATGAAGGAGGCATAGTATGCATTTTATAAAACAATTTCCCAATGTTTTAAGTCTGATAGGCTTGTGTTTAATTTTTGAATCATTATGATTTAATCATAGTCATTATCATTTACTCCCCCTCCCACCACATTGGCAAATATGCAATTAAGCAATTATGCCGTTTATCAGAAGCTAATCTGCATCCAGCAACTCTGCTTACCTAGACAGACAGACAGACAGACAGGGGGATGCAGAGAGGGCGTGAGAGAGAGAGAGAGGGTGGGAGAACAAAAGGGAGCGAGAGGGCGAGAGAGAAAGCGTGAGAAAGAGAGGGAGAGAAAGAGAAGGCGAAAGCAAGAGAGGGCGAGAAGGAGGGAGAGAGATTGATTGAGAGAGAGAGAGTGAGGGCGAAGATGAGAGGGCAAAAGGGAGAGCGAGGGTGAGAGAGAAGGAGGTAGCGAGGGAGAGAATACGTGAGGAAGAGATGGAGAGAGAGAGAGAGAGAGTGGGGGAAAGAAAGAGAGAGAGAGGTAGACATGGAGAAGGGAGTGTGAGAAAGGGGGCCAGAGAGAGTGAGAGTGAGAGCGAGGATGAGAGGGCGAAAGGGAGAGCGAGGGTGAGAGAGGAGGATGAAGTGAGGGAGAGAAAATGTGAGAAAGAGAGGGGGAGAGAGAGAGAGGGTGGAAGGGTGAGAGAGAGACAAGAAGAGAGAGACAGAGAGCAGGGAAGATGGAGGGAGAGAGACAGAGAGGGGGTGCAGATGGGGAAAGAGAGCGAAAGTAAGAGAGAGAGAGAGAGAAGGGGGACAGAGAGAGAGAGGGGGGCGAGAGAGGGAGAAAGAGGGTCAAAAAGAAGGTGAGAGGGTGAAATTAAGAGCAAGGGTGAGAGAGAGTGGATAGCGAGAGGGAGAGAGAGGGCAAGAGGGGGATTTGAGAGAGAGAGAGAGAAAAAGAGGGTGAAAGGAAGAGCGAGGGAGAGAAAGAGGGTAGAAGGGAGAGAGAGGGGCCAAGAGAGAGAGTGAGAAAGAGGGTGAGAGCGAGAGCGTGAAAGGAAGAGTGAGGGTGGCAGAGAGGGGGTAGCGAGAAAGAGGGTATAGGGAGAGAAAGGGCGAGAGAGGGAGTTGAGAGAGATAGAGTGAGAGAGAGAGAGAGAGAGAGAGCAAGAGTAAGAAATGTATCAATATCATATCAAACATCTATTGGGCAGCAGCATACAAGTGCCAACTCGAACCCATTCCAGACAAGGAAGCTTCATGTCGACAAACAAACTGCCCGGCGTCCATGTTTCAGTCGTGCAAAGTTTTGACAGAACATTAGGAACACAAAACATTTGTTTTCATATGTACTGCATAAAGAAGAGCCCAGCGACACATACTGTATGTAATTAGTGGCGTTAATTCAAATTGGACAATTTCATGCTTGTGAGGACACCAGCAGACACACGGGATCGAGAAGGCTTCATTGCTATGTTGCAATCGGAAGGAATAGTTTACCAAGTTGTGCCTCCCGGGCATTGCGGGAAATTGCGAGTTGTTGGCATTTCTGAGCTTGTCAACAAATGTTTACCATATTTCATCTACAGTCGCCTCGCAGTAAATGATACTTCACACCTGCAGGTGCAAAAGCTAATATACCGCAGTTCTGCTTGTGTGTTAAAACGGGAACAAATGCAAGCGCATTTAACAGCATTGTTCTCTTCTAGTCGCATCAAATAATCACAAGTGTCACTCATATTTTGAACAAAACCGCCACAATTTGAAGTGCCTTTTCCCTCAAGGCTTTACAAGAATTTCTGATACAAGCGCTTCTTTGCCTCAGAGCTTTGAAACTATTCTAATTATCTTATCTGATTAACTCATTCACTGCCATTGACAGCTATAGACGTCAAAAATTAATTTGAACTATTTCTATTAGTTTAACATTTTTTCCACTTTTGTTAACAAGAGTATGAAAACCTAGATTTTTTTTTTTGTACATTTAGAACAGATATAAAATTTGTGATTAATCGTGAATTAACTTAGTAAAGTCATGCAATTAATTACGCAATTATGCAATTATTTTTTTCGTTTTTTTTTTTAAAGAAAATACTTTTAAATTAGGGGTATCAGGCGATTAAATGTTTTAATTGTAATTAATCGCATGACTTCACTAGTTATTTTTTTAATAAAAGAAGGATTAATAAAATAAAAGATTATTAATAATTACGGGCATCAGGCGATTACAATTTTTTATTGTAATTAATCACATGATTTCACTAGTTAACTCTCGATTAATCACAAATTTTATATCTGTTCTAAATGTACAATAAAAAAAAAAAGGTTTTCATATTCTTGATAACAAAAGTACTTTTAAATTAGGGGTATCAGGCGATTAAATGTTTTAATTGTAATTAATCGCATGACTTCACTAGTTATTTTTTTAATAAAAGAAGGATTAATAAAATAAAAGATTATTAATAATTACGGGCATCAGGCGATTACAATTTTTTATTGTAATTAATCACATGATTTCACTAGTTAACTCTCGATTAATCACAAATTTTATATCTGTTCTAAATGTACAATAAAAAAAAAAAGGTTTTCATATTCTTGATAACAAAAGTACTTTTAAATTAGGGGTATCAGGCGATTAAATGTTTTAATTGTAATTAATCGCATGACTTCACTAGTTATTTTTTTAATAAAAGAAGGATTAATAAAATAAAAGATTATTAATAATTACGGGCATCAGGCGATTACAATTTTTTATTGTAATTAATCACATGATTTCACTAGTTAACTCTCGATTAATCACAAATTTTATATCTGTTCTAAATGTACAATAAAAAAAAAAAGGTTTTCATATTCTTGATAACAAAAGTAGAAAAAAAACTAATAGAAATAGTTCAAATGAATTTTTGACGTCTATAGCCGTCAATGGCAGTGAATGAGTTAAAATATCCAGCGCATAATAGATTATAATGTCTTTACGTTTGTATGTGCTGCCCTGGAACGATAACGGCTCAACCTTCCGCTCACAAGGACAAGCACGCGTCCGCCGGGCGTGCGAAGTCAACCACACCTACAAAATCACCACTGTGCGTCCGAAGCTGTGCATCATCCTCGCTTTCGCCGGCAGTAAACGTCTTGTCTTGACCCTAAAAAGCCGGCGCAGTGTCCTTGGAGATGGAAGCCAGACAGCATTTAGCAGCTGCTGCCCTGCATAATTCACACGCACACATTGCCGGGAATTGTGTGATATAGATTATGTTTCAAAACCTGTTAAATGTTTGATTTGTGCTTCTTTATATTTCATGTGTACGAAAGAAAATCTCTATTAGGTTATGTGTTGTGAAGAGCTTGGATTCATTTACCATTTAAGCATTCGTCCGTCCCGAATCAACTCAAATGGGTTACTCATTTTACTTTTGCCGAAATATCGAGTCATGGTCCAAAAAAATGAAAAACCCAATTTGATCAATGCAGTAGTGCACTTATACAGAATTTTATCTACACCATATTTTTACTTTACTTTATCATACTTTTTTTTTTTGTTAAACATCAGTAGTCTACATATAGTCCTACATATCACATATCACAATTAAACACAATAAAAAGCACCATGTGTGAATCTAAGCAGCAAAAGTAGAGAGAGCCGACATGCGCATCAATGGCTAATGCTAAACGCCATCTTGGTCGACCGTTGAAATATATCACTAGAAAGCTCAGCTTGCATTGTCTTACCAGCGACTAGCGACCGTCGTGGACTACCCATGATTCTTAGATGCAAAAGCAGGAAGTGGTTCTAGTTCCGGCACTGATCTCAATATATGACTGGATAGCCCATAAACGCCCGTGCGATCCGTTGACGTCACAGGGCAGCCATCTTGCTCCTCCCATCTCGCGAGCAGACTACTGTCTAAGCTATACGCTATACGTACAGATTAGACATATACAGCTGGTGGTCACTATTTTCAACAAGTGGAAAAAATAACATTTAAAAAGTGGACGGTTGAAGACCCCTTTTTCTTTTATCGCTTAGTTCCTTCGACCCCAATATTAGATTTGCCAGAGGCATCTTATGTTGAATTGCAGTTATAATTCTTTAATAAAAATATTAAAGTTTCCTCCTGTGAAAATCATTAAGCATATCATTTATACATGTATTTAAGGCAAATTGTAAAATGTCTGAAGTCATCTTGTGTATGTTTAACAAATTTTAATCATAAATCGAACAAAGTTTTTACTAAGTACTGTCTCAAATGTTCTCCAATTTTGATGCTGTAAATGTATAGGATCGTACGCTGAGAAATGTTTCTTGGGAGGAGCAATATGGCGACCTTGCGGCTTCAAACGTCTTAGTCTTAGTCATATATTCAGATTAGCGAGTTCCGGTCAGCACCTGCTACGCAAGTCCTTCCTGCTACCCATTACATGCGAATGAGAACACAAACGTGAATTTGATAGTAAATAGGAAGGGATTTAACAGATGAATTCCCTTTTAATGGGATTATCGTATGAATTGCTATGACAACGGAGTGATTGACATACACATGACAAAAAACATGACCTGACCTGCGTAAAATCGTGACAAAACATTGAGACACCAGGATGTGTGACCCAAGACTGAAAATCGGTCCGGTCACCCTATACTAGGTTTAATTACCAGTTAGCTAGTTAGCTATGCCTGAGCCCAAAACCTTTTTTTTTTTGGTGTGTATACCACAATATAAAGGGCACAGAAGCCTGTTAGCTCGCAAGCTAGCTAGTGGCTAGCTGCTCTCGCCATGCCGTATTAATGCTGCATTCGAAGATGGTCAGAAGTCGGATATATCTGAGTTGTTTTTTCCCAGTTCCGACCTGAAAGCGTTCGAGGCGAAAGTAAACAACCAAAATGATTTTTTTTTTTTTTTTTCGTCCTCAAAACTCATTTTGACCACGAGCAAACTTGCCTTGTCGCAATTTTGCTTCATTTATTATTTTTTAATCTTATTTCATAAGCATTCCATACAGTTCAGTAGTTCACCGTATAATTTCGTGCAGGGAGATAGCGGCATAATAACGCATGTTGTGTATGTGTATATGTAAGTTCTGTAGAATTTTTATGATTGAAGAAAGCTATCTAGTTTTATACTGGACTAAATTGTGGTCTGTGTTTCCTCAGGGGTCGCCATTCTAGAGTGACGTCACATTGTAGTCCGTCGGTGAAGTCGGGGTACTTTTTTTTTTCCCGACTTCGCAAGTTAAATTTCTTAGTTCAAGGGGGCGTTCCCGTACACACTTCCTTTTTTTTTTTTTTTTTTTTTTTTTCTTTTTCAGGAGAGCTCAGTATTGTTCATTCAATTTGACATCATCATTGCTCTCCTTTTTTTTTAAAAAACAAACAAACAAATAAATTAAAAAAAAATAATAAATGTTTTTTACATACGTACACACTCTGAGAAGTCCGACTTCCGGCCATCCTCGAATGCAGCATAAGTCCCGCAACAACTCGATGGGATATAATTCAACCACCAGAAGCTTTAAGCCTAAATGGTATAATGATATATTTTTGTGGCTCAAACGTCGAGGAGTGTGTCAGCATAAGAACGTTGCTAGCCTACAGTACGTAGCATCCATTTTTCAGCAAAGACAAAGGCTCGATTTTTCCCTTTCATTCGCACTTTCATAT
Organism: Vanacampus margaritifer; assembly: GCF_051991255.1. Classification (NCBI taxonomy): domain Eukaryota; kingdom Metazoa; phylum Chordata; class Actinopteri; order Syngnathiformes; family Syngnathidae; genus Vanacampus; species Vanacampus margaritifer. The sequence continues at coordinate 4,124,863 of NC_135433.1, forward strand.
TCATTTTGGACTATTTTATGTACTTGGAGATATTTTTTAATCATTCCAATTTGTCATGCATAAGTGCCAGAGTGTACTCTTTCTTTCTTTCCTTTTTTTACCTCTTACTTTTCTTTCATGCTATGTCAGACTTTGTTTGGCAAAAAAATTGCGGTTCTGCTTCTGAACAGAAATGACTGGAAGGCTTCTCTGCTCTTCTACCATTTTGCTGTTTTTAGAGTTTTGCCACTGAGGATTTTCAAGTAACCTACTTTTACCTCACTCCCTATTGTAGTCTACCTTGTATGTGTGGGGAAAAAAACTGCGCGCCTGTTCTCGTACACTAGGAGTTGATTCTCGACGCCGAGGACACATGGATCCGCCTGGAGGGGCTGCCCGAGACCACCGAGTTCACCGTCAAGCTGCAGGCGGCAAGGGGTCTCGACACCAGCGCTGTCGTCTCCACGACCTTCATTACAGGTGCACGTTTTCACAGTTGTAACTTGAAATTACTACAGTATTGCAATTGATATAATTGAGACTTCACTTTATTGTACATTCATTACGATTGATCCAGTTTTAGTACAAAGCATCTTAAACGCAGCTTCGGAGGGGCAAAGGGGGTGGGGGGGGGGGATAAAAATCCCTTTTTCCTCTAAGCCAGTACTTATTTCCAGGTGCCATGCCATGTATGCAGCAAAAGCTTCCAATCCTCTCAAGTATGTCAATGCTCCTCCTCCTCCTCCTCTGCTCCTCCCGCAGGGAGTCGGCTGTTTGCGACGCCTCAGAATTGCGCCCAGCACCTGCTGAATGGCGAGACGCTGAGTGGCGTATACACCATTTACATCAACAGGGACCCCAGCCAGGGCGTGCAGGTGTACTGTGACATGAGCACGGACGAAGGAGGCTGGATTGTAAGATGTTGTTGCACACATCGGTTGCGTAACACATTTGGTGACACTCAACACCACCAAATTATATATATATATATATATATTTTTTTTCTTTTATCACTGTTTTGTTCAGGTGTTTCAACGACGTCAGAACGGCCTGACGGATTTTTCCAGGAAGTGGAGTGACTACCGGGTCGGCTTTGGAAACCTGGAGGATGAATTCTGGTTGGGTAAGACTCACAGGCTTTATCACGAATGGTCAAAAAGCACATGCTGTAACCTCTGTTTGGTTTGAATGTACCAGTGGATCACAAACGTTTGACACCATATACCACTACAAAAAAAGTACTCCACTTTTTTCTCGCCATATCACCAACATTTAACTCATTTTTGCTCCCCAAAACTTATAAATACGTTCTATTTTAAATATAACCATGCTCCAAAAGACTTATTTATAAAAAAAAATGTAAGGTTTTTGGATGCTTTGATGCAGCCTTTGAAATGAAGACAATGCTTAATTACTACAAAAACGGCCAGCACGTGGCAGCAGAGTATAAGAGATCAAAAAGCTCTTCCCCCCATTGTTTTAAACAGGTTTGTGAATAATGATGAAACTTAGCTATATTCTAATGCTAATTGCTGCAAAATGGAAACAAGATAGAAATATACAGTACTTTTTTTTTCCTGATGAAAGAAGAGACTCTAATCTTTCTTTTGGTATGTTCCATGTTTTTTTAGCAATAGAAGACAATATTCTGTGGGCCTTGCAAAATCAGTCAAAATCCAGTAAAACAGCCGGGAGCGAAGGGGGTTGCTTCAGTGAAAATGGCTGCAGGTGAATGAGTTACATACAGTAGTGAAGTAAGCTCAAGTATTTTGCAACTGGCTTGTACGTGGCGGCCATGTTGGGGAGGTACGCTATGTCGCGGCCATGTTGGGGAGGTACGCTATGTCGCGGCCATGTTGGTGAGGTCAACGTTCCCATCAAATTAAATCATAGCGTTTTCATGCAGTTTATTTATTTATTTTTTTGGTCATGGACCTGAGAAATCCCAATCTATCACATTACTATGAATATAATAGTTCAATTTTGAGCATAATACATGAGTCATAAGGAAAATCAGCTTTAGAAGGTCAATTTTGGTGGAGCGTATTTTATCCGAGTGTGTGTTATACTTGCAAAATTACGGTATATTTATTTAGCTTTTTTGGGGGGGTCAAAGCAACTTGTAAACACTTGTTTTAAAAGGTGCTATACAAATAAAGTTTATTATTATTATTATTATTTAATATTTTTGTCAGCCAAGATTATGCACTGTTTTTATATGAACACTTCCCTTAACTCTTTGACTGCCAAAAACGTTAAATAACGTTTCGTAAAATCCTATGGAGGAGTGCCAAAGACGTTAAAATACGTTTTTTTTTCAAAACAGGTGAAACTAACCATTTTCTATTGTTGATTACTCAAAAACGGAATAAGGTAGAAACAAACTTTTTTTTTCTGATGGAAGATGAGAGTCCAATCTTGTTTTGGCAGTATGTGTGTTTCCATAGTCCAAACACATAATTTTCTATGGACCTTGAAAGATCAGTCAAAATGCTTAAAATCGGCTGGCACCCACGGCATCCCTTTTCTGAAAACGTCTGGCAGTCAAAGAGTTAATTAGACGAAAATAAAGAAGTGCACTTTAATAACGATTCATTTAACAAAATTGCACTTAAAAGTTAAACATAAAATGTAAATAACTAAATGTTTGAAAACAAACAGTTCTAAATAATTACATGTAAATGTCTAAGTTAAATCCAACTGAACTGTCCTGATTTGTTTTGCTTTATGTTTTGGTGACGGGTATTGGCACCCTCCGCGAGTACCCGATACCTTTACCTGGTATCGGTACTCGCCCATTCCTATTATCTTTTTATTAGTTGTCATCTTCTTAGTTTCTCTAGAAAGTAGAAACAGAGCTAGGCTTGGGTCACTTAATACGATTATTTGTGGAAGGTGATTAATAAGGAAATGATAGTGATTATTAGAAAAGCTTTAGCTAAGTAAATAATATCTATTTCAATCAATTGGTATTTTATGAGGCAGAAACATGTTGTAGGCATGGCAAGGCTTTTCACTTTGATGATTTGAAATCCCCACCACAAACATTCTGCAAAGACAAATCAACAAACAACTTCGCTGTTTTGATGCCTCTCGCCACTCATTATGAAATAATAATCATATTCATGACTAAATGTGCAAATGAGCTACCTTTCTGGAAATGCCACATTTTGTGTTGTTGTTGTTTTGCTGCAGATGATTAAAGGAGATTATTACATGAATATTTCATTAAGAACTTCAGAGGAAGAGAAAAAATGTTCGTTTTTTTTTTTTTTAGCTTCTTGATTAGAGAAATTAAATACAACCACAGGGAGTTTTCTGGTATCGCATTATCACCCCATTACAATGCTCACTTCTCACTTTTTTGGATCACGATACAAAATGGTTAAGGCAGGCGTGCATCCATTAGTGATAAGCTCACAATAATGTGTCATTTTTACATCAATCCATAATTGAGAACACTCTGTGATAGCTTTTTATTCAGCACTCCAGGCTTTTAGAAGAAGGTCTTAGTTAACATTGTATCTGAAAAAGAAATGATGTTGCAATAAAAGCTGTCTGCTGCTATGACTCAATCATTTATTTTTGCCGTTTTTCCAGCAAAGTGGAGCAATTTGCCCGCCATTGGCCGCGGTGTGCTGATCGAAATGTTATGTAAAATTGATGCACAAGAAGAAAACCAAAATAAAGCTGTCTTCTTGTTAGAAAGTTGAAGATGACGTTTGTTTCCCGGCTGCCTATATTTTGGCTTTTTTGACATTAAGTGTGTCTGCATTAGAACCTAAAAGCCTGTCTGTTACTTCCAGTGCACTTTAGGACGCAAGCGTAGTTCAAGGTTGCACTAGCTTTATTTCTTGGGCCCGATATGCGACATATTTTCCCTGTTTTCTGCCTTTTCGCCCTTCTGTCTCTTAACTCTTTGACTGCCAAAAACGTTAAATAACGTTTAGTAAAATTCTATGGAGGAGTGCCAAAGACGTTAAAAGACGTTTGTTTCAAAACAGAGGTGAAACTAACCATTTTCTATTGTGGATTACTGAAAAACGGAATAAGGTAGAAACAAACTTTTTTTTTCTGATGAAAGATGAGAGCACAATCTTTTTTTGGTAGTATGTGTGTTTCCATAGTCCAAACACATAATTTTCTATGGACCTTGAAAGATCAGTCAAAATGCTTAAAATCGGCTGGCACCCACGGCATCCCTTTTCTGAAAACGTCTGGCAGTCAAAGAGTTAAAAGCAGCCTAACGTCACCTCAGAATGTAGAGCGGCTCTTTGCTCCATTGTAAACAACCTTCCCACCCCACGCCATTAAACCGGTTCAGCCTCCAGGAAAATTGCTCTCTATTATATTGTATTTGGTCAAAACATACAGTAATGAGATCATTAAAGGGGAAGTCAACCCATTTATTTTATTTTTTTACAATAATACGTTCTATGCAGCCCCACTAGTCTAAATATGGTATTTTGGTTAATATTGTGTTAATTGAAAATGAGTTAAGCATCAAAATCCAGCCATTTTTATCCATCTCAGAGGGCGGCCATTTTGCCCACTTGCTGTCGACTGAAGATGACATCAATGTTCCTCAGGTCTCAGGTAACAACCAATCACAGCGCAGTTTTGGAAAACAGGTGAGCTTGTGATTGGTCGTTGCCTGAGCCCTGAGCAACATTGATGTCATCTTCAGTCGACAGCAAGTGGCAAAATGGCCGCCGCCGAGATGGATAAAAACAGCTGGATTTTGCTGCATAACCCATATTCCACAAATGTCATATTAATCAGAATGTCATGTTTAGACTAGTGAGGTCACAGAAGAAATGTGTAAGGTTGACTTCCACTTGAAATATAATGTCAAGAATGTTTGCATCAGTTCACTGGACAATGTGAACCCTCTGCTAAGCATGCCTTGGCCTCCTGGGGGCAGTCTAATACAAACATAGAGACATACATGGAGACGGTCACAGCTTCTCAATAAGCTGCAGTAATACTAGCGCATCTTAGAGCGTTTAGCATCATTTGTTAGCATTAAGCTAAAATGACGGTCTTGAGGCAAAGTAATGTGGTTGTTTTAAATACACACGTAATGCTCTGTTTTGTTGTTAGTTTGAGAGTAAACTCAAATAAACAGCGTGAAACTTCTTTTTTTTTAAAGAATTGGTCACTATCTGCACACTAACCGCTGTTTGTTGTCAAATTACTGCAGTTAAGGTGATTCCATTGCTAACTTATGGTGCCTGTCTCTTCAATTTGTGCTGTCAAATTAAAGCATAAAAAAATCATCCAGACAAAAGCTTGAAAAAATAAATAAATCTAAAAAGCACCGCTGTATGAAAGTGTTGCTAGAATGATTTAAAAGACAACCAAAGCTCCATTGTGACACTTAAGATTCCGACTCATAAGGATTGCATGACAGTGCCAATAGAAACGCTTGTCAAATGTGGACTCTCTGCTCCACTTGGGTCCACAAAAGGTCATCTCTGTCGGGACAGCTTTCCGTGAGAAAGTCCCAAGAGACTTTTACATTTTTTTCTGTGAGGTCGAATCCAATTTTATCAAAAGTCACAGTGGATTGAATGTTTGATATCTTCTGTGTGAGTCCAACAGCACTGCGGTATGTAATAAATGATGACGGAAGACCGACATATAAGCAATTATAAGACCTAGCTATGACATCAGGACATATTTTAACTCACAATTGTTTTTTTCAGATACATAATTTTAGTCTATCAGTCATAAATAACCTAAAAAATGTTTTATCGTAATTAATTGCACAACTTCAATAGTTAACTCACGATTAATTGCACATTTTATATCTGTTCTAAATTTATAATAAAAAGTACAATAAAATGTTTTTTTCTATGTTTTCATGCTCTTAACATAAAAGTAAAGAAAATGTTAAACTAATAGAAATATGGCAGCAGTTTTTAGTCATACAGTAATTTCATAGTAATTCATAAAATTTAGTTCAAATTCAAAAGATGTACTGCACTGTAAAAAAACGAGTGTGATATTGATTTGTGTTGAGGTGATTTTTCTCCCACTAGATGGCATAATTGCATTTGTAAGACGTTGGTGACAGCTCAGTGCATATTATTTTCATATTAAGATCTATCTAATCTTTAACATGAAGTAACTTGTGAAATTCTGCACATGTTTAAAATTGTAAAATACAACTTGACCCCAGTCTCCACAAATGTATGCATTATTATAAAATGTATTACTGCTAAACATTGACGTGGACGTGTTTGCTGCGTTGCGGCTGGAATTCCCGCAGTACAGGCTTTCCAAGTAAGGGGCGGTCATTAATCGCGCGTTAAAGGAATTTTAAATTAACTCAAAATTAAAGCACTCATTTTGACACCCCTCCTAAAAATAAAAGCCTTTTTACCTGTGCAGTTTACTGTGTGTATGTGGCAGACAAACACATCATCAATAATAATAAGTCTCCTTTAAGTGGCGTTTTGTTGGCAGCCATGTTTGGACAGTACACAGATGTTTAATGCTGATAAGAAAATTCTGATTAATAGACTTTGACATGAGGTTTAGCTTTCAAGATTGGTTTTATAATCGTTGTCCTCATTCCTTTGTAGCTGTAGTTTTAGAATTTTTTATGTTATTTATATATTTTTGACTTAATTGACACAGCTTACCCATGAGGTACCACAAGGTTCTGTTTCAAGTACGTTACTCTTTCATTTATATTTGCTTCCTTAAAGACCTCGGTTTATAAAAGGTTTCCATTCCCACGGTGATGGCGTACCACAGGCTTCTGTTTTAGGTCCATTACGCTTTCATTTGTGTCTGCTTCTGATTTTAGGGAGAACCCGGGTGCAGATGAGGTTATGCTGTCATTTATTAGCTTTTGGTGGATAGCTGTGGCCGGAAGGGAGGGCTCCTTTTTTGGGCGGGTGAGAAAGCTGCGGGGTCCAGGCAGGCATGGAACAGGATCCGAGGCAGGAGTGCAAGGAATAAGCTGCAGAAAGAAGGCAGACACAGGGAACTTGACATGAACTAATCTTCTTTTTATAAAATGCTTTTCTAACATCAACTAGTGGTGAAGGGGTAATTACTTACTGCCCCCGACAGTGTCATTCCTCTAATAAAACAGCACGTAGGTCTGTCAGCGTCTTTTGTCCAGCCCTACATGAGGTGGTAGGTTAATTTATTGTCCTTGTTAAGTGACATTCTAAAGTGTTAATACAATTGTAATTTTAAAATTCCGTCCCCAAAGTATCTCTATATTGAAACGTGTCTAAGGTTGATTTAGAGAAAAATGTTCTTGCTTTTATATCGTCCCGTCTGCACTATTGAAATAGTTTTTTTTTTCTTCTTTTTTTTTTAATCTGTTTAAATAGGAAGGAAGTGGACCGCATTCAGGTCACTTAGAACATGTCAAAGATTTATAACCCCCCCAAAAAAGCGCAGTTTCAGCCTTCCCTGATTTAGACTTCAAAATCTTCACCCTAAATTTGTCAGTAAGGTGGGGCTTTAGGACCCAGATGCGGGAAGGCAGAGCAAGGAGGCAGAGGTGCAGTCCAAAAGAGGTTTTAATATCAAATCAAAAAAAAACTAACTTCAAAGTACAAAACAAATGGAACTAACAAAACCTGAAGCAAAACATGAAAAAACAACTAAGGCGAGACTAACAACATGACATGGATCCGGATAAGGCAAAGAGGTCAGCGTGACGTGGCAAAAGACTTACGAACGTGGCAACAGCAAAAATGAACCGACACAGACAGGGGGGAGACAACCGACTAAATACACCAACACTAATGACATGACAAGACACACCTGGCTGAGGGCACTGATTGGATGACACATGAGGGTAATGGGGAAAGGTGGACACAATCAGGGTTGACACAGACACCTCATGAGGAAGGGCAAGTGACCAGAAACGAGAGGAGTCAGACTTTTCACAATAAAACAGGAAATGACAAGACAAGGGGAAAACATGACAGGGAGTAAACAAGACTAAAAATAAACATGACAAAATTTCTCATGTCTTGCATGTTCAAACACCTCGATGGCAGAGCTCAGATTATTTGAACCAGAATAAAAGAATCAAAGTGATTGTTTAGCACTCTACCGCGTTTTCCCTTCAAACCTGATAAAGGTTAAGGCACCACTGATTGCCACGCCCATCTAAGTGGGGTGAAATTCGTTCTCGGCATTTGACCCATCCACAGAGTGAGCAGCAGCAGGGGTGTGCGCTCGGGGATCATTTGGTGATCTAACCCCCCCCCAAATTCCAACCCTTAACTCATTCACTGCCATTGACGGGTATATACGTCATAAATTAATTTTAACCATTTCTATTAGTTTAACATTTGTTTCTACTTTTGTTAACAAGAGTATGAAAACCTAGAAAAAAAATGTTTTTTGTACATTTAGAACAGATATTAAATTTGTGATTAATCGTGAGTTAACTAGTGAAGTCATGCCATTAATTACGATTAAAAAAAAATATCACCTGACACCCCTAATTTGTAATAACCTTTTCTTTTTTTTTGAATAAATAATGATTGTAATTATTTTTTTCCAATTTTTTTACTAAAAAAAAAAAATTAGGGGCGTCAGGTGATTACCATTTTTTATTGTAATTAATCGCATGACTTCACTAGTTAACTCACGATTAATCACAAATTTTATTTCTGTTCTAATACAATAAAAAAAAATGTGGGAAAAATGTCAAACTAATAGAAAAAGTTCAAATAAATTTTTGACGTCTATAGCCGTCAATGGCAGTGAATGAGTTAATACTGAGTGTCAAGCAGGGAGGCAAATGGGTCCTGTTTTTTATAGTTTTTGGTATGACCCGGCCGGGGAGTGGACACACGACCTCCCAGTGTCAGGGCAGACACTCTACCACTAGGACACTGAGTTGGTTAGGTTTAGACATAGGTTTTCATTGTTTTGTTGGTATTCTGTTTCTTAACTTGCTTTTGTGTGCACTGGATTTTAGAAATGTTACTGAATTTGTCCTTTTGACAAGTTAATCAAATTTTTAAACACTTGAACTTGCATGAAAAAAAAACTGTCCATTTTTACAAGCACACGTATATTTATATTCAAGCTGTTTGATGCCATTCCCAGTAGCATTTTACTGTCAAGTTAAACATCAAGAATTACATATGCATTTAAAACAACGACATGCCTGACACAAAAGTCCGCTAGCTTAATGCTAGCAAGCAATGTGTAACGCCATAGATGTGCTTACAAATAGCATCAGTGTTGAAATATTGTTATAACCCTTCAAGCACAAAAAAAAGCTTTGCGTCTATAGACCTTAGCACCTTTTTAACAAAACTATTTGTTTTGTACTTCCTTGGTTGTCTATTTTTCCGTTTTTAATCCTTACTTAACAATAACTTGCAATTAACTTTGCTGTCGTCATTTTAACCCTGGAGAACCCACGGGGTCAAATTTGGCCCCTATAAATTCTGCTAAAACAAATAACAAAGACCTTTTTTTTTTTTATACAAATTTAACTTCAAAAGTCCAGAGTGCCACTTCTGACCCCTGCATTGGGCCATCTAGTGGATGAATATTGCACTTACATGAGCCAGAGTGGTGGTGACAAGATGGCTGGCAACAAACATGCTGTTTTGTTGAGCTGGAAATCAATCCAAACAAAAGCATCTTCTCAGCAAACCATCAGATGGTAAAATTGTGTTTTTTTTGTTAATCTATTTCATATCATGTTGCAGAATGCCTAGGAGTATGTTTTATATATATTTTTTGATAAATTAGCAACTCTGAGCTAGTTAAAAAAAAAAAAGGGTTAAAATTGAAAAAACATATATTTGGGTGTTCAGTGAACTTATAGCAGTCATTTAATGTATAATTCAGAATTTTCCAAAGAAGAAAAGGCTTCTTGGGTTCTCCAGGGTTAAATAGCGCAACATTTTCAGACAAAACAGATAGAATTGCAATACTCATTGACCTTCACTATTCTTAGCGCCGACTCCCATGGAGAGTCATTTTCTCCATACACAGAACGGTCATATTTAACAGCATAGAACTGTAGAAACTGCAGATTAAGCTCCATTGTTATGTATTGTATTTTGCAAATGGCCACCAATAAGGCTGTCTGGTCCAGTGCCATCCCTCTTCCTTTGTGTCATATTCACGATGTAATAACCCAGAGGAACCACACTTATTATAATTACATACTATCTCAATTTTTTTCTCTCTTTAGATTCCTCTCCCTTTTTCCCCGCGTGTGTGCAATGACGATAATAAAAGGCGACAAGGTGATTTTACTGCTAATGTTATAGGAGGAGAACTCATTGGCGTGGCAAAAATGCATTTTTTAGCAGCGGGGAGCGTTTGGAATACAGCACGGACTCTTGCCGTGAAAGTGTTCAAGGGAGAAATGTTTATAGGCTGATAATGCAGTGATGATATGCAATGCAAATTAAAAACGACGGAACTTTATATCCAGCTTGATTACTACAATTTATTTATTTTTTTACCACCACATCTCTCTGTCACCTTAAGTGCCTTGGGCTTGTACCGTAGATTAGATTTGCTTCCCACTGACGTATTACAGCGGAATTGCTCGTCCTTATCAGCTGAGGCTTTGGGGGTGTAAGATTATATCTGCAAAAAGTCCAGTGGAGAGAGAGGCTGCTCGTAGATGGAAGCACCTTAGCTTTTTGGAGTAGAATTGCGGAGGCATTCTGATCTCTCAGGTCAACACGACGCCTTATCAACTGTCACAAGAAAATCCTATCTGGAAATAGCAATCTGAACGACATGTCTTCCAAAGCTATGCAATGCCTCGCATTTGTCATTCCTTGCCAGTGTTACGCATCCATAAATACACCTCACAGGTTAACTGCTGAAAAAGATACAGTACTGTGACACACAACAGTGTCCCCCAGCTATATTGCGCTTTATCACTGGTGCTCCTTCTTGTTGGCACATTGGTTGTATTTTTACTCTCGTCATCAAAACATCATTTGTCATTTTGTACATTAAATTGAAGCTTAAAGTGTTGGTCTGAAATTTGTGTTCCTCTCCTTTTCAAATTTATTGTAAAATAAAAAAAAAGGCAATTCACAATCAAAAGCATTCTGACATATTGTGACAACCAACCCCGTCACAGGGATAGTTGTCACACTATGAGACTGTTTGTCACAATGTTACTTAAATGGGGAAACAAATTTTAAGAGAGCAGAACTAGATTTGAAAATGTATTTACATTGAGCAAAAAAAGCAAACATTTAACACAAAATGTGCAAGGCACATGAAACATGCCCAGTCTACCGTATATAAAACAACTGACATGGATTGGTCGGCTACTTCTCCAGCAACAATTATTTTTTAGTAAGTAAATTATATCTGAGGCTTTGACGGTGCTCTGGATGGACATGACATCTACGTCAAGCACTTCTTTGTTTTCAGTATATTTTCAGTTGTCTTTCAAGTCGCGTAAAAAAAGCCTGTTGGAAAAAATACTGAGATGTCAAATGTATTATTTGACAAAAAACACATGAAGTCCTTACATCAAGTTTAGTTGACTTACTCCATCGAAGTGATCTCTGATCTCATTACAATAAATTTCAAAACCACAATTTGAGAGACATCGGCAGCTGCTGGCGAGATATAAAGAGTGTGACAACCAAGCGGTGTGACAACCAACCACATTAATGACCCAAAATTGCCCCTTCAGAATCCAGAAAAATCCACATTCATGACTTACAACAGAATGCTGTGATATAGCAAAGAATGTCAAAGTGGCCCTTGCACTCTTCGATTTTTCCAAATGTGGCCCTCTGAGGAAAAAGTTTGGGCACACTTGGTTTAAAGCATGTGGAAAGGGTACACTGTATTTAAAAAAATTTACAATGTTTCATTCTTGTTGTGCAGGTTTGGACAACATCCAGCGAGTTTCCGCTCAGGGTCGCTACGAGCTGAGGATCGACATGAAGGATGGGCAGGAGTCAGTTTACGCCAACTATGATAAATTCTCCCTTGGAGATGCCAGGAACTTGTACAAGCTCAGGATAGGAGAGTACAATGGCACCGCCGGTACGTGAATCTGATATTACACAAAACATATATTTTCGTTTTATCTCAACCAGGATTCGACCAGGCATATATCCTGTACACGAATGTTGAAAAAGTCCCTTTAACCCTGGAGAACCCAAGAAGCCTTTTCTTCTTTGGAAAATAATGAATTATACATTAAATGACTGCTATAAGTTCACTGAACACCAAAATATGTTTTTTTCAATTTTAACCCTTTTTTTTTAACTAGCTCAAAGTTGCTAATTTATAAAAATACATACTCCTAGGCATTCTGCAACATGATATGAAATAGATTTAAAAAAACAACAACACAATTTTACCATCTGATGGTTTGCTGAGAAGATGGTTTTGTTTGGATTGATTTCCAGCTCAACAAAAACAGCATGTTTGTTGCCAGCCATCTTGTCACCACCACTCTGGCTCATGTACGTGCAATATTCATCCACTAGATGGCCCCATGCAGGGGTCAGAAGTGGCACTCTGGACTTTTGAAGTTCAATTTGTAAAAAAAAAAAAAAAAAAAAAGGTCTTTGTTATTTGAGTAGCAGAATTTATAGGGGCCAAATTTGACCCCGTGGGTTCTCCAGGGTTAAACCTTGAAATGTGGAATACTGCTGAACCATGTCTCCCAAACACGTGGGAAAATGTATTTGCACGTTCCGTCCTTCCTTCTCCCCGCAATCATCACAACCATAAGCTGCATTTTACCTTTATGATTATAATCCTGTCAGCCTGTATACATCGTTTTACCACCTGCCCCTTCTTTACGGTCGTCGGATCCTGTTGCCGTTCCTTGCAACCCTGGCAACTGACAATTCTAAAAACTCTCTGCTTTCCCGTGAACGCAGGTGACTCTCTGAGCTACCACCAGGGACGGCCCTTCTCCACTAAAGACAGAGACAACGACATCGCTGTCACTAACTGTGCCTTGTCCTACAAAGGAGCTTGGTGGTACAAGAACTGCCATCGAGCCAACCTCAACGGGAAGTACGGCGAGTCCAGACACAGTCAGGTCAGTCTAAATGATGAATCAATAAGTAAGGCGAGGCAAGGCGAGTTTATTTGTATAACACATTTCATACACAAGGCAACTCAATGTGCTTTACGCAAGGAAAGACATCACCTAAAAACATCAACAAACACAGCAGTTAACAACATTCAGAAGCAAAGAAGCGAAAACAACATTTAACCCTGGAGAACCCAAGAACCCTTTTCTTCTTTGGAAAATTATGAATTATACATTAAATGACTGCTATAAATTCACTGAACACCAAAATATATGTTTTTTCAATGTTTTTTTCAATGTATTCCCTAATTTAGGATTAGGGCGAAATTTGACCCTTTGGGATTTAGGGGTATCATTTCGAAAAATCAGAATAACAAAAACTGTCAGTAAACTATTTAGAATTTAAGAAAATAATCAATCAAATACACAGCTACATTGAACAATATATATTTTTTGTTTTATTTGTTGCATTTTAGCCATCTTGTCACCACCACTCTAGCTCATGTAAGTGAAATATTCATCCACTAGATGGCCCCATGCAGGGGTCAGAAGTGGCACTCTGGACTTTTGAAGTTCAATTTGTTTAAAAAAAAAAAAAAAAAAAGGTCTTTGTTATTTGAATAGCAGAATTTATAGGGGCCAAATTTGACCCCGTGGGCTCTCCAGGGATAATTATTAATAGAAGAACATACAATAGGTGGGTTTCCAACCACCTACAGTATTTTTATTGGAATTTTCAAGAATTGTGAGAAAGAAACAGTATGGAAACGCCAGAAATTCAAAAAAAGGCCCAAAGTTCGCAAAAAAGTTTTGACGCTGGGAGGGGGTGGTTTTTGAAGCGTATCGAAAAAAGGAAAATGCGCATTTTGGCGATGGAAACAAGTTTTGCGAATAAGCGACTGCAAGACCGGTCGCACGTTTTAACCGATACTACGTCACACGCACGTTTGTGGTCACAATAAATGGCGGATGATAAAGTAAGATATGTTTGGGGAGACGAGAAAACACGATTATTTTTATAATTAATTAAAGAAAACATGAATACGATTTTCGATGGCTTTATTAACGTCAGCTCTCAATGTAACGACACGCTTCACTTCCATGCGGGAGGGAAGCCAACAAGACAAACGACTTCCGTTCAGTCCGTCAAAAGCAACATTCCCACCCGGAACTCCCCATTGTCCCAAAGTTCTGTCACTACAACGACATCTCGCGGCGCATATTTGCAAAAGAAGAGCGGATGCGTAAGTCGCATGTCTGTTTTGCGCATTTTCACAAAATTCGCATAAAAATTTCTAAACATTTGGATGGAAACCTGACTATTGACAATGTTAAAACATTAGACAGCAAACAAAAAACATTAAGCGTAAGGACGTTTATAATGAGGAAAAGAAAAAAAAACATGATTTAAAAATGTTTAAAAGACCTTCATCAAAGTTTTTAACCTGGATTTAAAAGCATTTACATGCTGTTGGCAGCTTGCGCGCAGCATAACAAGCTAAATACAGCTTCACCGTGTTTACTTCGAACTCTGGGTTCCACTCGTTGGCCCAAGTCTGCGGATCACAGAGCCGTGCCGGGTTTGTATTCAATCAGCATCCAGCATCAAACCTTAAGGCGCTGTTAAGCCTCAAGTATAGTCGTGTGTCGTCTACTTGAACAAATTCATTAGGGGAGAAAAATAGACACTAGTAAGTTAGACACTATTGTTGATGCGCAGTTCACCGCTGTGCCCGTTTGAATTCTTAGAAATAGAATTTTATTGTAATTGCTTGTCACAAGTGTAAAGCTATGAAATTTATTGTATAGATTCGAGCCGTCCAAGGAACATGAAAAGACAGTGACAGCTAACAGATGAGAACAGGAGGGCTGACAGCTCACCAGGCAGCGCCTCGATTTCTTAGATGAGAAAGAGAGAAATGAATGGGGGGGGGGGCTTGGGATCTGAAAGAAAAAAAACACAGAAGCACAGAGTTACAGAATGATAAAATATATAAAACTTGAAGACTTGCACATGTGGGGGGAGGGAAGGTTTTGTACGGGGGGGGGGGGGGGCTATCCACCAGCTGCAGAACTTCAAGGCGAGCACATCCACAGCTCACGTGGACTGTCACCGGGCGGAGGAGAGGGGGTTGTGGGCGAGCCAATGAATGTGTGTGCATAAATCTGTGTCCTCTGCCCCAGTCGGCACACCAAAACATATCATCTCGTTGCCATGGAGACAACCTCGGCTGGCTGATAAAGGGGTTTTGGTAACGGGCTGACAGTCATTTTGGTCAGCATTGAGTCTTTTCCTGTGACTGTCAATGGGAGGGTGGGGAGGCGGGTCAATTCGCTGAATTGGCAATCAATTCTTCAAGACGAGATGCCAACTTCTCCAAAGTCACTCGCATCCAGCCTGTGATTGAGCGCACTTGAGTGTTGATGGCTCGCAACAGACCATCATGGGTTGGCTATGGAAGGTGAAAGATTCAATCTCTCCGGACTAGACATCCTCGACCAAAGTGCCCTTGAGCAAGTCACCAAGCGCCCGACAGCCCGTGTGTGTGTGTTTTCTCCACTTAAAGAGCCGGTTCAAATGCGTCTAATGTCTCTTCAGGGGCTAATTAGATAAGTGGATGTGATTGAATCTCCACACTGGCCGCTCTGCTTGGCCTGCCGTTGGATTTCTAATGAAAGGTCATACTTCCCAAAGACCGTAACTGCTCCAGCAGTTGTCCGCCCATTATGAGACGTGATATTTATCGATCCAAACTGTCTGCCGCGGTCCCCCGGGGCATTGCACTCTCGGAAATGATTGAATTCATCCTGGAGCAGGCGGGCAGGTGAATTATGTGCAGGGAAAAAAGCCACAGTTCATCACAGCGGCTGTTTGTGTACGTGTGTTTGTGTGTGTTAAGTGTGTGTGTAGGACGCGACCGGTCCTCCTGACAAGCTCCTGATGTCTTTGAGCCTGGTGCCGGGGCCGCGTCATGCCAAGTGGCAAAGCCTCTAGAGCGTTCCCGCCTGCCTTGTTAGCTTTCCCGCTGTCCTTTTGAGAGGCGAAGAAGCCATAAAAGACAGACATGGAAGCTGCAAGAGAGAAATATAGTCAAACTTGACCTTTTTGAAAACTCGCCTCAAAAACTGCGCAACCTAAGTAAAAACGTCACCTATTCGCAACTATGTGTATTTTTTGCAGTAAGATGACACCCAAACGGCCTTCATTGCAGGCACTACACACCGAACGACATGACGGAAGGAGAACGAGCGCAATGTTGCGTAATGTGTGGGGTTACAATTTGGAATTTGAATCGCAGCTTGTTTCCTGTTCTGCTATTATAATATAGCTACAGGGGCTCTGGCTAAAGGGCTAGCTAGTAAAGTTTTGTTTCAAAGTTAAATGACGAAATACATTGGGAAAGGGGCTGTCCAATTAGTCAAAAATCAATTACAAATGTCAATTATTACACTCCACAATTACAAAATCGGCATAATCGTAAACAAAAATAAAATATTAACTCATTTGCTCCCAAAAACGTATAAATATGTTCTATTTTTAAATGATTTAAGTGTCCCAAAGACGTATTTATATGTTTTTTTATGTTTTCTTTTATGCTAGAGCATACAGAAGGTTTTGATGCAGCCTCTCAACTGCAGAGAATGGTTGAAGAAATTGTAGTTATTACAAAAAACGGCCAGCAGGTGGCGGCAGAGCACAAGAGATCAACCAGGGTCATGTTGAAAAAAAGCTATTTTCCCCACAGTTCTAAACAGATTTGTGAATAATGGTGAAACTCGGTTATATTCTAATGCTAATTGTAGGTTCACAATATTCTGTGGGCCTTGAAAAATTTGTCAAACAGTAAAACAGCCGGGAGTGAAGGGGTTGCTTCAGTGAAAATGGCTGGGAGTGAATAAGTTAATACTAATTTTGAGTTGTTTTTATGTTTGAACTTTTTTCATTTTAAAATGACTAATTAAAAAATTTGTTTGGTCCAGAAGGAACTTGCATAATTATATTGTTTCAAATAAATATATTAGTCGTAATATTTTTTACGTTTAAACATTGTCTTGTTTTGTACCCAAAAAAATGCAATTATTACCAAATCAATTGTGATCAATATTTTCTTCATAATCGAGCAGGTGGTCAAAAAATTCCATTTTGAGATTTCTAAAAGTGAAGTGTATGAAAATCAGTGATTAGTAGACAATTAGCTAACGTGTTTTTATCCGACTCGTAGTGTGCGCGTCTTGGAAAACGTGCCTGAAAATAACCCGGAGCTCTTGCTTCTAATGTCATTTCACAAATGATTTATAAAAATCCACATAGCAACCAATAATAGTTGAAAATCGGTCATAACGTGCGGCCATGTTGCCCGACGACGACGGCAGGTTAATCCTGACCTTATAGCTTAAGCATCATTGGATAGGATATTGGATAGGCGTGTCTTTTTCTAAAACGACGTCGTCTTGCTCTTGCAGGGAATTAACTGGTACCACTGGAAGGGGCACGAGTTCTCCATTCCCTTCGTGGAGATGAAGATGAGGCCGTTCAACTTCCGCAGCATCAGCAGCAAGAGGAGGCGGTCGGCGCCCGTAGAGGTGCCAGTATAAGCGGCCGTGTGAGCGCCCCTCCCCCGACTGAGAGGCGGAGACGGATTGCGTTCGGACGACTGTTTTGATGGCGCGCGTCTCATTGACGAGAATTTGTGTATCGTGCGTTACATTTTGGATTGGAAGTTGAAAGTTAAAAAGTGAAACTGTGACTGATTATTTTTTAACGGGAATGTGAAAAATCTGGTCTTTTTTTTTTGTCTTCATTTTTTGTAAAACAAAAATTTCTTCTTTTTACATTTGGATGGCCGATTGAATATGGAAAGAACGAATGATTAATGTATTGACAAGGCTGCTGTGGCAATGAGGCACTTTCCTTAACTCATTCAAACCCAAAAACGTGTAAATACGTTTTTTTAATATTTTGTCCTTCACTCCCAAAAACGTATTTATACATTTTTTATGTTTTTTTATGCAAGAGCTTCTGGCATGAAGAGGTGGCTTATTAAGAAGAAGAAGATTCTGGTGGCCTTGCAAAATCAGTCAAAATCCAGTAAAACAGCCGGGAGCGAAGGAGGTTGCTTCCGTGAAAATGGCTGGGAATGAATGAGTTGAGCAAAATCCATGCCTTTTTTGTGAAATGAATGCAACGAGTGTTTGTCCATCTGCTAACGGCAGCAAGCATGAAAGCAAAACATCGTCTGATCTCCATCGGTCTCCGCCTGGCATCCACGTCGAGCCGTCTTTCCCCGCTGTCCGTCCTCCCAGGAGATAAAGACACTGTATGTAATTTATTCAACTCTTTGAATGACATTTCTTCTGTTTTCTGTAAAAAACTAAAGCCGACAAAAACAATAACGAGGATGTGCTATTTTAAACCATTAACGATAACACTTTTAACAGCAACTATAAAAGGTCGTAACTGTAAGATATATAAATATATTTTTATAACTGATATCGTGGCAAAGGTCCATCGCATTTGATTTGATGCCTTTACATGATTAGATTCGTGTGAACCGGACAACACGGGCCTCTTTTACACAGAATGGCATGGAAACAAAATGGCGGGACAAAGTTGTGCCAGAATGACTCCACCTGGATAGGGTTGGGTTCATTTGACCTTCTCCGAACGAGCTGCAGTCCGTGTCAAATCTCCAACGCGGCTGTAATGAGGAATCTCTGTGTAAAAGACAGGAACATTCAAGTTCCGATTCACAAATCATGTCTGATTCGTCCACTACATTATACAATAATTGTGTCCATTAACAATATATTGATTTTTTTTTCTTTGTCTTTATTGAATTGACTTAATTTCTTTTTTTTGTTGCTTTTTAGTTTAGTTTCAAGCCGAGTACGTGAGTGTTGTATCTTGTTGTAGTGATGGTTTGAATACCAAAGATGCGAACCGTAAGACGAGATGTAAAATTGTCAAAAAGACGAGCATCAAACGATGGCAGTCAGACGGTTTTGGGGTCCACTGCTCGGACGGTTTGCACGATTTCTTTAAAACAATTAAAAGGGGCATAATATGCAGCATTTCACTTTTGTATAAGTAGTTGTGGGCGGCGTGGCTCAGCGGCCTCCCAATCCATAGGTTGTGAGTTCGATCCCATGGCATCGTCAAAGTACCCCCAGTTGCTCCTAATGCTGCGTCATGAGTAGTCGAATCTGAAGCGCTTTGAGGGAAAAGTGGAAAAGTGCTACATAAATAAAGTACAGGTTTTTTTTATGTGTAGTTCTCCTCAAAAAATGTTTCCCAGATGGAGCTGTCATGGCCACTGGGAACACAATGCAAAATGTAGCCTGGAGCCCTTTTCACACTGCGCTTGCTCTGCAATGCAAAATGACTGGTTGCCAGCGTGCCCATATTTGGAAGCGCTGACATAGCAGCCTACCAGGAAGTAAAAAAAGGAGTTTTTGCTGCTGGTTAGACGGCGCCTCGATAAGATGAATCCTTCATTGTTGCCTGACCTGACTTTAAAGTAAACACGTTTTTTAATACTTTGTCCTTCACTCCCAAAAACGTGATTACACGTTTTAATGTTATTTTTTTTTGCAAGATCATACAAAATATTTTGATGCAGCTTCAGCCATGAAGAGGTGGCTTAAACCAATGGTAGTTATTACAACAACAAAAAAACGTCCAGCAGGTGGCAGCAGAGTAAAAGAGATCAGCCAGGGCCATGTTGCAACAAGCTCTTTTTAGTTTTCACCAGGAATGTGAATAACGATGAAACTTAGCTATATTCTAACGCTAATTGCTGCAAAACGGAAACAGATACAAATGTACTTTATTTCCTGATGAAAGAAAAAAATCGAATCTTTCTTTTTAGTAGGTTCCATGTTTTTATAGCAAACATATGTTTTGGCTGCAGAGCACAACAGATCAACCAGGGCCATGTTGAAAAAAAAAGCTATTTTCCCCACAGTTCTAAACAGATTTGTCAATAATGATGGAACTCGGCTATATTTTAATGCTAATTGATGCAAACTGGAAACAGATAGAAATATACTTTTTTTTACCTGATGAAACACTCTAATCTTTATTTTAGTAGGTTCACAATATTCTGTGGGCCTTGCAAAATCCAAAAAAAATCACTGGATCAAAATCCAGTAAACCCGCCGGGAGCGAAGGGGGTTGCTTCAGTGAAAATGACTGCGAGTGAATGAGTTACGAAGGAGGAGGTGAACATGAGCAGCAACGGGAAAAAAAGCTCGGCTGCTAAATACGACATGAAAAGAGCTTCGCGGTGCAAATATGTAGACACATGTTCAAAACTAGGCAGCTGGCAAAAGATTGACTTACCCGTAGTTTAATTTCACATTTGATGTGTGGTAACTATTTTTATCCTGGCAATTAAACAGTCACTTTTTGCATAATATGCCCCCTTTAAATCTGCAACCTGACCTCATACTGTCAACACAAACGCGTCTTTTCTGGCCTGGAAAAAAAAAAAGGGAAAAAATCCTCCTTCAGCGCTGACTGAACGCAACCTATTCATCTCGTGTCCTCGTGTAGACGTGAAGACATCTCGTCTTTTGATGCTCTCCTCTTTTTAGAAGCAGACCAAAAACCTTCTCTTTTTTTTCCCCCAATCGTACTGACAACACCGCATGTCCACTAAACTGCAGTCACACGCGTCTTCATTAGGACACGTTTGGCCGTCTGGGTTCAAGTCTTAAGTGTTGTTAATCTGACATGGTGACATTTCCCAGGGTTCCGTTCCGTGCGTCGTCTCCCGTCGTGTAGCTAATGTAATCTTTGTGTGTTCTTATTGCATTAACCAATTAGAGCCAGTTTGTCTCCGGACGTCTTTGGGAACAAAGGGAACGTTGAATGTTTTTTCTTTGAACGTTACGTCAGTTCATTTCACTTTTCAAATGATTTTGGATTTGGTACAAAAAGTAAAGACTGTAGCGGGAAAAAGAAACATTGTTTTAAAATTGTCTTTTTCATTTGACTCATTAAAACTAATGTTAAAGTGGAAGTCAACGTTAAACTTGACAATAATATGTTA
Source organism: Vanacampus margaritifer (assembly GCF_051991255.1). Taxonomy (NCBI): domain Eukaryota; kingdom Metazoa; phylum Chordata; class Actinopteri; order Syngnathiformes; family Syngnathidae; genus Vanacampus; species Vanacampus margaritifer. The sequence goes on from NC_135433.1 coordinate 4,145,941, forward strand.
TATATGACATCACTAGTCTAAACATGACATTCTGGTTAATTACATTTGTTGAATATGAGTTATGAAGCAAAATCCAGCCGTTTTGATCCATCTCAGGGGGCGGCCATTTTGCTCACTTGCTGTTGACTGAAGATGACATCACAGGAGCTCAGGGCTCAGGAAACGACCAATCACAGCTCTGTTTTCTGAAGCTTAGCTGTGATTGGTTGTTACCTGAGCAACTGTGATGTCATTTCACTCGACAGCAAGTGGGCAAAATGGCCGCCCCCTGAGATGGATAAAAACGGCTGGATTTTGCTGCTTAACTCATATTCCACGCACGCAATATTAACCAGAATACCATAGACTAGTAAGGATGCATAGAACATATTATTACCCCCCAAAAAAAATTTGTGTTGACTTTCCCTTTAACATTTCCAGTTTGAAATGACAACACGAACATTAACATAACTATGGAGTTCACCACAATTTGAATTGTTTTTTAATAGAATTTATGATGGACGTGTAATCTACCAATTTGTGTATGTCTAAAAACTTTGATGCAGCAATTTGATTTCAACAAACATTAAAGTAACAAATGAATATTCCAGAAATTTCCCTTGAAGTTTCTAGCTGCTAATACAAAGGTGGTTGTTTATTTTAATTCAACCAAACACAACTTGGCATGGGCCGATTACCGATTTGACGGTTTACCGTAGTTTTAAAAAATCAAGCTTTCAATAACTGTGAACGCTGGTACCTTAAGGGGACGTCTAAGAAGGGCACAATGTGATTGGCTGCTTGCAGGGTTCAGTAAACGGGCTGCTTCTTTGAAGTGAATTGCCTGGAGTTCGTTTTTTGTTTTTTACCTCAGAGGAGGTGGAAGGAGGGAGCAAGACGAAAGAGACATTGTGCAAACATGGATGACTTTTTGTGATGGTGTCAAATGTCCTGAAAAAACACAATACAATGGTGTCAGTGGGTACTAGTTAGCCCCAAGGACATGAGTAGCTCACGGGTTTGTTCTAAAAATAGCTCACACTTTGACCAACTAAGAAGAATTAAAACAGAAAAAGGATGTTAGCGTTTATTTATTTAAACTTAGCACGGTACATAGTCAATATTATGTTTGAAAATACATTTGTAAAAATTATGTTTTTATTTACCTAAATATTAACTCATTCACTTCCATTGACGGCTATAGACGTCAAAAATTCATTTGACCTATTTCCATTGACGGCTATAGACGTCAAAAATTTCCATTAGTTTCACTTTTTTTTCCCCACTTTTTTTAACTGAAGTATGAAAACCTAGAAAAAAAATATTGTTTATTTAGAAGAGATATCAAATTTGTGATTAATCGATAGTTAACTAGTGAAGTCATGTGATTGATTAAAATTAAACATTTTAATCGCCTGATGCCCCTAATTAAAAAAAATGAAAATAATTAAAAATTTGGGGCGTCAGACGATTAACATTTTTAATTGTAATTAATCACATGACTCTAATAGTCATTCACGATTAATCACAAATGTTATATCTGTTGTAAATGTACAATAAAAAAATTCTAGGTTTTCATACACTTGTTAACAAAATTGGAGATTTTTTTTTTTTAAACTAATAGAAATAGTTCAAATGAATTATTGACATCTATAGCCGTCATTGGCTGTGAATGAGAAAAAAAATCTATATATGTAATTGTAATACAGTGATACCGCAATAAAAAAAAAAATTACGGTCAACATACTGTCAGAATCTAATATTAGCCCATGCCTAAACACAACACACTTTCTTTTTTTTTTTGCAATGACAAGAGAACCACTGCAGCTTAATTTCCTTTCAGGCGACTATACAAGTGGTTCATAAGAAAATGTCCTCATCTCTTTGTCATCAACGTTCATGGTTTATTTTTGCAGGTGAACTTTTGTACTAAGTGTAACATTGTACATTACGCAGTTTTGAAACGTCGCCCTGTAAATGTAAAATTTTGGCAAAATGTACCGTTGCCCTGTCGAGAGAAAAAAAAAAAGATGATGTGATACATGCTGAAAACTTGGGATTTGTTGTTGGATACCCTTGGATATTGCTGTCAAGATTTAGCTCTAGTTTGACATAAACGTGTACTATATTGTTCCTTTTTTAATACATTTTCTACATATTAATAAAATATTCAAATAGTCAACTTCATGTGTTGTTTTTACTGATAAAATAATGAAGTGCAAAGATGATTTTGACAATCTCAGCATTTGTGTGTGTGTGTGTGTGGGGGGGGGGGGGTTCTCAAAATGTGGATTTTGGAAAAGTGCTCTTGATATGTGAATAGGTCAGGAAGTTGCTCAAAGTGGCCTTGAGGATGTTTGTGAATGGAGCACTTAAAACATATGCTGGGGGTATAAAAAAAAGAAGTCTACACACCGTTTTCAAATGCAGAGTTGGTGTGATCTAAAACAAAAAAAAAGTTGAATGATAATAAATCGTTTCTAGACTTTTTCCACCATGAATGTGATTTATTACAAGTATTATTCAATTATTAATATTATTTTTATGATATGAAAATAAAAATAAACAACTAAGATCACACCCTTAATTCTTTGACTGCCAAAAACGTTAAATAACGTTTAGTAAAATCCTATGGAGGAGTGCCAAAGACGTTAAAAGACGTTTGTTTCAAAACAGAGGTGAAACTAACCATTTTCTATTGTTGATTACTGAAAAATGGAATAAGGTAGAAACAAACTTTTTTTTCTGATGAAAGATGAGAGTCCAATCTTTCATTTGGTAGTATGTGTGTTTCCATAGTCCAAACACATACTTTTCTGTGGACCTTGAAAGATCAGTCAAAATGCTTAAAATCGGCTGGCACCCACGGCATCTCTTTTCTGAAAACGTCTGGCAGTCAAAGAGTTAATGTGGCTGTGTTGAGGATTAGCCAATCACATTCAAACTTGGTGTCAGCAGGCACCTGCCACAATTTTACATTGCCTTTGATTAACCCCAAAATGACTTTTCCTGGTATTTGGTTTTTTTTTTTATTACTGTCGTGTTAGTTTCAAAGAACAAAATCTCCAAAGCATGATGCTGCCATAACCTTCACTTCAATTTGCTGTTTTTGTTAAGCATACATTTTCAAATTATGAACAAAAACAAAAAAAAGTTTCACCTTAGTTCCATCAAACCATAACAAAACTTCTTCTTTTTTTTCTGTGCAGCTTCCTGTTAAAGCAATTTCCTGCATGTTGCGACTCAGTGTTTCATGATTATGAAATAACAGCCAAACTCTGGATTCAGCACTTTTTCACACTTTAATCACCGTGTATTCAAATGATTCGCCAATTATGCATGCGAGTGTCAGGTCAGCAGAAACAAGCCGGTTACTAATCGGCTTGCGTGTCGTTTAAAGCTTTTACTGTAAAAGGTCAGAGCAGTCAAGCCAAAGCAGAAGCGAAAGATTCATACGCACACACTCACACTGTGACTTTTTCTCTAATCCTCCCTCCTAAAAACATGATTCATCACTCCCACTTCATTAAATGTCCAACCCAACATATTTTACTTTAAGTCTCACCTCCTTGGTCTGTCTCGAAATGAGTTGTTATTGTGAATATAAATCCTGTTTTACACATTGATTCCAAGTTCGGTACATGGGCTCCCTCTAGTGGCACACAAAAGAATCACTTTTTTAATGTTAAACTATGCATAATGTTAGAGTAACTTTTTTTTTTAATGCAGTATAGTACATTTGATCTGTGTAGTTCAGTTGTACCTAACTTTAAGTACAATACAACAACATTTAATCATTTATGAAACGTAAAAAAAACAATTAATTCCAATTGAATCATTTCAGGCATCTGTTTGAAGTTTTTTTTCCTAGGAGGGAGTTTTCCTTGCCCCAGTTGGTTCTTTCAGTTTCTCAATGTGTGAGGTTTGTGGTTCTAGACCTGCTCCATCGGTAAAGTGACATGAGGTAATTTAGCTCTTTTTATTATTCATTATTTTTAATATTTCGAAAATTTTACCTTAATGACTTGAATACATACAATAATAGGAGGGTTAACCATTGCATCGTTCACCTGTGACGACATCAGCTTACTGTTTACAATAGCACATAGCATAGGTGGGATTAAGTCACACGAATCCAAAATAATGCTGCATTTGAGGAAGGTGGGAATTCGGATTTATCCCACTCGGATTGGCCCGTTTACGACCTCAAAGTGTTCGAGGCAAATGTAAAAAAACAAAGATGGCTGATTCCAATATATTGTTTGTTGTTTTGGTCAACACGGTCATTTTAAATCAGATTATGTTACGTGAACCTATTTCAAACAACTAAATTAAAGTGACAATACAGTACATATATATATGAATAAATGCAATCTGTTTAAAATCTTGTCAATTATGTTTTGCGATTCCCGGTCTGTCTCCCCTTGGGGCTCGCCATTTTCGAGTGATGTCAGATTGAAGCTGGTCATTGAAGTCGGGGGTTCTTTTTTCCCCCAAATTTTCAACTCGGATGTCTGAGTTCAAAGGGGCGTGGCCACGCTCACTTCCTGGTATGAAGTTGGAAAAGTCCGGCTTCCCGCTTTCCTCGAATGCAGCATAAGTCTTTTCATGACATTGGCAAAAATCAAGCAGGTCAAAAAAGTCATTATTTCAGGTAATAAATATTACTTTATTCTCTTGTCTGTATAACCAACATGAACCTTAGTTGATGGTTGACCAGCTAAGCTAAACTGTTAAGGAAACGTAAGTTACCTGTCTTATAGAGTAGTTAATGAAGTTGCAGTTTGTCATCGTGTCTCTTTTATCTCTGAATTGCAAACCTTGCTGTTGCCATTCTGTTTGATTGTTTTTTACTGATTTTAAATTTTAACAAAACTTCCAAATGTAATCATCTTTGCGTTCTCTAGGATACTTGCTTCAAGAGGTCACCTCTGCCATCACATAATAGCAATCTATGTTACCATGTTTGTGCACACTACACACACAATTTTTTATTTATTTAATGAATTTTTAAAAAAAAATGGCACAGTACTTTTAAAATGCAGATTTTCAAATGTAAATATAGGAATACTATCTTTTGTTTTTAGCTAGCTAGCTGCCTGATTAGCTAAATTTAAGGGTATTATCTTTCCATATCAGGCTAGCTAGCTAGCTAGGCTTTTCAAATGTAAATATAGGAATACTATCTTTTGATTTTTAGCTAGCTAGCTGCCTGCCTAGCTAATTATAAGGGTACTATCTTTTGATTTTTAGCTAGCTAGCTGCCTGCCTACCTAATTTTAAGGGTACTATCTTTTCCATATCAGGCTAGCTAGCCTATCTTTCCTAGCTAACTGCCTGCCTAGCTAGGTTAGGCATTTTAGAGAGAGTTTGAAGAAAACTTTATTAATCTGTGTTTATGTGTTGCAGTGGTAAGTAACCCCCCATCATCACCAAGGGCAAGAAGTGTAAGAATGCAAACAAACAAAAAAAAATCCCGCAGATAGAGCAGCAGTTCTGTTTGAATATTTAACAGATGTATGCGGAGAAGAGGGCCTGTGTGTCAACTGTGCTTTCTGGCACTCAGGACGACGTGGGCGAAGGGGCCGAGGCCGATCCAAGGCGGTGTCGAGACTTTGAATCTCCCTTCACATGTGAGTGAAGGTGGCGAGTTAACAGGGCCTTCCAGGCATGTGAAGATGAGGTATGAAGAAGGCGGAACACGCATACAGTAGACCACAGTCAGCCTCGCTTTGAGTTGGCGTTGTAAACATGTTCACTTCACTGGGAAGCACGTCGCTGTTTATTAGCTGACGTTTGATGGCGTGTCCAATGTTGCATGGAGATGATGGGAGGCGAGTGGCACACGTCAGCTGAGTGAGGTAAGAATTTCCAGCTCTGATTTCTTTGAAAACATTGCGCCATTTATTGAAGTGGGAACACGATAAACTAAGTGCGCTTGGAGGCTAAATACTGTTTATTCACTCAGCTCACATGACACATATTAAGACATTGGCACTGTACTTCTTCACTTTATTGGTGCTAATGTCACAATGCGAAACCCTTTCTGCCATCTGGCAGATGTTCTGCAGTAAAATATCAGCTCATCTATTGGGTCTGATTAAATTACCTCTTCAGTAGAAGAAAAATGAGCAATTGGAATTCATTTTTTAAGTTTTTCAAATGTTTCCAATTGTTTTTGTATTTTATTTTATTTTGTATGTTTTATTTTTATTTTGTATTTTATCCATCTTAATTGCATTCCAATTTTTTTTATTGACTTCACTTAAACTAATCTTTTTTTTTTTTTTTTTGCTGAAGGCATATTTTCTTTATTTTAATTTAAATCACATTGTTTTAGATTTACTTTAACTTTTTTATTTAGATTTTTTGTTGCCTATATTTAGCACTTTTTTTTTTTTGAAATATTATTCTGATTTTTGGTATTTTTCCTTTCTTCTAGAATTTGTTTTCATTATTTACATGTTTTCTGTTAGTTTATATATATATATATATATATATATATATATATATATATATATATATATATATATATATATATATATATATATATATATATACTTAACATCATTTGGTATTTAAACCAACTTTTTGATAACTTTTTAGATTTTTATTTGGAGGCTTTTTTGAAGTACCTCATATATTTATTATGTAACTATTGTTTTTCTGTACATGTTTTAATGTATTAGCTTGATTTAAAAACAAAGATTTGTACCTTTTTATTTGTTATTTGCTTCTTCTTTTTTGCAATTGACTACAAAACCAAGCTATTTATTTTTATTACAACTGTAATTTTCCTTATTTTTATATTAAAGGGTTAGTTTGCTGTTTTCAAAACAAAAACAAAACAATAAATAAATTTAAAAAAGCCCCAAAAAGCCCAAACTTTTTTCCCCATGTTAAAACTGCCTGCATAACCTGACAGTTGAATAATGTTAAAATGATCACGGGGAAAAAAATCATCCCTACCTTGTGCCTCTAATTGTATTTTTAATAATTATTTTAAAGTACATCTCGCCTTGACAAGAATAGCCAATCAGAAACCGCAGAGACAGAAGGCGGGACCGAGCGCTGTTGTCAATCGTGCCTGTTGGGGACCCGTTACTTCTTATAGATTTTTTATTGTTTTTGCATTCCAAAGATTTACAAGATCTAACTGGTAAATATAAATAACATTTAGTTTGTAACACTCTATCATGAATAAGTCACTAGCACACTAGCAATTTCTTGTTTAGTGTACATTGGTCAAAAGACTCCAGGGGGGAGGGTTGAAATCTTGCTATTTAGAAAACAGAAACTTGACCCCTTAATTTCCAAGTACACTTGTTTGATTTGTTTTATTTATATTTATATATATATATATATATATATATATATATAATTTAACATTGCTTTTAAAAATATATATATAATTTTCTCATTTTTGTGGCCATTTTGGATTTAAAAAAAAAAAACATACTGCATAGCCTGTGTTTTTAGAGCTCTGTGTTTTTTCTATCTCAAGGCAGGTCATGTGTGTGCTCACGCGAGTGTGAGAATATGCTTTAGGAGCAGAACAGGAAATGAAGTTTGAAGTTTGTTTGCCAGCAGGGCTTTTTAGCTTGTGTGCTGCATCGGGTCAACTTTTCACCAAAAGTCCCGAGGTGCTTTTAACACATGACAGCCGGCACTGATGTCAAAGTGTGTCTTTGGGCGACACTCACCTGCACGAGCAGCTCTGTGGGGAAACTATTTGTACGCAGAAAATAGGGGAAAAGGCAAGGTGAAAGGCAAATGCTGCAAGATGGGAGTGCAAGGATGAAAGTGTTGTTTTCTTTTCCACACTTTGTCACATTGCAACAACAAAACACATTTATATTAATGTGATTTCATTTAAGAGGAATTAATTTGATTTATTGCCCAGCTCTACCATCTACTGTAGCTACATGCATCTTTCTTCTAGTTTCATTAGTTATCATATCATTGGGGATTTTGAGAAGTGGAGGAGCACCTATTATAGACGTTAGACATTTTGCAACTGTTTTCCAAGTTTCACTTGCATAAATAGAGTGATGTCTTAAGATACAAGTGACCTAACTGTGAGTTTTCAAAATCTAGCTGTCCAAAAAACAAACAAAAGATGTTTGATCATGTTTTTTTTTTAGGAGGCTGGAACACATTAATGGCATTTCCATTCATTTCAATGGGGAAAGATGATTTTAAATAAGAGCATTTGAGTTACCAGCATGGTCATGGAACAAATTTAGCTCGTATCTCAAGTCACGATTGTAGTCTATCCAAAATGTCCACGGTAACTTCGAAGGAGCTGCAGAGATCCACTAGTAGTCTTGGACTACACCAATCTGGTCAATTCCGGTGTGGTCAGACGAGACCAAAATGGAACTTTTTGGCCTCAACGTAGCATCCATGTTGATAGCCACATCATGCTGTGAGGAAGCTTTTTTTTTTCCCTTCAATGTGCTTTAGATGTCTGTTATTAGTGAGAGTGTAGCCAAAGCCTCGAGGAGCAGTTCCCATGACAAGCATGCTGCTTCCAAACAATGAGTGGAAACAACAACACAATGTTACCAACAGGTCGACAATGGGAGTCTATTTTGGTCCCTCGAGGTGCTTTGCAATACAAGCTACAGTAATGCAGTCTGCAGGACTAACTATTGGACTTCAGTGGGATTACTTGTACTTTACCTTCTACCTTGTCAAGGGTAGAAAAGCAGGAGAGCAACCCCTGTACATAATACAAGAGAATGTAAAATAGCAAAAGTCGTTTATTGAGCACAGATCTTTCATTGAGGACTCTAAATTTTAAACATTTGAAAGTGCAGTCTTGCATCTCCATTTTGCCTTTACCTCAAAATACTTTTAATGAGACTAGCACAGATCATACTGCAATATATACTGTATATTTGCAACGTTAAAAAAAAAGGAACGTCGGATCAATTAACTCATTCAAACCCCAAAACGTGTTAACACGTTTTTAATACTTTGTCCTTCACTCCCCAAAACGTATTTACACATTTTTTTGTGTGTTTTTTATGCACGAGCGTACAGAAAGCTTTGATGCAGCTTCTTACATGAAGAGTGGTAGTTAGCAATGGTTGTTAATTAACAAATCGGCCAGCAGGTGGCAGCAGAGTATAAGAGATCAACCAGGGTCATGTTGCAAACAAGCTCTTTTTGACAGTGTTTTCAAGAGGAATGTGAATAATGAAACTTAGCTATATGCTATACAGACGCTCCCCACCTTACGAACGAGTTACGTTCCGGACGATCGTTCGTATGGTGAATTTGTTCGTAAGTTGCTTCAGTGCTATATTTTGTATTATAATTTATGTTTAAAGCCTATATAAGTATATTGAAGGTTTATATAAGTATGTTTAAGGCTTGTACAAGTAACCTGCATTGGTTTGTACTGAAAAAAACTTTTAATAAAATGGAGAGAATACGTACAGTACTGTACTGTACTACGTATGTTAGAGAGAGAGAGCGAGAGACACACACAGTATGTACATGTACGCAATAAGATAAATAAAATGAAGTTTAACTTACTTTTGGAAGATGTACTCGATGCTTAAGGAGATGATGGAGGAGGAGGAAGAGGAGGATTTTATATCATGAGAGATTCTTCGTCGTCGCTGGAATCGGCTTCAAAAGTTATTTCCCGCTTCATGGGGACCGGCGTTTCTTCCTCCTCCTCCTCGCCACGTTGCTGAGCCTCCAATGAGCTCTCACGGCGCCAAGCGTCGGTATTAGCGGCGGAAAGAAGCACTACGCGCAATACAAAATCTAACTTACAGCATTTCTTTCCGAACATTTTTCGACATACTGTACGCACAGACATGTTCGTATGTACCGTTGTTCGTAACTCGAATGTTCGTAAGTAGGGGAGCGTCTGTATATATATCGATAGCTATACTTTTTATCCTAATGAAAGAAGAGACTCTAATCTTTTGGTAGGTTCCATGCTTTTATAGCAATAGAATACAATATTTTGTGGACCTTGCAAAATCAGTCAAAATCCAGTAAAACCGCCGGGAGCGAAGGAGGTTGCTTCAGTGAAAATGGCTGGGAGTGAATGAGTTAGTCAAGCGGCCTTAATCAAAACATACAAAAAATAATAATTTCACAAGCAATCCTCTGATGAGCAATGCGTTCTTGTACATGGAATTGTCCTAGTTGTCATTATTTTACACATAACTTAAAGTTACGCTTTGTTTGAAAAAGAAAATAATCATAATAAAAATGACATTAGCATGCGACACATTCAACTAGGATTAACCTCCTTATAACTTCACTAACCGCACCACACAATGCATTCTGGGAACAATTTACATGCAAAACAGGTAGACACAACACACCCGGAACCCCATTTGCATTTGTGTGATTTTTTATAAGGATATAAGATAAATATATTTACAGATGAACGCCGCAAATAGCAAACATCTGCGAATAATTGACACCAATTGTTTTTAAAGTTATATATCATGATTTGATCACTCAAGTGGGCCACACTTGTAACTCTTTGACTGCCAAAAACGTTAAATAACGTTTAGTAAAATCCTATGGAGGATTGCCAAAGACGTTAAAAGACGTTTTTTTCAAAACAGAGGTGAAACTAACCATTTTCTATTGTTGATTACTGAAAAACGGAATAAGGTAGAAACAAAACAAAAAATTCTGATGAAAGATGAGAGTCCAATCTTTCATTTGGTAGTATGTGTGTTTCCATAGTCTAAACACATAATTTTCTGTGGGCCTTGAAAGATCAGTCAAAAATGCTTAAATCGGCTGGCACCCACGGCATCCTTTTTCTGAAAACGTCTGGTAGTCAAAGAGCTAATATATTTTCCTCCATGTGGCCCCTGAACTCATCTGAGTCTGACAGCCCTGGTTTAATGCCATTGACTTGTTTATGTACTAAACATCACGTATGTTTATCGCATAGCCCTTCTTCAGTCTTATTTTTGTTATTTTATAGTTTGAGATACTACTCTCTTTTTTTTTTTTCAGTAGCTTTGTTGCTTATATTGTCACAATATTTTTTGGAGTCTACAGGGAAGGCATTTTACGGACTCGTCTACTTGTGAACAAACGATAAAAAAGCCAATTTCCCATTGTATGTCCCCTTTAAATTGAACCCGTATTTTTGGTGGATTGGAAGCAAAAAATGATAAACACAAAACAATGATTAATACAAGATCACTGAAGGCCAATGTTAAAGCGTCGTGTAAATCCACAGTTGTGCTGAAAGAAATGTTTGTTTTGAGCGAGTGAACGGATTGTGGCGTCGTTGCCAATGAGCCTCCTCGGGGACGTCTTCTTTGTGGAACCACTTTAATGATGTGTCAGCCTACACAGAGTGACGAGCTACTAAAAGCACACCGAAATACTGACAACAATCTTCAGCTTCTGAGCAGCTTTTGCACTTCATGCAGTGAATGTTACTTTCTTGTGTTGTTTGCTTTAAAAACTCATAGAAAGACACACACACACACACACACACACAGTGTTGTGGATGTTCATGACCGCACGCTGCGTGTGGTTTGTCTTCTCGAGATGTTTCCCGATGCAGGAAACACCAAGCAAATGGTGTTTCTTAAAGATAATAACAAAACCACTCTTACTTCCTCTTTTAACTCATCACTCTCACGGTTGTTTTATTTATTTATTTTTGCATCTGAATGTTTAATTATACGACTTCAATAAAAAATTCAAAAATAAACGGTTTCCAGCAGGCTACCTCAATTTTTGTCATTTTGCAGCAAAATAATTCGAAATTTTGTAACTACAGTACAATAAAATCTGGGGGATTTGTAACATTTATTCTTATTTATTCTCAATATTTATGCTACATTTGAATAAACTGCAAACTGCTCCGAACAAGCTCGTTCGGGTTATCCTAAAAGTCCATCCTCGTACACATTTTGCACCCTAAACATTTTTAAAAACTTAAACTGGTTAACGGTAGTCCAACTGATTATGTCCCGTGCAAATTCAAAACCCTAATGGGTAAAAACAGTTTTAGGTTTTTTTTGTACAATGCAGCAGTTCAATGGAACCAACTGCCAAGGGAACTAAAAATGAGTGAATCTTTAAGTATTTTTAAAAGAGCCCCCTTACTGTGGTTACAAAACCACACTTGAATATTCAAATGAACCTATTTATTCTTCTTAAATAATCAATTTTGTATTTTTATGAGCTATTAAGTACCGTTATTATGCTACTGTTGCCATTATTCTGTTTTTATATGAAAAATAAGAGGTTTCATTTTTTTTTTTTTTTTTTTTAATTAATTGTGAATATCATTTTTGATTCAATGATTGACTATTTGAACTCAACTTATTAACTTTGTTGATTTAATGATGCTGCCTTTTTATTAGGGATGCACCGAAAGGAAAATGTTTGGCCGAAACCGAAAACTGAAAATGAAAAATGCTTTTTGTTGTTGCAGGTTTTACTTTATTCCAAAAATCTATCAATATAATGATGGACTTCTTCTATATGTCAAACTTGGAACTAAACCTTGATTTAAACTACCGTTGTAGCCATCTACAAAGTAAAAGAAATCCTCTATTCTTCTATATAAGAAGTGTTTGGAATATAAAACTAATGTAGATGCTCAACAAGGCAAATAAACTGCACATATCTCTGAACAGTAGTGCTAGCATTGATGCTATTGCTAACATAATCAAGAAGCCGTGTTCTGGCTCGTCCAAGAGTTTGAGCCCCTACAAAAGCTACATTCAGCATTTCATCACTGCTGCTAATCAGAAGCTAATGCTAATCTGCGCGTACAACAACACGCATGTCTGGCCGTCTGAAAGTGGCCGTGGATCTTCGCCAAGCCTAGCTGATCAAATCGTGGGCGGAGAAACTCATTGTGGAGGCATTATGCAAATGAGACAAAAGTAAAATTGAAAAGGGCTCGCTCATTGACACATTTTCACAAATAGGCAGATAGGAAAATATTTACTTGGTGGTTTAATTTCACACTTGACAGGTGGGCAGGCACTCCGGAGTCCTGACTATTTGTATACAAGAAATTAAAAAGAGTGGATTTTACATAATATATCCAATTTAATAAGACGGGCATACAATGTGTTGCTATTAATTTTGTGCATCCATGCTTCAAATAATGTCTGATAATGAGTTGCAGAGTAACCCAAGAATTATTTCAAATGTCACCTTAGTGAGTGAATGAGGAAGCAGCGAACCACATGAAAATGTTGTGACTAGAGCACTAATATATCATTTTACCTTGATCGTATGCTTACAAAGATGTGATGATCCAAGTGGTTGGCGTGGGTAAACGCATCAATTGAAAAAAAAAAGAAGAAGTGAATTTTAAGTTGAATTTGCACCGTGACGACGCGTCCATAGACAACAAATGAGATGTGACACGCTCGTATCCGCGCACGGCTGGGCGCCATTAGTGGTTCGAGCGTGTCCAGATGCGCCCTTAATGAATTGAGTCTGTCTCCATTATCACTTGACAGCCTGCTAACGGATGGAAAAGCACAAAGTGTGTGTATCAGGTATAGAGGAGATTGTGACACAACATCACATGCATACTTAGTGTCCTCCATTAGTGCAGTGCTTGTCAAATTGGGGCCTGCGGGGGTCCACGAAATAATTTCAATAACTTACTCAACTGTATTAGGGGTCAGCAACTTTACTGTCAAAAGAGACATTTCAGGTAAATAAATTTAGAAAAAAAAATCCGTCTGGAGATGCAAAACATTTGAACATTGTGATGAGAGAAACAGTGTGTTAGTGTCTAACGTACTGATTTTTTTTGTGTGTGCGCGTGTAATTTTTCAGACATTTTAAGACTTTTCTAACTTTCTGTCAGATTTCTGACATTTTTGGCAAAAAGATTTAATGGTGATTTTTTTTTTTTGCTACCTTCCTTTTTTGGGACATGTTTTTGCTGCCTATTTTCGCTATCAATTGTTTGACATTTTGGCCGATTTTGTGGTAATTTAATGATAATTTTGGGGATTTCTTTCAACATTCGACGGTTACTCTTTAAATGTTTTCTTTTATATATAAAATAAATGTTCAAGAAGTTGTGTGGTAATTTTCTGCCTTCTTTTGTTTTTGGACCTTTTATGGTTACTTTTTAAAAAAAATTTTAATTAATTAAATTCTCTGACATTTGTGGAAATATATGGACATTTTTTAGGAATTTTCTGCTTTTACTATTCGTTTCCTTTTGGAAATTTTATGGTCACTTTTTGGACATTTTTAGGTAATTTTTAAGACTTTTTTTATCTACCCTTTTTCTGATAACTTGAAAACTTTGACTCATTTTTTGAGTATTTATCTTTTTTATTTATGTCTTTAATAATCTAAATCATGAATTAATTTGAATAAAATGTGTAGAGTTCGCGTTACCGCAAAGTCAGTCAGTCCCCACTGAAGGCGCAGTTATCAAATAGACGACCCCCGTCGATAAAAACACACGTTTACCCCCCCCCCCGACTGCCATTGTGTGTGCTTGTTCGTGGCTCGGAGGCCACGCGGCTTCATGAAAATGGATGAGACGAGCCTCGTCATGTCGACAGAAGAGTCGCGGCTATTGCACACGCGCGCACAAAAACACGTCGAGTGCACACAGTGGAGCAAAATCTACCAGCTGGCGTCTGCGCTCGTCACTGTGCAGTCACCTCGAGCAAACACTGATGAATGATCCCACGCCATGATGGAAATCCTTATTTACAGTCGTTTAGAGAAAAATCACCATACTGTATATTCATTTCGCGGCTTGTGATTACATATTCACCTGCAGGGGATGTTTTTTTTTTCCTTTTTATATAGTATACAGCATGAATGTTCCCGTCAGCGTGCCTGACTGATACATGCCGAAACATGAGGCAATCATAACTGGGATTCTTGTATTTTCACGCAACACGGTGGTGGGTGGGCTTGTTGTTAGCACGTCTGCCTCACAGTAGTGAGCTTCGGGCTTTTTTTTTTTTACTCATTCACTGCCATTGACGGCTAAAAACGTCAAAAATTAATTTATACTATTTCTATTAGTTTCACATTTTCCCCTCTTTTGTTAACAAGAGTATGAAAAGCTAGAATTTGTTTTATTGTACATTTAGAACTGATATCAAATTTGTGATTAATCGTGAATTAACTAGTAAAGTCATGTGATTAATTACGATGAAAATTTTAATCACCTGACGCCCAAAATTTGTAATCTTTTCTCCTTCATTTTTTAATTCATTCACTGCCATTAATGGCTATAAACGTCGAAATTCATTTTAACTATTTCTATTACTTAAACATTTTTTCCACTTTTGTTAACAAGAGTATGAAATATTTACTCATTCACTGCCATTGACGGCTAAAAACGTCAAAAATTCATTTATACTATTTCTATTAGTTTCACATTTTCCCCTATTTTGTTAAAAAGAGTATGAAAAGCTAGAATTTGTTTTATTGTACATTTAGAACTGATATCAAATTTGTGATTAATCGTGAATTAACTAGTAAAGTCATGTGATTAATTACGATGAAAATTTTAATCACCTGACGCCCAAAATTTGTAATCTTTTCTTCTTCATTTTTTAATTCATTCACTGCCATTGACGGCTAAAAACGTCAAAAATTCATTTATACTATTTCTATTAGTTTCACATTTTCCCCTATTTTGTTAAAAAGAGTATGAAAAGCTAGAATTTGTTTTATTCTACATTTAGAACTGATATAAAATTTGTGATTAATCGTGAATTAACTAGTAAAGTCATGTGATTAATTACGATGAAAATTTTAATCACCTGACGCCCAAAATTTGTAATCTTTTCTTCTTCATTTTTTAATTCATTCACTGCCATTGACGGCTATAAACGTCGAAATTCATTTTAACTATTTCTATTAGTTAAACATTTTTTCCACTTTTGTTAACAAGAGTATGAAAACTTGAATTTTTTTCATTGTACATTTAAAACAGATATAAAATGTGCGATTAATCGTGAGTTAACTAGTGAAGTCATACGATTTAATTGCCTATTGCCCCTAATTTTTTATGTATTTTTAAATGAATTTATGTCAATGAATGAGTTAAATATAGAACAATGAGCTACTGAGCCTTTCCGGTCCTAAACCTGCACATAAATACCAGTGACAGGCTGTCCTTTTGGTATTTCAATGGACTCGTACTCAATCTCTTAATACTGCTACAAACATAATATAATTATACAAACCAATCAATGCTATAAACGATAACGCAATATTATAGAATGCAACTTTGCCGCGTATGTCATCTGGAGCAGTCATCTAATAAAATGACAAAAACATCAAACGTTTAAATGAAATCATACTCGGCAGAGATGCTGATTATTAAAACTATTTAAAAAATTATATATATAATATTAACTCTTTCACTGCCACTGACGTTTAAAGACGTCAAGTAAAAACCTACGCTTCACTGCCAATGACGTCAAAAGACGTCATCCAATGATTTAATTATTTTTTTTTTGAAACGGGTAGAGGAAACCCTTCCGCATGTCTGGTGAAAGTTTCCAGTATGTCTGTTGTGCCTAATGACTATTTTTGGCCCCTAGAGGGCAGCGATGACTCTCTTTTGACAAGATCGGGTGGGTGTCAGTAGAGGCGGAGCTAGAGCGTCGAGCAGGAGATGAGAATGGAAGACAAAGGAAAAATGGCGGCCGGTCGCGAGGAGCTCACGCCCGAGACGTTTTTTTCAAAGACCAAAAGCATCGCTGAAAGAGCACATTGTTGATGACGATGATCATCATCGATGATGAAGATGATGGTGACTCCGTGGTTGGAAAGCATTGACGCGGCAGTAGAAGACGTTAGATGGAGCTAGATGGAGGAGGGAACGGGCAATGGCGAGCGTTTGCAAGCAGCTCTACACTTACAAGACAAAAGGCATCGACCAACGCTAAAAGAGTACATTGATGACGACGGTGATCATCCTCGATGATGATGAAGGTGAATCCGAGCTTGACGGCGAAATTGGAACCGCTGACGCGGCGGCTATGACGGTGTCGTAACGCGGAGCGCAACCAAGCACGCACAGGCGGACGTTCGATCGGACGACGGAGAGTGCCCCGAGTCCAATGCATATTCATCGGAGGAAGTGTGTACAGTCTGCTACTTGCTTTTTATTCCCCGGAAAAAAAGGCCGTCAAGAAAGTGTAACGTTTGCACGCAAAACGGACCAATGTGAAAGTGAAAGTAAACTGTTGTGCGAGTCCTGGTGTCTCCTTGCACGCAGGAGAGCGTTACAAAAGGAAAAACTGTATTTGAAACATCCACATAATTGTAAGTAGTACCACAGTTGCACACATTTGTAAATAGTTTGCGAAATTGTTTTGTCAAATTGTTATACTGTTGAATGGAAATAAACATATTTTGCAATCAAAAAACACTTTTTCATTGTTGGTGAAAGCGTTTTACAGAAGTAAAGCACTATTTAGGTGTTTGTGGCATCATTCATGGACAAAAAGAAGTGTACAATTCACTAGAGTGCATGAAATAACATCGTTTCATAAAAAAGCTCTTTTTCTCCATTTTTTGTTTCAAAAGAGAGAATTTCGGTGAAAGTAACCATTTTCTATTGTTGATTACTGAAGAACGGAATAAGGTAGAAACAAACTTTTTTTTCTGATGAAAGCTGAGAGTCCAATCTTTCATTTGGTAGTATGTGTGTTTCCATAGTCCAAACACAACATTTTCTGTGGACCTTGAAAGATCACTCAAAATGCTTAAATCGGCTGGCAGTGGGGACAACCCGTTTCTGAAAACGTCTGGCAGTGAAAGAGTTAAAATATTAAAAAAAACTTATTTACCCTTGAAATTGAATTAAGATATTTGTATCAAAATGCCAAGACTCGGAACTATGTAGTACTGAATTCTAGAGATAGCGTTATTGTTTTTCACCATTTTAGCTTTCCCAATTTTGGCGGGGCGAGGTTAAAATGTAGCACGTTGATGCACTTGGGGGTCAATGGCCACCCATAACAGGAAAAAGCAACAAAAAGTCCAAAGCAGACAGTAGCGCAAGTAAGAGTGTGTTGAACTTTTACAACTACCTGAGACAATTAAAAAAGAAAAAAAAAATGTTACATTGCAGACTTTTAATAAATATTTCATGACTAGGTCCTCAACTACTGCATATGGGCGCATACAGATACTGATGTGTGAAACCCGGAAGTCGCAAGTCCGTGGCGTCAACCCCATTGACACTCCTTTAAACAGCGCCTTTTCTTTTTATGCCGCTTTTTTTGGCTGAAAAGCAGGAAGTATCGCGACTGGTCCTGCATGCTTGTTGACTCGGAAATCACGTTTAATCTCGAGAGGTTTTGCGAGACTTCGCGTCACATTCATGAATGAACTTGGCTTGTGTGTGGTGTGTTGAATGTGCGGTGTGGCCGCACACCCGCACACGGTACGTTCAAAACCTTTCCTCCTGTGATTCTTTCTCTTCACGTGTGGCGTCTCTCACAGTTTGGAAATTGGCCTCCAATTTTAAAATCGTGTTGTGTGAACCAGGCTTAAACCGTCCTCTGCACGGCTCAGAGAAGAAGTCGCTGTGATAGATTGCTCTCGATTTTAGGAGGTCATTTTTTTACAAGCCGCTAACAGACTGTTGAATGGATCTTGTGCATTTTGGTACAATTGTTAGTATTTTTTAAACTTATTTTATCTGATGTTAGGGGTCTTTTTATTTGCTGATTTTGCATATGATGTATGGATGCACTTTTTACTACCTGACACCTTAAATTAATAAAGTACCTACCATTCTTAAAAGGTTCAAAGGGAAGTCAACACCCCAAAAATGTATTGAGGATAACATGTTAGTGGATTATGAGTTAAACAGCAAAATCCAGCTGTTTTTTATCAATATCAGAACAAGGCGGCCATTTTGACACTTGCTGTCGAGTGAAAATGACATCACAGTTGCTCAGGTAACAACCGATCACTACGGTGGCTGAGAGGTGCAAAACACTTTTACAAAGCAGGAGACAAATTTACATTATAGAAAACATTTTTATAAATCAAAAAACGAAATTACAAGTCCTGAAAAAAAATAAAAATACATTTGAGAAAACACATTTACAAGATGTGAAACACAAGGCGCAGTCTGTCTCCTGATGTCCGGCGTGCGGCTGGTTCCTCTGTCTGGGCTGCGACATTTAAAAACTCCAAAGATCGACCACACGAAAAACAGAATTGAGTCAATCGGCTCATATGTTTGCCACAAAACACCTCTTCTTTGCCGTCCATCTTGAATCGCCATGAACTCCTTATCACTTCCGTTTCTACTTGTCCGCCCTTTCCGGTTGAAAAAGTTACTTGTAAATTTGTTTTGGCCGCTTGTAAAAGTGTTTCGTCACTTGTGTCGGCGTTTTTAAAAGTGTTTCACATCTTGTAAATGTGTTTTCTCAAATGTAAATTTGTTTCAGGACTTGTAAATTTGTTATGGCAATGTAATTTCGTTTTTTGATTTGTAAAAATGTTTTCTAAAATGTCAATTCGTCTCCAGCTTTGTAAAAGCGTTTCTCGTATTGCAAAAGTGTTTTGCGCATCCCGGCCACCGTAAATCACAGCTCGGCTTCAGAAAACAGGTGAGCTGTGATTGGTCGCTGCCTGAGCCCTGAACAACATCGATGTCATCTTCAGTCGACAGCAAGTGGCAAAATGGCCGCCCACTGAGATGGATAAAAACGACTGGATTTTACTACATAACTCATATTCCACAAATGTAATATTAATCAATGGACTGTTACGCAGTAGAATCAAGAAATATTTGACGTGTCCATGGATGTAATTTTTTCCTTCATATTTTTTTTTACTGCTGGTCGGCACATTACCGCCACCTACTTTGGAGTGCAGATACTGCAATGACGTCGTGCGTTTGTCGCTGCATGCACCGAACCGGTCAAAAACCGTTACACCCATAATCGCAAAACATATTGGACAAAAAAAGAAATAAAATAAAATCACATACATGTACTGGAAGTAGTGTAGCGAAAAGAAATGCTAGAAAATGAAGAAAACAAATTAATACAATCTCATGGAACAAATGTTAGAAATTAGGCTGTAATTGTGATCCGAATATTTGTAATGTGTTTACAGTTCACAATAACTTCAGATTTATCTTCTTGTGCCGTCGTTTGTTTAGCATGTTCGAGGCGCACGCTCACTTTTTCGGCTTCTGCTCCACTTACCGTCCCGCTTTCTCCCTCTCTTCTTTTCAAAACTTTGAATGAAAAAGCCTCTTTTGCTCGACTGAGCCAGAAAGAGAATTACCCACAATGCCACAGGCGTCTCACTGTAATTGCGTGCGTGCGTGCGCACAAAAGCACGCGCACGTGTGCATCTTTCACCTGGTAGAGCACTCACATACTTTCATTCATTTCCCGCGTTTGTTCCCCTTTTAGATGCAGGGTGGAGACGTGTTTGCGTTTTAACAGCCAGGAAGCTTTTTTTGGTGGAGTAACGCAAACGAGCGTTTTGATGCGTTACGTTCCGTTTCATGCTTTTCTGTGACTCAGTGCGACGTCACCGTGTACAGTAAAAGCCGCCGCAATATTCCATGCAGGAAACACACAAGCAAGCTCAGACAGAAGGCCCATTCTTACAAAAAGTGGGCAGGGTGCTGTGACGTTGCCACCATAACACACACAAACACACACACACACACACACACACACACACACACACACACACACTTGGAGCCAGGAGGAGGAGATTGTTAGTGGTTGTGGGGGGACGGGGCTACGAGAGCAAACAGGAACAGAAAGTGAAGTCTGGTGATGATGTGTTTGCGCGAGGGTGACAAAAAGAAGCAGACAAGCTGCGGAGACGCAACACGTTTGATGAGCTGACAGCAGAAGGCCTCACCTGACCTGACGCTGAAACGTGTGTGTGAGCGCCAGTTAAGGTAATGACTTGATGGAGATGTTGTGAAAGTTTGAGTGTAGTAGCTTGTATTTGGAGGATTGCTTGACTTCTTTATAACCTTGGATGGCAATTAAGAATGTTGAAAAGTGAATGTAAACTGTCCAATTGACCTTTGACCCTAATGAGGATAAATGTGGTAGAAAATGGATGGATATCAAAAGCATGTGTCAAAATTGCAGCTCACCTGCCTGATGCATGAAGCTGATTTGTATTGCTTGAAAGGGGCTCTGGATCTTCATTCAGATTCGTGACAAGTCATGGGCTGAGGAACTCTGTCTGGTGGTGGGTTGTTATTATGCACTGTATGTCAAATACATATTTTCAGAAACTGGCATGTAAACAAAAAGATCTTGTGGTTTGATTTGGTAGACACGCTAGCCAGTCACAAACGTGGGAAATGAAATCTGCAAATGACATTTTGCTTGGGGCCCCAATTCAATTGGCGGATAGATTTGTGCATAGTGCTGTTTTTTTTTGTTTTTGTTTTTTTAAATAACTCTTGTCAGCTGTTTGTCTCGAGGTACATTGGGAATTTTCTTCCTGTGGCTGTTCTGACAGAGCCCTTTAAATTCTGCGGAGCGAAAAATAAAATAAAATAAATCATCTGAGCTGTTCTGTTTGATCTACATTGCTGCCTTAGATATTAACAAATAACTCATTAGCATTAACTTTACTTGAAGCTTTCTAGTGGTTAGCATATCTGCTTCAAAGTTCTGAGGTTCTACATACAGTATCGATCTATCTATATATCTATCTATCTGTCTGTCTGTCTGGCTAGATAGCTCACTAGTGAGCTGGCTAGCTAGATAGATAGCTCGCTAACTCGCTAGCTGGTAAGCTATCTATCTATCTTTCTATCTGTCTGTCTGTCTGTCTGTCTAGCTGGATAGCTCGCTAGTGAGCTGGCTAGCTAGCTAGATAGCTCGCTAGTGATCTATCTATCTGTCTGTCTGTCTATCTGTCTGTCTGTCTGTCTGTCTGTCTGCCTGTCTAGATAGCTCACTAGTGAGCTGGCTAGATAGCTCGATAACTTGCTAGCTAGTAAGCTATCTATCTATCTTTCTATCTGTCTGTCTGTCTAGCTGGATAGCTCGTTAGTGAGCTGGCTAGCTAGCTAGATAGCTCGCTAGTGAGCTATCTATCTATCCATCCATTATTCCATCCATCCATCTATCCATCTATCTATCTATCATTTTGTTTTTACTGCACAACACTTTCTAAATCTTGCACACAGGAAATACACAAAATGAATGAAAACAAAATTAAAATCAAGCATTTTCAAGAAAAAAAACCAAGACGAATCAAACTAACAAATCCGCTATGAAAACGAATTAATACTAAGTCAATTAGAAATAACTAATGAACTAAATAAATCAAATGAAATAAATTCCAAACAAACTCTTCTAACCCAGTGATTGGCTGGCACCATCTTGACCCTCACTTGAGCCTCTGCAAAAATCCCCAAGCAAAACAACAATTAAAAATTGAAAATCCGTATCAGTTATCGAGTTGTGTATGTCGTGCGCTGCAGGCAAGTCATCAAAGATTCCTGTCATGCCTTCTGTCGCCACTTCTGCTCTTTTAGGTCGCGCGTGCTCCTTAAAAAGCAGCCCCTTCATGCAATCATAACATTTTTTCTCAGCCTCTTCCTGCTTTTGTGGGCCCCATCAATTGGCTTTTCCTGGACTTCAGAATGCTCCACCAGAGCACAATGTCATGAGAAAGTCAAGTGGACTCTTGGAATGTCATTATAGCCGTTGGCATAGTTTCACATTTCTCAGCAACACCATGTGTTGTTTTTCATTTGTATTTTTCCTGTTTTTTTTTTAAATCAGTATCAGTAATCAATATTTGTTTTCTATTTTGCCCCTGAGCTCCCCATAATATACAATGTAATTTGCTATTTAAAGACTATTTAGAATCATTCTTGTCATGTGACAAATCACCCCAAGGATCGCTATTGATAACACACTTCACACGTTCTTTTTCTTTTTACTGAAATGAGCCCATCCGGTCTCATCCAAGCGAGCAATTAATTGGACACCCTGTCCCACATCCTGCTGGAGCAATGGTGGGCTTTCGTTACCATGACAACAAAAAGTGGACGGTGTGCTGGGGAGCTTAAATTTGAGCAACAGTTGTTACTTGAAATTTTAAGTTCATCCAACATTTATTTATTTTATTTTTTTAACAGCGGATCTTCTCCATGAACACTAGCAAAGCAAGTAATCATATACCGGCCTCTGATTGGTCTATTGCCAGCTGTTTAAGTAGCATCAGATCAAAGGGGGCGTGTCAGATATACTTTCTCATATCTGTGGTAATGTAATGAGCGCAACGATTGATATGATTAGAAAGCTGATATGATTCTCTTTTTGATAATCAAAAAACCTCATTTCTGTGACTCATTTTGCGACTGTATGTTGGGTTGCAATTGTTTTTGCGCTTCTGTGATATTTACTTAGTTGCAAATGCATGTTCGGACAAATGTTTTTTCTTCAGAAGTTAGAATTGAAACAAAACAAATAATTTATGACTAAGGGGAAGTACTTTTTTAGGGGGGGGGGGGGGGGTGTGCGGCGGGGTGCACTCCCAGCAATGCTAACATGAGTCACAAATGTATCGAGTTTAAATACATTTGTGTGACTCCAGTACAGAACTGTTGCAACATACTTGTGAGACGTCTCGTTCCTTATATGGGCATACGGTACGTTTCACGGTGATGTCATCGCTCTCGTCTGGCTTCTTAAACGATCCCTTCTCCCCTAACACTGAAACGAACCGAAGACAAATCCCCGCCTCCCAAAAAAAGCATAGCATATAATTCGAAAACAAATTAAAAGGTGTCTTTCATTTTTTTTTTTTTTTCCACATATGAGTGTTGATTGTGATGCCACTTAGCTGTGAGAGCTTCATTTCCTTTGGAGAGAATGGCGAGGGTGGGGGTGTGAAGGCAGAGCGGGGTGTTATGTTCGCTCGTCTGTGGGTAAAGCAGTCGCACATACTGTATGAGACGCGCCAGTCGGTGTCTTTATTAGCGGTCCTGGCGCAGGTGCGTCGTCACCTGCTTTCTGCCAGCGAATGTGAGATGAGAAGCTTTCCTCCTTTTCTCAGATAATAAGATGTGGAGGTGCGACCCGACCGAGATAGACCAAAAGTCTGCTTTTGGAGCTCATACATAGCGGTAATAACAATTTTAAAAAAAGTATTTTGAGTAACTTTAACTACCTTTGGTAACTCACTAATAAAGCAGATTTGTCAACCAAATTGTAACATTTAAAGCTACACAAGTTGCGAGTTCAGTTCTCAAAGTGCGGTACGAGGACCACTGGTGGTACACAAGCTCCCTCTAGTGGTACGTGAAGAAATGACTGAATGAAATCTACAAACAAGCGCGTATTTCAGTAATGAGTATTTAATTAACTTTTCGGGAGTAAAAAAAATATTCTTATTATTACGATTCCCACCCAGATTGCTTGGCCAAATCTCTTACCCAATCTGTCTTTGTTTCTGGCCTGCGGTCGTCCTCTGACCGAGATCTGTTCAGAATCCTCGATGATTCTTTTACAGTATTCATGAGAGGAACGCTGGGAATCGAACCAATGCTGATGAGTACAGGGAGCCCACGTTTTATTATGTTGGATATGTCCGAGACTCACAAGAGGAGAAAATCTACAATCGGTTTTAACTTCCCATGATTAATATGCCACTTTTTATATAATATGCATCCCATACCACTCTTAAAAAGCATTTTGATTTGTTCAATATTTTTTGATGAGAGCGACTGAAATGTGCGATACAAATAAAGGTGCCGAGGGCTCCAGACTGCCACTAAATGGTTCGATTTTGATCCAAATTTTTTTGTCTACTCTAGTACATTTGCTTTTTTTTTTCAATTACCATTTTTTAATATTTTTTGGTTGCTGATTAACTTCTGCGCCACACTCACGACCATTTATTAGTCATATTGTGAAAATGAATGGGATGAATATTTACTTTGCAAGTCAATTTACATATGCACCCTAAAAAAAAAAAAAAAAAAATTTAAAAATGTTCATCATTTTTATCGACACACTAAATACGGGGAAACAATTTAAGATACATATTTTTTTAAATTGCGTATTAATCACGGGAAATTACAGAGTTTGTATAAATTACTTAATCTATTTATTTTTAGAATTGAAATACATTTAATTTTATCAAAACACACTTTTTAAACAGTGTAGAAAATACTGCGTGGGTTGTGGTACCCGTGTACAGTATATCCATGTGCCTTTAAGAGGCGGGGCCTCAAAGGCACATTTATATATTGAGGCATGTATAAGCAATTCAATTATTTTATTTTTTATTTTTGGGAGCGAGATAAATGACTTGCCCCGCCCAATACCTAGCAAACAGCTCGGGAACACTGTCCGGATGATAGCGGAGGGAAAACAGAAATTTCCATCAATGCTAATTTTTGTGTTTTTGCTCCACAGAAAAAAAAAGTAACATCTTTCAAGATTCAAGTCAAGTGAAAATACAAAGTGAAATCGCCCAACTTGTGCAAGATTCCCGTCATCACAGTCTTACCTTCAATTTCATTTTGGGTGTCCTTGGGCTTGAACTGTCAGATCCGTCCACTTTAAGGAAGTGGAACTTGGAAATGAAAGTCTGAAGATTTGTTCAATTGGCCTCCCAATGAAGAAGAAGCATGTAAGATGAATTGAAGTCTAATAATTGACCCTCCTCAAAGCCATCCAACGTATCAACTAATCTTCAGAACTTTGCATGCCGAAGTTATGGATGGCACGACAGACAGCATCCGCAACTTCTTCAGCTTTCTCTGGACCTTCGTGACGGACAAACACCACCAAGGCGTCTACAACACCGTGTGCCTCGTGGTCCTCCTCACTCTGCCGCTGGTCGTCCTGGTCGCTACGCTAGCTGTGTGTTGCCACTGTTGCTGCTGTCGCCATGGCAACGGCTGCCCCAGCGGCTGCTGCGGAGGAGGAGGCGGAGCCGGCAAATCGGAATCAACGAAGAAAAAGAAAAACTCGGCTAATAACGACGACTTGTGGATTTCGGTCAAGACCAGCCAGATGGTGCCTGATGTGGTCGCCCTGCCAATGGAATAGGAAGTCCTTATTGTTTGGAAGCAAAAGCAGCGTTGAAAGTTGTGGGATTTTCTAGCCATATGTGGAGTTCTGTTTACAATATTAGCGGTACAGACATTGATTAGGCTGACAGACCTCGGACCAGTCGCGGTTCGCCATTTGCTGAAAAACGTCCTGTTTTTGTTTCTCAGGCCTAAGCAACAAATGTGTGTTGAAGAAGTGAGCTGAGGAGCTTCATGTAGTGCTTCGCCGCCACCTTGGAGCAGCAATCAATCTTTATAGGTGATTGTAAAGTCAATTACTCACCAATTTTTTCTATTCGTAGCAGTGCTCGGTTCGTTGTACTTTGTACCTATCGGCAAATGTGTGTATACCAGAGCTGTGAAAATGAATCGATTAATCGACAAGTAATTGATTAACAAATGAATCGATTACTAATTGATTAATCGTCAAGTAATTGATTATCAAATTAATCGATTACTAATTGATTAATCGGCAAGTAATCGATTAACAAATTAATCGATTACTCTAATTTCAGCATATCCGCAGAAATTGCTCACTGATTTTTTTAGTCCTTCACGAAAGAAGACCAATTATCTTCTGTGTTTAATCAAAATAAGACATTTGCAAACATTTGTTTGTACTTTGGAAAACAATGGCCGAACTGGTAACATACTACATCAATCCCCCCCTTTTTTTTTCATCACTATACGAATACAAAGTATTGAATTAATACCAATCATTTGCTAATAAATAGTAATCAGGGGAAAAAATGTTTTTTTAATACACTTTAAGGAAAGACTAAAATGAATCCTAT
Organism: Vanacampus margaritifer; assembly: GCF_051991255.1. Classification (NCBI taxonomy): domain Eukaryota; kingdom Metazoa; phylum Chordata; class Actinopteri; order Syngnathiformes; family Syngnathidae; genus Vanacampus; species Vanacampus margaritifer. The sequence goes on from NC_135433.1 coordinate 4,172,776, forward strand.
TAGTTGATTAATCGATTGAACAATAGATAGATTAATCAATTCTAAAAAATAGTTGATAGTGGCAGCACTTGTGTTTGTGTGTGTAAGTTCTTCTGGCTCCCGCGTGAAATGTGTTTTGTCTGTATTCATGAGAGCACTGCAGTTTTCAAGGCTCTTTGTAACCCTGCCTACTTGTCACAAGCCATTTACGATGGCTCACTTTTCAAGTAAAAAAAAAAAAAAAAAAGAAGAAGGAAAAAAAAATCATACCTCTTTGCTCTTGATTTTGAGCTTATAAATTCAAGTCATGCTTTTGCTACTGTCGTTGCTAGTTTGGGTCTCGGACTGCTTTGCAGTTTAGTTAAGTCTCACGAGGCGTTTGGAGCAATACATGACATACTTAAAGGAGTCATATTTCACTGGAATTAGCCAATTTTACTCAGCATCATGTAAGTGGGCAACTTTGTACCACGCCCTTTACACCACTTTATTTTAACATGATGACCTCAGGCCAAACCCAAAGTGTAAAAAAAAGACGGAAAAAAAAGAAAAAGAACCCATAAAGACAAAAATACCATTTTGACCTCCATTTCCGTAACATTGCTGAGAATGCTACTTTTGGGCATCTAAAACTCAATGCAGCTCTGCTTACAGGGGAAGTCCGCCCTCCCAAAAATATATATATATTTTTTAAAAATTAAAAAAAAATTCTTGACAGTAATATGTTCTATGCAGCATCACTAGTCAAAATACGGTATTTTGATTAATATTACGTTAGTGGAATATGTGTTAAGTAGCAAAATTCAGCAGTTAAAAAAAAAATCAAAATCAGAAGGCGGCCATTTTGCTACATGCTGTTGAGTGTAAATTACATCATCATTGTTCAGGTCTCAGGTAACAACCAATCACAGATCAGCTTCAGAAAACAGGTGAGCTGTGATTGGTCATTGCCTGAGCAACTATGATGTCATCTTCAGTCGACAGCAAGTGGCAAAATGGCCGCCCCCTAAACTGGACTAAAATGGCAGAATTTTGCTGCATAAATCATATTCCACAAATATAATTTTAATCAGAATGTCATGTTTAGACTAGTGAGGTCACATATAACATATTATTGTCAAGAAATGTTTAAGGTTGACTTCCACTTTAAGTGCAATGTGTACAACTGCACAGTAAACATTGTTAGCTCATTTAGATTAGCCTACCGCCGCTAATTAGAACGAAATGTAATTACTCCTCAGGTGGTTAGGATAGAGGGAACATAGCCACAGCCACACTGGAGCACTTTTAATCACTTCATTGAATAATTGGTAACAAAAAAACAGTAGAAACAAACACATTCTTTGATTTCTTTGACGACCTGCTGATGGCGGAACACCAGCATGGCTAACATTTAGCTAATTCACAGCGGGCCAATTCTACAATCTTATTGGCTGACTTTCACCTGCATCATATGTAACCTTTCATATAGTGCTAATTAAATGAAGCATATTATATTAGTAATATTGAACAAAAAATTCTAGTATATAGTATAGCCCTAAAAAAACTTCAGCCATGAATAGCAACTCAATAATGTTGAAGCCTACAGTAGCTGTTGCATAATGAACTCATATTATGCTAACTAAATCATTTCAAGTGAGTCCAAGTAAAATGAATAAAACCCTGAATAATAAGTCCCACGATGATGTCATGGATTTCTGAAGTGACTCTCCCCTGCAGTAAAAAAAACTAAACAAAATCAGCACGCTGTTGTTTCTTACACATGTTAAATAAGGTAAATAAAGGAGCAAGCCAAATGATTTTGGCTGGAATGAGCTGCGCCACGGGGCTTGTGTTTGTGACGTCTCGCAGCGCAATTAGCATACGCTGGCATCGGGCGCACAAGTGCTGCTGGGACAAACGGAAAATCAGGCCCTGCTCCTTTCATTATGGCGCTGACATGCACATGCCCGGGTGGAAATGGGTTCGTTTGCGTTATGGGAGGCGTGTGCGGACTTTATCGAGATACCGCAGCTGCTTTTCATTATCATAATGAGGGGTGTCAGGCGATTCAAATTTTTAATCGCCATTAATTGCATGAATTCAATAGTTAATTCAGGATTAATCGCAAAATTTATATCTGTTCTAAATGTACAGTAAAATATTAATTTTCTATGTTTTTGTACTCTTGTTAACATAAAAGTGGACAAAAATGTTAAACTGATTAAAAAATATATGGCTGCATCTTTTAGTCATTGATACAGTAATTTCATTTCATTAATTACAATTAAAAAGATTTGCTGTACTGAAAAAAAAAAATGAATGTAATATTGATTTTGTGTATTTTTTCTGCCACTAGATGGCATAATTGCATTTGTAAGACGGTGACAGCTCAGTTCATGTTTCTTTTCATATTAACTTATTCACTGTCATAAATTCATTTAAAAAAAAAAAGATTATTAAAAATTAGGGGCAAAAGGCGATTAAATTAAAAAAATCGAGGTTTTCATACTCTTGCTAACAAAAGTGGAAAATAATGTTAAACTAAAAGAAATAGTTCAAATGAATTTTTGACGTTTATAGCCGTCAATGTCAGTGAATGATTTATTTATTTTTTTTCAGAAAAGATAAAAAATTGGGGGCGTCAGGCAATTAAAGTTTTTAATCGTAATTAATCGCATGACTTCAATAGTTAACTTGCGATTAATCACAAATGTCATCTGTTTTAAATGTGCAATAAAAAAAATGAGGTTTTCATACTCTTAACAAAAGTGGGGGAAAAATTTTAAACTAATAGAAATAGTTCAAATGAATTTTTGACGTTTATAGCCGTCAATGGCAGTGAATGAGTTAAGAGCTATCTATTCTTTAGAATGAAGTAACTTATGAAATTGTGCAAATTTTTAAAATTGTAAAATACAACTTGACCCCAGTGTCCACAAATATATGCATTATTATTACATTTATTACTGCTCAATTTTGACGTGGACGTGTCTGCTGGGAATTCCCCCACTACAGGCTTTCCAAGTAGGGGGCGGCCATTAATCGCACGTTAAGAAATTTCGTGGCGTTAAAGGAACTCGAAATTAACAGAAAATTAACACACTAATTTTTGACACCCCTAATTATAATTATTGTTATTTAAATCAGTTCCCAGGTGTCAAAATGCACTCTAAAAACAGTTGGGTCAAAAATAACCCAACAATGGGTCAAAAAGGGATTGATGCTCAACTTAGGTCAATTTTACCCAACTTTGAGTCAAGAGGCCTTTCAGCGTAAAACAACTCATGAATATTGGTCAGATTTTTTACTTGGGTCAAAAATGTGGTCATTTTGTATAAAAGAGAAACAGAAAGTTGGGTCGGTCCATTATTTTTTTTTTTTATCTATAATTGGGTTACTTTTGTCTCAACTGTTTTTAGAGTGTTTATACAAGACAAAGAATTTCAATCCATTTAACATTCAATGGGGATTTTTTATTTTTTTTTATCGTCACGTGTTTCTGAAGGATGACATTGCAAGCAAATAAAATGTATTTTTTACCTTTCATTGTTTTGTGTTGATTTTCTATCGGATATAAATAGCAACTTTTAAAGAACATAAAAACATGAGAGGTATTTGTGCGGACTGCAAACAGGACAAAAGTTACATTTTGTACTTTCGGCTTGCCAACTGCATTCACTGTAAGAAAGACGTCAAACTAGCCGGACCACACCAATTTTTGTGGGAGTGAACACGGCTGACTTCCTGGCCAATCGAAGTGGCTCCTCTCATTACCTTTAAATTCAGCCCATGAAGACTCACTCAAATCCGTGCAGAAGATTGCAAAGTACGTTTGTAAGGAACTGGAAGCAGACCTCCTCTTGCGGAAGACGTCAAGTTGACTATCAGCTCAGCTGTGAATGGGGGACGTGAAAACCACCTGAAAAACACGTGAAATCCCTCCACGTAGCTGAGCCATGGCCCAGGGGTGTGTTTTTAAAAATACAATAATGATGATGACAATAGTTTTTACAGCACACACGTTTGCCTATCTACAAAAATAGAGCCGAATGTGTTTGTAGCCTGAGGGCCAGACTTTTCTTTTTGTTTTTTATGTGTCTGGTGAGCTGCATGAACATAACTATAATATCAGAATGCACAAATGCATGTTTTTATTTCTGAAGAGTTACATGTTCACTTTTACTTGAGAAAAGTAAAAAAATAAAAATAAAAGTCTTGCTGTGATGCAACCGAAATGTGATCAAATTCACACAGCAAAGTGTTGATTTAACACACAAGTCTGTTTTTGGCTTTAGAGAGTCCAAACAGGGGAGACATCTTTTCCAAGGCCCCGTCACATGTACGATGTACTATTTATTCATTGTTCAACTCCTCTCCTCTCATTAGTGCAGCACTATTCATAGCCATTCTTTGCAGAAGATAAAGAAGACTGTATATGACTGCGAGTACTATGTTCTGCCTACGTGTGTGTTCAATCCATTGTTTACAGGGTTAAAGCATCACAGCATAAATGGTGTTATAGCCTCTTTATTAGTTTTAGTTCTATCTATCTATCTATCTATCTATCTATCTATCTATCTATCTATCTATCTATCTATCTATCTATCTATCTATCTATCTATCTATCTATCTATCTATCTATCCATCTATATCTACCTCTCTTTATCTATCTATCTATCTATCTATCTATCTATCTATCTATCTATCTATCTATCTATCTATCTATCTATCTATCTATCTATCTATCTATCTATATCTAGCTCTATCTTTATCTAGCTCTAGCTTTATCTATCTATATCTTTATATATCTATCTTTATCTGTCTCTTTCTTTATATATCTATCTTTATCTAGCTCTATCTTTATCTATCTCTCTTTATTTATCTTTATCTCTATGTATCTCTCTCTTTATCTATCTCTATCTCTCTTTATTTATCTTTATCTCTCTATGTATCTCTCTCTTTATCTATCTTTATCTAGCTCTAGCTTTATCTTTATCTCTATATCTATCTATCTTTATCTCTATCTCTCTTTATTTATCTTTTTCTCTCTATTTATCTCTCTCTTTATTTATCCCTCTCTTCATCTAGCTCTATCTTTATCTATCTATCTATCTATCCTGATATAGCTTTTTATCTAGCGCTAGCTAGCTATCCTCTATCTTCTATCTGATAGCATTAAGCTAGCAGACTGAAAAGGCTCGGCTATGTGGTTGTTTTAAATACACAAGGCGTAATTCTCTTTGTTGTATATTGAGCTTGACAGTCAACTTCAACCGTGAGCGGCCAATCAAAAGGCTCGATGCCTCTTTTCGGAAGAATATTTCACTATTTGCAAAAGCGCTCCCAGCCTGTTCTGCTCTTTGCGTCAAGTACTCCAGCAGTTAAAACAAAGTCTGACTTATTAGAGGGCCGGACGCCGTCATGGAAAAAGAAATAGCTTGGGCTGAGCCCACGCGTTTGTGTCAACCTGCCTGACTCAACACACACTCACTCTTGGCACATTATTTACATTGAAAGGACAAAGTGCACGCGTGTGCGTGAGGGTGTCGGGTTGGGTCTTTATTTTAAGAAGTCCCATTTTTCTTCTTTCTCCTTTTTGCGTTGGCTCCAAAGTACACCGAGGAGTGGCGTCATCTAATCTCTTCTCGTCGTTTTGGAAGCGAGTGTGGGTGGAAAGACAATTTCATTTTTAAGAAGCGCTTTCTTGGAAATGTCAGCGGGAACGCCGACTTTGATGACTTCACAATGAAACTTTATTCATCAAAGTGGAACATAATCAGTGACACTGCTTGACTTCAGAGTCACTCTAAATTTCAAAATGTTCAGAGAATGTAAATAAATAAAAAAATAAATAAAAAATAAATAAAAATCTCCAGCTCAAAATGTTCCTGTTCCTGCTTGCAGTCTGAATTGCGGAAGCTTTTTGTAGTGATGGCAAAATGAAGCTTCATGAAGCATTTGCGATACTTTTTTGACTCCTCTAGATGGTGCTCTTGGTTTAAAAATAAAGACAAGTGCAATAAAAATTGATTACATTTGCATTGCATCTTTGAATCATGAGTGCCATCTTGAGGAGTCAAAAAGTATCGCAAGTGCTTCATGAAGCTTCATTTTCCCATCACTAGCTTTTTGGGTTGAAATGCTGCCGTGATCCTGTCATCAAAATAGCTCGGGTCCAGACAGCGACTGCGAGCTATTTTAAAATGTGGGGAAATTTGGGAAACTATTTTGAAAGCGCAGAACACGAGCAGTTCCTGTAAAGTTGCTTAACTTCCTTATGAGGAAACATCAGTCATCAGTTGAGGGACTCCCGTCTGGTTTGTTCGTGTTGTTGTTGTCATTAGTTACTCTTCTTTTTTTTCTCTTCTTCTTTTTTTATTATTATTATTATTATGTAGTAGTAGTGGTAGTGCTAGATCGTGGAGTATTAATAGTATGGTAGTGCTACTAGTAGTAACAGCACTAAAACTGTATTTTTTTGTATTGTATTGTACATACAAATTGTATTAGTAGAAGTAGAAAGTAGTAGTAAACATACAAAGAATTGGGAGCTTTGTTTAAAAATTGTAACAAAAATTGCAGGAAGCTTCCAGAGTTACGATAAATTAAAAACTAAGCAAGTACATTTCTACTGGAGACAAAGTTTTCCAAAATTTCAATATAATGTCTTAATTTAATTTTTACCTTTTTTTTTTTTTTTTAAAATAAAAAGTGTAGGGAGTTCCCAGTTTTTTATATAAAGTGGACATTTAAATAAACCCCTAAATGAAAAGTTACTCACTTAGCGACATGCATGCGAATGTAGCTAATTTGGGGTTTTCATCACGGTTCATAAATGGTTTCAAAAGATCTTCGCACACAGTAAAAATAGTCTGAATGTTTTTGAAATGATTTTGTGAAAAGTAAAAACTGTCTGTTAACATCTTACAAATCCTGATGAAAACCCCAAATTTCGCTAGCTCAGTAAGATAGCAGCTTTATCGGCCTTCAGATTTCTAAAAAGGCCAATGCCGATAGTTGTCAAAATGCCAAATATTGGCACCGATATAATCGGCCCGGCAGAAAATCGGTTTATCCCTACTATTACTACAACACGCAGCGGCAAGGAGTCCTTCCTGAGTTAAAGAAAGTCCAATCACTGAGAACAGGGCTCTGCAGAAGATGAGGCCATTTGGGGGCTGGCCGGGGGCATCCGCCGGAGATGGAGCATCCACAACACAGCAACCCAATTTCGTATTAGGCATGTGGAAGGAGCAAGAAAAAAAAAAAAGAAAAAAAAAGGGAGAACAATGATGATGACATGTCAAATGATCAATACTGAGATCTCCCAAAAAAAAAAATTAAAAAAAAGGCATGTGGAAGGAGCAACAACTTGAGAAAACTCCCGAACGCCGCACCCACGCAGGCTTTTGAATTAGAGTTAGTGTCTCAACGTAAGGTTTTAACCAGGATTAGGGTTTAAAATTTGACTTTGAAGTTAGGATTTTGGGTGATGGTTTCAAACTAGGGTTAGGGTTAGGGTTTCAATATAAAGTTTTAAACAAGAGTTGGGATTTCAAATTTAGGTTCAAAGTAGGGCTAGGGTTTCAAATTAGGGTTAGGGTTTCAAAATTGGGTTTTAAACTAGAGTTGGGGTTTCAAATTTGGTTTCAAAGGAGGGCTAGGGTTTCAAACTAGGGCTTTGGTTTCAAACTAGGGTTTTAAACTAGAGTTATGGTCTTGAAGTGAGGTTTTAAGCCAGGGTTAGGTTTTCAAAGTTTCGGTTTTAAACTGGAGTTGGGGTTTCAAATTTGGGTTCAAAGTAGGGCTAGGGTTTCAAATTAGGGTTAGGGTTTCAAAGTTGGGTTTTAAACTAGAGTTGGGGTTTCACATTTGGGTTCAAAGTAGGGTTAGGGTTTCAAACTAGGGTTTTGGTTTCAAACTAGTTTAAAAACCAACTTTGAAACCGTAACCCTAGAGTTTGGATTTCAAAATTGGGTTTAAAGTAGGGCTAGGGTTTCAAAGTTGAGTTTTAAACTAGAGTTATGGTCTTGAGGTGAGGTTTTAAGCCAGGGTTAGGGTTGTTAATGTTAAAGCCTAGTTTGAAACCCCAAACCTAATTTTAAACCGTAGTTTGATACCCTAACCCTAATGTAAAACCCTAGTTTGAAACCCTAACCTTAATTTCAAACCCTAGTTTGAAACCCTTACCCAAATTTGAAACCCTAGTTTGAAACCCTAACCCTAATTTGAAACCCTAGTTTGAAACCCTAACCCTAATGTAAAACCCTAGTTTGAAACCCTAACCCTAATGTAAAACCCTAGTTTGAAATCCCAACCCTTATTTGAAACCCTAGTTTGAAACCCTAACCCTAATCTAAAAAACTTGTTTGAAACCCTAATGTTAAACCCTAGTTTGAAACCCCAAACCTAATTTTAAACCGTAGTTTGAAACGCTAACCCTAATGTAAAACCCTAGTTAGAAACCCTAACCCTAATTTAAAACCCTAGTTTTAAACCCTAACCCTAATGTAAAACCCTAGTTTGAAACCCTAACCCTAATTTGAAACCCTAGTTTGAAACGCCAACCCTAATTTGTAAAACTAGTTTGAAACCCTAACCCTAGTTTGAAACCCTAAACCTAATGTAAAACCCTAGTTTGAAATCCCAACCCTAATTTGAAACCCTAGTTTGAAACCCTAACCCGACTTTGAAACCCTAGTTTGAAACCCTAACCCTAATGTAAAACCCTAGTTTGAAACGCCAACCCTAATTTGTAAAGCTAGTTTGAAACCCTAACCCTAGTTTGAAACCCTAACCCTATTGTAAAACCCTAGTTTGAAATCCCAACCCTAATTTGAAACCCTAGTTTGAAACCCTAATGTTAAAGCCTAGTTTGAAACCCCAAACCTAATTTTAAACCGTAGTTTGATAGCCTAACCCTAATGTAAAACCCTAGTTTGAAACCCTAACCTTAATTTCAAACCCTAGTTTGAAACCCTTACCCAAATTTGAAACCCTAGTTTGAAACCCTAACCCTAATTTGAAACCCTAGTTTTAAACCCTAACCCTAATGTAAAATCCTAGTTTGAAACCCTAACCCTAGTTTGAAACCCTAAACCTGATGTAAAACCCTAGTTTGAAATCCCAACCCTAATTTGAAACCCTAGTTTGAAACCCTAATGTTAAAGCCTAGTTTGAAACCCCAAACCTAATTTTAAACCGTAGTTTGATACCCTAACCCTAATGTAAAACCCTAGTTTGAAACCCTAACCTTAATTTCAAACCCTAATTTGAAACCCTTACCCAAATTTGAAACCCTAGTTTGAAACCCTAACCCTAATGTAAAACCCTAGTTTGAAACGCCAACCCTAATTTGTAAAACTAGTTTGAAACCCTAACCCTAGTTTGAAACCCTAAACCTAATGTAAAACCCTAGTTTGAAATCCCAACCCTTATTTGAAACCCTAGTTTGAAACCCTAACCCTAATCTAAAAAACTTGTTTGAAACCCTAATGTAAAACCCTAGTTTGAAACCCTAACCCTAATTTGAAACCCTAGTTTGAAACCCCAAACCTAATTTTAAACCATAGTTTGAAACCCTAACCCTAATGTTAAACCCTAATTTGAAACCCTAACCCTAATGTGAAACCCTAGTTTGAAACCTTAACCTTAATGTAAAACCCTAGTTTGAAACCCTAACCCTAATGTAAAACCCTAGTTTGAAACCCTAACCCTAATTTGAAACCCTAGTTTGAAACCCTAACCCTCATGTAAAACCCTAATTTGAAACTTTAGGTTGAAACCCTAATTCTAATGGAAAATCCTAGATTGAAACCTAAATCCAATTTGAAACATAATTTGAAACCCTAACCCTAATTTGAAACCCTAACCCTAGTTTGAAACCCTAACCCTAATTTGAAACCCTAATTTGAAACACTAGTTTGAAACCCTAACCCTCATGTAAAACCCTAGTTTGAAACCCTAACCCTAATTTGAAACACTAGTTTGAAACCCTAACCCTAATGTAAAACCCTATCTTGAAACCCTAACACTAATGTAAAACCCGAGTTTGAAATCCCAACCCTAATTTGAAACCCTAGTTTGAAACCCCAAACCTAATTTTAAACCGTAGTTTGAAACCCTAACCCTAATTTGAAACCCTAACCCTAATTTGAAATCCTAGTTTGAAACCCTAACCCTCATGTAAAACCCTAGTTTGAAACCCTAACCCTAATGTAAAACCCTAGTTTGAAATCCCAACCTTAATTTGAAACCCTAGTTTGAAACGCCAACCCTAATTTGTAAAACTAGTTTGAAACCCTAACCCTAGTTTGAAACCCTAGTTTGAAACCCCAAACCTAATTTTAAACCGTAGTTTGATACCCTAACCCTAATGTAAAACCCTAGTTTGAAACCCTAACCTTAATTTCAAACCCTAGTTTGAAACCCTTACCCAAATTTGAAACCCTAACCCTAATGTAAAACCTTGGTTTGAAACCCTAATCCTATTTGAATCCCAAGTTTGATATCCTAACCCTAGTTTGAAACCCCTACCCTAATGTTTCAAACTAGGGTTTCAAATTAGGGTTGGGATTTCAAACTAGGGTTTTACATTAGGCTTAGGGTTTCAAACTAGGGTTAGGGTTTCAAACTAGGGTTTCAAATTATGTTTCAGAATAGGATTAAGGTTTCAATCTAGGGTTTTCCATTAAAGTTAGGATTTCAAACTAGGGTTTCAAATTAGGGTTCGGGTTTCGAACTAGGGTTTTACATTAGGGTTAGGATTTCAAACTACGGTTTCAAATTAGGTTTGGGGTTTCAAACTAGGGTTTCAAATTAGGGTTGGAGTTTAAAACTAGGGTTTCAAATTAGGGTTAAGGTTTCAAATTAGGGTCTTACATTAGGGTTAGGGTTTCAAACTAGAGTTTTACATTAGAGTTTGGGTTTGAAACTAGGGTTTTACATTAGGTTTAGGGTTTCAAACCAGGGTTTAACATTAGGGTTAGGGTTTCAAACTAGGGTTTGAAGTTAGGGTAAGGGTTTCAAATTAGGGTTTTCCATTAGGGTTAGGGTTTCAAACTAGGGTTTTACATTAGGGTTTCCAAATAGGATTAGGGTTTCAAACTAGAGTTTTACTTTAGGGTTAGGGTTTCAAACTAGGGTTTCAAATTTGGGTTGGGGTTTCAAACTAGGGTTTTACATGAGGGTTAGGGTTTCAAACTAGGGTTTCAAATTAGGGTTAGGGTTTCAAACTATGGTTTTACATTAGGGTTAAGGTTTCAAACTAGTTTGAATTCTTAATCCTATTTGGAAAAACCCTAATGTAAAACCCTAGTTTGAAATCCCAACCCTAATTTTAAACCCTAGTTTGAAACGCTAACCCTAATGTCAAACCCTAGTTTGAAACCCTAGCCCTAATGTAAAACCCTAGTTTGAAACCCAAACTCTAATGGAAAACCCTAGATTGAAACCTTAATCCTATTCTGAAACATAATTTGAAACCCTAGTTTGAAACCCTAACCCTAATTTGAAACCCTAGTTTGAAACCCCAAACCTAATTTGAAACCGTAGTTTGAAATCCTAACCTTAATTTGAAACCCTAGTTTGAAACCCTAACCCAAATTTGAAACCCTAGTTTGAAACACTAACCCTCATGGAAAACGCTAGTTTGAAATCCTTACCCTAAAGTAAAACCGTAGTTTGAAACCCCAACCCTAATTTCAAACCCCAACCCTAATTTGAAACCCTAACCCTAATGTACAAACCTAGTTTGAAACCCCAACCCTAATTTGAAATCCTAAGCGAGAATCATGCCCTTAGACCAACAAGCCACACAATAAATCCTGCGACCATCTAGTTGACATATGGTGGCCCACGTCACGAGTCGATCGAAAAGCAGCTCTTTGATCCTTGCGAGTGCTTTAAAGATGAGCTCATCCGGGAGTTGAACCCGGGACCTCTCGCACCCTAAGCGAGAATCATACCCCTAGACCAACAAGCCACACAATAAATACTGCGACCATCTAGTTGAAATATGGTGGCCCACGTAACGAGTCGATCAAAAAGCAGCTCTTTGATCCTTATGAGTGCTTTAAAGCTGGGCTCGTCCGGGAGTTGAACCCGGGACCTCTCGCACCCTAAGCGAGAATCATACCACTAGACCAACGAGCCACACAGCAATTGCAAGACCAAATAGTTGACATATGGTGGCCCATTTGACGAGTCGATCGAAAAACAGCTCTTTGATTCTTGTGAGTCCTTTAAAGGAGGGCTCGTCCGGGAGTTGAACCCGGGACCTCTCGCACCCAAAGCGAGAATCATACCCCTAGACCAACGAGCCGCACAATTAATGTAAGACCAAATAGTTGACATATGGTGGCCGACATAACGAGTCGATCGAAAAGCAGCTCTTTGATCCTTGTGAGTGCTTTAAAGCTGGGCTCATCCGGGACCTCTCGCACCCAAAGCGAGAATCATACCCCTAGACCAACAAGCCACACAATAAATCCTGCGACCATCTAGTTGACATATGGTGGCCCACGTCACGAGTCGATCGAAAAGCAGCTCTTTGATCCTTACGAGTGCTTTAAAGCTGGGCTCGTCCGGGAGTTGAACCCGGGACCTCTCACACCCTAAGCGAGAATCATACCCCTAGACCAACGAGCCACACAGCAATTGCAAGACCAAATAGTTGACATATGGTGGCCGACATAACGAGTCGATCGAAAATCAGCTCTTTGATCCATGTGACTGCTTTAAAGCTGGGCTCGTCTGGGAGTTGAACCCGGGACCTCTCGCACCCTAAGCAAGAATCATACCCCTTGACCAACAAGCCACAAAGGAAATGTCAAGACCAACTAGTTGACATATGGTGGCCCATTTGACGAGTCGATCGAAAAACAGCTCTTTGATCCTTGTGAGTGCTTTAAAGGAGGGCTCGTCCGGGAGTTGAACCCGGGACCTCTCGCACCCAAAGCGAGAATCATACCCCTAGACCAACGAGCCACACTACAAATCCTGCGACCAACTAGTTGAAATATGGTGGCCCACGTAACGAGTCGATCAAAAAGCAGCTCTTTGATCCTTATGAGTGCTTTAAAGCTGGGCTCGTCCGGGAGTTGAACCCGGGACCTCTCGCACCCAAAGCGAGAATCATACCCCTAGACCAACGAGCCGCACAATTAATGTAAGACCAAATAGTTGACATATGGTGGCCGACATAACGAGTCGATCGAAAAGCAGCTCTTTGATCCTTGTGAGTGCTTTAAAGCTGGGCTCATCCGGGACCTCTCGCACCCAAAGCGAGAATCATACCCCTAGACCAACAAGCCACACAATAAATCCTGCGACCATCTAGTTGACATATGGTGGCCCACGTCACGAGTCGATCGAAAAGCAGCTCTTTGATCCTTACGAGTGCTTTAAAGCTGGGCTCGTCCGGGAGTTGAACCCGGGACCTCTCACACCCTAAGCGAGAATCATACCCCTAGACCAACGAGCCACACAGCAATTGCAAGACCAAATAGTTGACATATGGTGGCCGACATAACGAGTCGATCGAAAATCAGCACTTTGATCCATGTGAGTGCTTTAAAGGTGGGCTCGTCTGGGAGTTGAACACGGGACCTCTCGCACCCTAAGCGAGAATCATACCCCTTGACCAACAAGCCACAAAGGAAATGTCAAGACCAACTAGTTGACATATGGTGGCTCTTTGATCCATGTGAGTGCTTTAAAGCGGGGCTCGTCCGGGAGTTCAACCCGGGACCTCTCGCACCCAAAGCGAGAATCATACCCCTAGACCAACGAGCCACACTACAAATCCTGCGACCAACTAGTTGAAATATGGTGGCCCACGTAACGAGTCGATTGAAAAGCAGCTCTTTGATCCTTGTGAGTGCTTTAAAGCTGGGCTCGTCCGGGAGTTGAACCCGGGACCTCTCGCACCCTAAGCGAGAATCAAAGTCCAAAGTCGGTTCTCGAGGGCCGGTAGTCCTGCAGGTTTTTGAGGTTTCCCTGCTCCAACGCACCTGTTCCAATCAACAGGGTCGTTATCAGGCTTATGCAGAGCTTGCTGATGAGCTTCAGCTGTGTTGGAGAAAGGAGACATCCAAAACCTGCAGGACTACCGGCCCTCGAGGACCGACTTTGGACACCACTGCGCCTAGACCAACAAAGCCACACAGCAATTGCAAGACCAAATAGTTGACATATGGTGGCCGACATAACGAGTCGATCGAAAAGCAGCTCTTTGATCCATGTGAGTGCTTTAAAGCAGGGTTCGTCCGGGAGTTGATCCCGGGACCTCTCGCACCCAAAGCGAGAATCATACCCCTAGACCAACGAGCCACACAACAAATCCTGCGATCAACTAGTTGAAATATGGTGGCCCACGTAACGAGTCGATCAAAAAGCAGCTCTTTGATCCATGTGAGTGCTTTAAAGCAGGTCTCGTCCGGGAGTTGAACCCGGGACCTCTCGCACCCTAAGCGAGAATCATACGCCTAGACCAACAAGCCACACAATAAATGTAAGACCAAATAGTTTACATATGGTGGCCGACATAACGAGTCGATCGAAAATCAGCTCTTTAATCCTTGTGAGTGCTTTAAAGAAGGGCTCATCCGGGAGTTGAACCCGGGACCTCTCGCACCCTAAGCGAGAATCATACCCCTTGACCAACAAGCCACAAAGGAAATGTCAAGACCAACTAGTTGACATATGGTGACCCACGTGACGAGTCGATCAAAAAGGAGCTCTTTGATCCATGTGAGTGCTTTAAAGCAGAGCTCTTCCGGGAGTTGAACCCGAGACCTCTCGCACCCTAAGCGAGAATCATGCCCCTAGACCAACGAGCCACACAGCAATTGCAAGACCAAATAGTTGACATATGGTGGCCGACATAACGAGTCGATTGAAAATCAGCTCTTTGATCCATGTGAGTGCTTTAAGGCGGGGCTCGTCCGGGAGTTGAACCCGGGACCTCTCGCACCCAAAGCGAGAATCATACCCCTAGACCAACGAGCCGCACAATTAATGTAAGACCAAATAGTTGACATATGGTGGCCGACATAACGAGTCGATCAAAAAGCAGCTCTTTGATCCTTGTGAGTGCTTTAAAGGAGGGCTCATCCGGGAGTTGAACCCGGGACCTCTCACACCCTAAGCAAGAATCATACCCCTAGACCAACGAGCCACACAGCAATTACATGACCAAATAGTTGACATATGGTGGCCCACGTGATGAGTTGATCGAAAATCAGCTCTTTAATCCTTGTGAGTGCTTTAAAGAAGGGCTCGTCCGGGAGTTGAACCCGGGACCTCTCGCACCCGAAGCAAGAATCATACCCCTAGACCAACGAGCCACAAAAAAATTGGATGACCAAATAGTTGATATATGGTGGCAGGCGTAACGAGTCGATCAAAAAGCAGCTCTTTGATCCTTGTGAGTGCTTTAAAGGAGGGCTCGTCTGGGAGTTGAACCCGGGACCTCTCGCACCCTAAGCGAGAATCATACGCCTAGACCAATTAATTAGGGTTTCAAAGTAGGATTTTAAACTACGGAAAGGATTTCAAATGAGGGTTTCAAACGGGTTAGGGTATCAAGCAGCAACAGCACTGCCCCCACCCCTCAATGAGGCAGCGGTTCGGGTCCACTCTGATACTAAATGAGAGGAAAACTCTAAAAATAAATCAGTTTGGCAGCAGATTAAAAATGTCAAAGTCAGAGTCGGTGACGAATAGCAACAGAAATGTACTGAAGTAATCAAGCGAAAGCTGTTATTAATAACATTTGTCAGCTTTGCGGATGAAAACTGGCTTCAGGTCATGAAGTGATGCGGATACGGAAAATGAGCCAGTTGGAACCACATCTAATTGATGTTTGATTGAGGCCCGCTGTATTGATTGATCAGCGCTGCCGTCGTCACTGGAATGTAAAAGAGCACAAGTGCAGACAGCCGTTAGCCGTTAGCCGTTAGCGCTTCATGCGTCTTCTCGAGGTCGCCACCGTGACGTACTCTGGCTAGTAAAAAAAACGAAACAAAAAAAAACTCATCTGATCTTCAAGAAAACATTCAAGAAAATTGAAGTCTTAATTAAATTTTATTTGATTTCAATTCATATGACAAGACTCCTTAACGTTAGGGAAAATATGCAACTGTTTCCTAATAAAACTCATAAACAAATTAAAGCCATTGGATAAAAACCTGCTGTTCAACTTCTCAATTTTGTTGTGTAGACCAGAAATTCACCACCAGTTTTTCATGAGACACCATCGGGTGTGCTGCAGGAAATATCTTATTTGACTCAATAATTATATTTAATTTCTACAAATACTGTCAATTTGTTCAACTATCTTTGCCACTGCCTAAAGTGACAGGCAAAATAATGTAATACTCGTCCAAAGATGGCAGAAGGTATCAAACTGCTAACATGCGTTCAACGACTTTGGTCCAGATTTCACTCCAAGTACCTTTGTGAGTAAATTGGAATGAGATCATCAGGATTTTTTTTTTTTTTAATACTGCATCATTTTTTGTGACTTTTGTTTGGTGGAGTGTCATCAGATTTTTCAAATGTCAAATATGGGCCTTAAAAATAAAAATTAGCCTCGGTTGTTACTTTGTTATTCAACCACAACCGATTCAGCCATTTTGTTTTGTTTTGTTTACTGTCTGTATCTTTGACCAAGTCTGACCATGTATTTGAATTCATGTGTGAATTCCAAATGGAAACAGGTGAGAATTTAGTAGGAAATCATACAATAAAAAATAAGCCCCACATTGGGTTAGTACTGCAAAATCTACTTACTCTTTTTAATGCTGTAAAAAACTAATTTGCAAAGGGTTAGGTCATTTGTAAAAATAACAGCCACACAGGTGCAGTAGATTTTTGAAATAATGTGAAATTGCGACTTATGAGCTGTCGGCCCAACGCCAGCAACATATAAATGAAACAATAAATGACCTAAAATTGAACCTTGAGGCACACCGCATGTTCCTTAGACAGACTTTCAAGAAGCATCAGTCATCACAGTCATCATTAGTCATTACTAATAGTTTGTTCAACTATTGTTCAAGTTACTGTAACAAGAAATTGCTTGCAATACCTCAGCACTATTCAGTACATGAGACAATTTAAAATATTGGTACCAATTTTAGCAAGCGTCATGCAAGTTGACATGCCTGATTTGCTTTTGCGGGCCACATAAAAATGATGTGGTGGGTCCAGATCTGGCCCCCCGGGCCTTGAATTTGACACCTATGCTCTAAATTGTCCATAGGTGTGAATGAATGTGAGTGTAAATTATTGTTTGCCGCCTCTCACCAAATCATCTGAGGACAGGCATTACAGAAAATGGATGATTTTGCACCAAATCCTACTAAAGTCTCATGAGAACAGGCTCACTCTGAATATGTCAAAGCTGAGTATGATATACATCTGGTTGGACACTCCCCTATTTCTGTCGATGGCGGACGGCATTCTATTGGCTTTTCTTTCTGGCCATCAACGATCGCCTTTTCCTGCTGGAGTACGCTCCCACTGGCCGGATCTTCATCTCGGTGAAGTCCAGGGACACCAGATGGCCTTTCCACGGCTCCCAGTTGACCCCCTACGAGCGAGAAGAGAAAGCCTTGATGTCAACAGAAGGCGAAGGGGCATGAAATCAATAGTGGAATCTCTATTTTTCTTCCTAACCCGTAAAAAAAAAGAATAAATAAATTTTAAATCATTTAATTTTTTTTTGTCAGATTTTTTTAGCTCACTAGAGGTGCAAATTTTTATTTTTTTATTTTTTACGACGGTGTATTAGAGCCAGGTATAAAAAAAAAAAAAATCTGAGTGAGTGTAATATTCCAAGAAAAAAAACGTGCAAATTTATGATTTTTTTCTCAGAAATTTGCCACTTTATAAAGTCATAAATTTCCGGGGGGTTTTCTCAGAATATTGTCCCCACCCTCTAAAAAACATATGTATACGTGGCCGTCGTAATTTTTAATGTGGCAGATAGGCAAAATCATTAGAGTAGATGTGGTAAACAAGTTCAAATATGTAAGTAAATTATCTAACCCAGTATGTCCAAATACAGTCAATTTTATATATATTTTTTCCACAAATTGATGCGATGAGAAATTCTTAAAAACTTCCCACACTGTGCGAAACGTGCAGCATTATGTCCCCTCAAGATTTAAAGTTTGGATGTTTTTTGACAATAACAAGTGAGAATGGTTAGATTACATTAGATACATTTGGGTAAACCTTCACTCTAAAAACAGCTGGGTCAAAAATAACCCAACTATGGGTCAAAAATGGACCGAACTTCTGCTTGTGTCAATTTTACCCAATTTTGAGTCAAGAAATGGGTCTTTTAGTGTAAAACAACTCATGAATATTGGTCACATCCTTTACTTGGGTCATTTTGTATGAAATAACCCAGAAAATTGGGTCAAATTGACCCATAAAGTGGATCGGTCCATTTTTGATCCATAATTGGGTCACTTTTGACCCAATTGTTTTTAGAGTGTGTTTTGTTAAAAATGCATAGAAGTGTGTAGTCAGCTCGTGGCTCTAAGACCTTTGAAAAAGAGTTTTGGAAGATGATGTAATGACAACAGTCATTTGCTTTTGTGAATTGAATCAGCAATTCAACATGTTTTTTGTGGTAATCTGACTTGAAAGAATGACGATGACAGATGACGAAGTTAACGACGCTTATCTGTGATTACTCACCAGACTGTGCCTGTTGTCTCCCCATTTGCCGTTGAGGTTGGCCAGGTGGCAGTTTTTGTACCACCAGGCCCCGCGGTGCGTGAGGGCGCAGTTGCCGAGGGCGATGTCGTTATCCGAGTCGATGGTCGTCCAGGGCCGACCTTGGTGGTAGGTCATGGCGTCACCTGGGGAGCCACAAAAGACAGACGCCATTGATCAAGCGTGAGTAAATACTTCACAAGCTCACTATGTCATCACATTTTGCTGGCCCGCTGGATGAATATTGACATCAATGCTGCGGTGTTGCTTTAGGACATTGTGGCGTTCCAAAATAAGCCGATAAATGTCCAACCTCTAACCGTGACGAAAACCTGACAGGATTTTCCTCTGAGAAAAAGCCTATTTGAGTCGGAATATTGATTCAAGCCCTCGTTTATTTATATCCCGACCACAGTAATAAAGTAGCAGGATCCTTTAGTGCAAAACATTGTTTCATTAAAATTCTCCAATAAAATCAAGAGTTTAATCATTTTCCAAATACATGGCAACTTCTTAAAGTCTATTTGTTACGTTCTACAGCTAAAAGATATCCATCCAACAAAAAAGAAAAAAAATCACCTCCAAATATTTGTAGCAATTACTTTTTTTTTTTTAATTATCAAACGAAAGCCTTAAACACAACAAATGCTTGTTAGATTAGACTTCTTTAGCATACTTATTTTTCCTGGCTCTGCATCTTCCTATCTATCTGTAGGCTTGCACATTTACCAGTTGAAACCAGATAAATCTATGAAGCCATACAGAGCAGCCCTCAAGACAGTAAAAGATTAGGAACCATTTTGGACAGATTAGACCTTCTTCCGCATCGAGCAGAAAAAGGCCCCACAGCGGTGTACTCTACCTTTCTGGCATCCATTAAAAAGTTCTACTGAGAATATGCATTCTTTTGGTAGTTAACAAAAGGACCGGTGAAAGTTCCCTAAGAACTTTTCAGCTGGTGCCATGACCCGGATGCTGTGGATCTTTCAAACCGCTTGTGTTTTTTGGATGAGTTCTACATATCAAGTGCACCTGCTGTCCCTCTGTAGTGGCCAATGGTGAGCGCAAACTTCTGCCTGGCGTTGCCGATCTTGAAGTTGTCATAGACAGCGTAGGCCCTCTCGGAGCCGAGGCCCAAATCGAACCTGACCTCGTACTGCATGGCCGTGTTGGTGATCTGGTATATCTTATCCAGCCCTGAAATTAACACGCAAAACCAAACCAAAATAGCTTAGTCTGGACTTCCAGTACTTGCGTTAAAATGATGGCGTTCACGTCTCACCAATCCAAAACTCGTCCGTCATGTTGCCGAAACCGGCCATGTACACCCTCCAGCGTTTCATAAAGTCCAGTTTGCCAGTGGTGCGACGCTGCAGGACCTGGAAAACACCACGTAGGAGATGTACCGATCAAATACACATTTACAGTACGTCAGTACCCACCCACCATAACATTAGCTTGGTTCTACTGTTGTTGTTTTTTATTGAACCACAAACATGTCAAAATTGTCAAGGGAGAAGCAGACTTTCTTGACCGCTGTAGTGCACTTATACATTTGGTGAAAGATACTTTAAATGGTTGCGACCCTTTTTTTTTTTTTACACAAGTTAAGAACAATAAAGAACATGCAACTTTTGATGCGGTACCACACACTATTTATTTTTTTTTTTTTAAATAGACTAACATAACTGGCTGGCCTCTAGGGTGCTGATGGTTTTTAGTCTACAGGGATGTGATTTGACCAAAGTGAAATTATCTGAAAATTTAGCCGGGGGTCTGGGGGCCGCTGGCACCCAGCTAGGTCCAGGGCAGTGCCCTGGTGGGGGGATAAGGGGGGGGGGGGGAAGCCCCCCGGAGCTCTTGGGTTTTCCGTGTTTTTAAGCACTTTCAATGCACTCACATGACAAAGAAATAGACAAAACAACAGCATAAATTTTCAATGTATATTGAACTATCCCATATAAAATGTCAGTTTTAGTCAACTCAAAATCAGTCACATTCAAAAACATTGGACTGCCTTTGCTTTTAAAAACTATCACTGAGAATATCATCATATCTAACTCATGTGATTACTAAGTTAACACATAAATAATGTTGAAGAGTTCAAATTTCATGAACATATAATTGTATCATGACCAAATGAAAAGTAACTCATATTAGAGCATACCACAAATGTCTTTGTTATAGCAGAAGATGTTATCTGTCGGAGTCATGTGCATACACAATGAACTACAAAAAAAATAAATAAAATAAAATAAAATAAAAAATCGAATTTTTAAAAAAAGCGGAATTCCGCGAATTAGCGGAAAAATCACACCCTGAGTCTACCTCACGAAGAGAAATTTTATTGTAAGTTTAGCTACATGCTTCTCAAAAATCTATGAAGTAATATTGTATGTGGTGTTCGTCAAGGATCAATTTTAGGTCCTTTATGGTTCCATTTATTTATCGCTGGTATCAGGCCGAAACCTCATATGTCACAATTTGGTAAATGTTATATTTTTTCACAAATCTGTATCATTGGTCAGTCCATACACAGTAAATTTTGTTGAGTAAATTTCATTCTATTTAGTATAAATTTGACTCTATTTAGAGTGGCATCAAATTGACTCAGTTTTAGAGTAATATTTACACTTGGAAGAGAGTAAAATAAAAAAATTGAAAACAAATACATAAAAGTCACTCAAGGGTTGAGGAACAAACTCATGGCCTTCCGTTTGAGAGACTGCCACACTATCGCCTCAGCTATGCCCCACCTACTTTTTATTTCCAAGACCAAAAACACCGTTTCCAGATGACACGAGTGATATACTAAAACGGCTCGGGGAGTAGATCAGCTCTCTCCCAAGCTGAAGGTTGTGAGTTCGTTTCTCAAGTTCAATCCTTGAGTGACTTTTATTTTTTTTTCAATTCTTTATTTTACTCTCTTCTGAGTGTATTTGGTCCCACTCTAAATAGAGTCAAATTTACTCTACAGAATTTATTGTGTACATGTATGTGTGTGTTATTATTTATTTATTTATTTTTACAAATTATTGACTATTGTAATGTGTTGAAAATGGCTTGCCGATGCAAGGTTCATTTTTATTGTTGAACAAACATGTTTTTTAGGGTCTCCTGAAAAGTAACCATTTTGGAGGATCCCACCTGACGCCAGTGATATACTCGCTGCAATTAAAAAAAATTTTTATGGCAGCCAAGCTAGTGGCTGACATTTGTCATCCTAACGTGTGTTTTCGGAACTTGGCAGGAAACCAGATAACACGTAAATACCGCACAGGAAGGCCTGTGACTAGATTCTAATAATGACAATTTTGGATCCAATGCATGTTGGATGTCTTTAGACGGTGTGCAGGTGTACCTACTGAATGAAAAAAAAACAAAAAAAAAACTAATATACCAGCCAGCCGCCTCCATCAGTATCCATGTCGCAGTATATTTCTGTTGGTTTAGAGCCGTCATTGTTGATGTATATGGTGTGGACTCCGCTTTTTTTGATGCCATTTTTCATGATCTGAAGACAATCCGCGGGGAAGGGGTACAGGAGGCCAACTACGGAATTGATAAAGACGGGTGAAACACATTTTTGAGATTCAGCCGGCCAAGCTACCATTATGACGTATTGCAGACCTGTTTTGAAGATGGTTTCCACCACTTTGCTCCTCTTGTTCCCTCTATAAGCAATGATGCTAACTATGTATCGCTTGGCCATCTGGAGGCTGGAGACGGCAAAGCTGGTCTCTCCGGCTCCAAGCTGCTTCTCAACAGTCTGACATGCAACACAACAACAAGGCTGTTTCACTTTGACACTGAAATGAAGCCATCCTTCATGAGTGCTGGGAAGCCCCCATGTAGCATTTGGTGCCAATATCCCCCATCTGGCTGTCTTGCATGACTTTGGCGTAATGGGAGTGAACCGGAAAAAAATGTCACACAACTTCCTCCAAAGAAAAACAGAACATCCCAAAGGTGTTTAATGGGGTTCAGGTCAGGGTACCCCACAACTAACTTATCCAATCAAGCCTTTATGGACTTTTGTTTGTGCACTGTGGACAAAAAAAAAACTGTTCTCAGGCCAATGCACTGAATCACTGTTATATGCTTGTTGTAACTCTCTTAAAATAAACTTTTTGAACTCCAACTCTGATAACACACATACTGAATTACTCGAAATGTGTACTTTTAAAAGACTAAAGGCAACAGGTGTTTTTTTTGTCTTTTTTTATAGAATAGAATTAGTAAATGCATGAAATACAGACCTGAGGTATTTTTGCATGTTGACACTATAAGCAGATTACAGTGATTCAATTGAAGATTGTGTTTTAAAAAATAATATAAAAAAAAACATTTTTGGTAACAGATTTTTCTCTTCCCATGACATGATTAACTAAGCTGGATGAAGGAAGATCCAGAGACACTTTCAAGCAATGGTTGGAGTCCAGTATTTGCGGTTGATGTTGCGTCTATGTGGGGCATAATGCTTGATCATTTTGGCAAAAGTATATCACATTCACGTTATTAAACACCTGAGAAATGGGACGGGTGGTGAACAAAATTCTAAATGTGTCTCCTTTATTATTAAGGGCAGTAAAGCATGTCTATATCAACTTCTATTTGAATAACTCATTTATCTGGAGCCCACAGGTAAGAATAATACACGCTTTATGACCACAAGAGGGCAGCCTTGCACAGACCTTGAATCTAAAAATGATGTCAATGAGATATTCCCAGTTAAAGATAATACATAAATAAATACAAGTGATGCTGCATTATTTGAAATATTTAACAATAAAAATAAATAATGCCTTCACGCAGTTACATTTTAGGATGTTCACAGTGCCTGTGAGAAAATCCTTGTCGGCCACGTTCGCCTCACCTCCATGTTGCCATCCTCATCCCTAAAGGTTAGCATGTAGCCCTCAATGTCAGCCAAAGGAGCAGCCCAGGTCAACGTCGCCGACTCCGTGGTCACACCCAAAGCTTGCAAGTCCGTCGGAGCGTCAACGTCTGTCAGTCGGATCACAGCAGACGACAAGTGAATGCTCATTCATGCCAGTGAGGAATACTGGAGTTAATTAGTTTGGATTTTCGGGGCTGTAAAGCTTGAAATTGCAAATGACGATCATCCCTCTGGTGTGCAAGTTTAGTCGACAACATTATTATTTTTTTTGTCTTTCTCTACTTGACGCCCAGAAGCAGAGCTGACAATTATCTGCATGCATGCTTTTCATTTGCTTTGTGTAGATAAACCAGCAATTAGCCTGTCCTGTTGGAAAATAAACACTGAGCTAATTTGTTTGACACATGCACACGGGGTCAAGTAATCATTTGGGGTGTGTGAGCATCATTGAACATTGTACATCCATCTGGATTTTCTATAGTGCTTGTCGTCAATTGGGTCAGATGGAGCTTGCTGACTTTGGGTGAGTGGCGAGTAAAAAAAAAACAAAAAAACTTCTTCTTTTTTTTTTAAGTTGGAATGAACTCAAAATTTCAAGGCAACAAACTGGGATAACATTTTAAGTTTTTACAATTTACTAAATGTTGTATATCCCAGATGATAATAATAAATCCCTGATAATATTAATAATAACAACAACAATAATAATAATAATAAAGAAAAAATACAATTAAAATGATAAACAGGCCTTCCAGACTACCACATTTTTCACGTCAAATTTGCAAAAGGATCATCACATTTTGATGTTATGCTCTGCCCACATTAACTAGCGAAGGAACAAAGATTTCACAATTTATTTTATTATCGCACACAGTATACCTGCTTCCAATTAAGGCCAGTCAAATTCTCTAGTCTGAGTTTGTTTAAGTATAAACCTTGGAATTCAGCCAAAGTACCTACTTTAAATAAAAATGGCCAACTTCCTGTTCAAGTTTTAGGTGTGGGTAACCAAGCCTTTTCTATGCATCGATTTATGACCACCAAATTTTGCGTCGAATAGTGAAACTGGTGTCGATGGCCAACACAGAGGGAAATCAGTTATTTTTTTATTCGTCCCAAAAAGACAATTCATTTACTTTTTTTTTTTTTTTTTTTTACATTTGAATTTGTTCAAAAACAGCGGCGTTACACTGCCTGATACGTTGTGACTAATAAATATCAAATAATCCAAAAAAGGTCACTTTGCGTCACAATTAATTGACGTATTTAGGCAATTGTCCAAAAACAGCTCAAATGAAATAATGAATTATTATTTTCTTGCGTGACCACTGATGGTTGGTGGGTTGAAATGAGACCCGTTTATATTCCAAGGCTGAGACCGCACATTGCCGAGCTAACGAAAAAGGCCGCGCTAACGTCTGAACTTCTTTCCACGTCACACACGTGTTTCGCACAAAGATACGTTTGTTCTCAGCCAGCCGCCATGTGCCGTTACTCTTGACCCACACTGAACGACAGAACGTACAGTATCGAAACTCTGGGAAGCCTGCCCTGCCAAAATAAAGGATTGCGCTACTTCCTGAGGATTTCATGAATAATGTTGTTAACCATGAAAGAAGTGTTTTCACCCTGGGGAAGTCCATGTGGAACGTTTGACGTATGAAAAGTTTTCAGCCATCCATAAAATGTGCTGTAGACACCTTTCTTTGTGTTAGTGACTGTTAGAGGTGGTCGATTTGACTTTTTAGCAATCTCTGCAGCCTAGTGACAGTTTTCATTCCAATATACAGAATTTGCTTTGCAATACCAAAACAACATTTAGTGAAATAGAAGTCAATTGTGTTGTATCAACCTGTCTCTGCTTGTACTGAGATCTTCCTGCTGCTTCTGCCTCCTTTGACGGCCCAGATGTAGACAGTGTAGACGACGCCGGGCCTCAAGCCAGTCAGACTGTGAGAATCACTCTCGGGACCAACTCGGATTTCCCCACTAGAGCCCTCCGAGGAACTGTGGCTGAGGACATAGCCGTCGATTTCCGCCTGGACGCCGTCCCAGGACACCCTGAAGCTGCTCTCGGTTTGGTCTCCGGCTAAGGGATTAGCAGGATCGTCCAGCTCTAGAGGAAGATGTTAGTAGATGCAGTTAACTCATTTGATCCCAAAAATGTATAAATATACGTTCTATGTTAAATATTACAAATGTCCCAAAAGTGTATTCATATGTTTTTTTTAATATATTTTTTATGCTAGAGCATACAGACGACTTTGATGCAGCCTCTGAACTGAAGAGAATGAAGCAATGCTACAAAAACAGCCATCAGGTGGCAGCAGAGCATAAGAAATCAACCAGGGCCATGTTGCAAAAATCAGTTTCCCCACAGTTTTAAACAGATTTGTGAATAATGAAGAAACTTAGCTATATTCTAATGCTAATTGCTGCAAAACGGAAACAGGTAGAAATATATTTTTTTCCTGATGAAAGAACAGATTCTAATCTTTATTTTGGTAGGTTCCATGTTTTTATAGCACTAGAACACAATATTCTGTGGACCTTGCAAAATCAGTCAAAATCCAGTAAAACAGCCGGGAGCGAAGGGGATTGCTTCAGTGAAATTGGCTGCAGGTGAATGAGTTATTTGTACTCATGCACTGCAAGTAGTCTTGTCTCAAGAAACATCCGAAGTAATTGTTGTCAGGGGAGATAATTTGGGTAAAGATGATGTTACAAGAAAGAAGTAGTTCCATGTCTGAGCCTGTGTGGGACTGCTCAAGAGGTAGAGTGAGATAACAGGAAAAGGATGTCCTATGTGCCTTTTCTAATGAGCAGAAATACGCTAGAACAGGGGTGCTCAAGTAGGGTCCTCGAGTGCCCCTATCCAGCCTGTTTTCCGTGTTTCTCTCCACTAACACACCTGATTCATGATCAGGATCGCTATCAGGCTTCTGCAAAGCTCGCTGATTAGCTGATCATTTGATTCAGCTGTGCTGCAGGAGGGAAACAGGCTGGATAGGGGCTCTCGAGGACCCAACTTGAGCACCCCTGCGCTAGAAGATGGCTAAACTGATCAACAGATCCAAGCAGATTTGGTAGAGTTCCTTGCTGATATTATGTATTTGACCCTAAAAAACATGTTAATATATAAGGGGTTTTGGAGGATCAGCTTTAAAACCTGTCTCTGCTTGCGTCGAGATCTTCCTGCTGGCTTTGCTTCCTTTGATGGCCCAGATGTAGACAGTGTACACCACACCGGGCCTCAAGCCCGTCAGGCTGTAGGAATTGATGTCTGGTGCCAGCGAGATTTCTCCACTCGAGCCCTCCGAGGAGACGTAGGTGAGGACGTAGCCATCCATTTGCGCCTGGACGCCGTCCCACGACAGCCTGAAGCTGCTCTCGGTCTCATCATGGGCGAAGAGGTTAGCAGGAGCATCCAGTTCTACAGGAGAATGTTAGTAGACAAGGTTTAGTCATATGCGAAAGTAGTACAAGGTCATGTAGAGGGATCTCTAAGGGGAAGTCACCCCCCCCCCAAAAAAAAATTCTTGACAACAATATTTTCTTTGTAGTATGTTGTGTGAGTGGAATATGAACTAGAAAAATTCCCGCGGAAATTTTGAATGGGACTGCTGACTCTTTGGTAATGAGCTGAACAGTTTAAAATTTAAACCACTGGAATCGGTCAAGAAATGTGGAAGTTAACCATAATGAACATCAACTAAAAGTATCTCACTGTCCCTGAAAATGTATTTCAAAAAATGTAAATGAGCTGAACAGTTTAAAATTTCAATGACTGGAATCGGTCAAGAAATGTGGAAGTTAGCCATAATCTAAAAATATGTCACTGTCACTTTAAGAGCGCACACACATTTTTGACTTGGAGCCGTCACGCGCCCCACATTCCATTGAGATTGCATGAGAGAAGCACCCCTTGAACAAAAGCCTCTCACGACTTAACGGTTGAAGATACAGATTCAAGAAATGGCTCGTTAGAACGGCAAGGGTTTGGGGAACACGAGCATGTTCTCATTTTCTTAATCGGATAAAAAAATGACCAAATGAGAGCAGGTTGAAAACTTATGATTTATCAGAAATGGATAGAGGAAGGCGCCTGAAATTAACATGGCAGAGATAGGCGAGTTGGTCCGACTTGTCCGAGCTTAAAGGGAAAATAAAGATACTAAATGACACCTTAGCCAAATAAAAGTTAGTTTGTCTGAAAGAAGACACTCGTGACTACTAAATGTGAGAATTTGACGTCTAGTGAGCAAAGATTGTGGCCATGGTGACGAGTTGAAGTGAAACTTTTGCAAATAGAAGTAGACTTTTGTTTTTTCCCGCCACTCTAAAGTTAATTGGTCAACAGAGTGCGCTAGAAGCCTAATTCACTCACTGTCTTTGAACCCGCACAGAGGGGAGAGCTTTCATTCCTTAAAAAAGATTTCGACACTGAGCTAAAGATGGGAAAAATTCCTACAAAATGAGCTAAAATTCGTATCGGTCGGAGAACGTATGCGCGCGCAGCGTGTCTTGGAAAAAGGTGCTTTAGGTGTGTGATTTTGTCTTTCCATTTCCCATTCATTCCTATGGCACTTTTTGGGGTAGTTTTTGGGGTATTGCGTCGCCATGGTAAGTGGGAATTCCTAGAAAAATAATGCCGCACCGAGTCAGATCGAGCCGCATCGTTTGATACCTCATTTGTCCCGGTGTGATCTACGGTACGGGCCGCATTCTTGCGGAAAAATCGGTGTGCTATAATAACAATAAACCCTTTTTTCTAGGATTAATAATATGTGCTGCTTGCTTCGCAAGCAAGCAGCAGCGCTCAGCAGTCCCATAATTAAGCAGTAAAACCCAGCAGTTATCAATATCACAAGGCGGCCATTTTGCCACTTTCTGTCGACTGAAAATGACATCACAGTTGCTCAGGTCTCAGGTAATAACCAATCACAGCTCAGCTTCAGAAAACAGGTGAGCTGTGATTGGCCGTTGCCTGAGCTACTGTGATGCCATCTTCAGTCGACAGCAAGTGGCAAAATGGCCGCCCCTCAGATGGATTAAAAACTTGCTTTATAACTCATATTCCACAAATGTAATATTAATCGGAATGCCGTGTTAAGACTAGTGAGGTCACATATAACATATTATTGTCAAGAAGTGATTAAGGTTGACGTCCTCTTTAAGAAGCAAGTCACATTAAAGACCTGTCTCTGCTTGTGTTGAGATCTTTCTGCTGACTTTGTTTCCCTTGACAGCCCAAATGTGGACTGTGTAGACCACTCCAGGCTTCAAGCCACTTATTGTGGAAGTGCTAATATGGGGCCCAAGTGGGATTTCGTCGCTTGAGCCATCAGGAGAACGGTACTTTAGCACGTAGCCGTCAACTTCTGCGTGGACGCCCTCCCATGACACCCGGAAGCTGCTTTCGGTCTCATCATGGGCCAAGATGTTAGCAGGAGCATCCAGTTCTAGAAGAGAATTTTAGAAGATAAGCTTGCTCATACATAATTGGTGGAAGGTTAACGTATGTTGAGATGTGAAGAGGTAAGCCGTATTGAAGACCTGTCTCTGCTTGAGTTGACACCTTCCTGCTGGCTTTGTTGCCTTTGACAGCCCAGATGTGGACTGTGTAGTCGACCCCAGGGCTCAAGCCTGTTATTGCGTAAGAGCTACTGTCAGGCCCAACTGGGATTTCCTCACTCAAGCCATCAGGAGAACGGTACGTTAGCTTGTAGCCGTCGATTTCTGCCTGGACACCCTCCCATGACACTCTCAAGCTGCTCTCTGTTTCTTCTTGAGCCAAGAGGTTAGTGGGAGCATCCATTTCTATATGGAGGGGGTAGTTCAGGTTAGTAAGCCAAAGGCTGAACCTCTCAAAATGTAAAATTATGAGACTACGTGACACAAAGAGATGTTCCAGAAATGCACATCCAGTCAAATTGTACTAAATTGCCATTTAGGATAATGTGCCGTGAGGTGCTTAACTCATCCCCTCCCAGCCATTGTCACTGAAGCAACCCCCTTCACTCCCGGCTGTTTAAGAGTCTCTTCTTTCATCAGGACAAAAAAAAGTATATTTGTATCTGTTTCCGTTTTGCAGCAATTAGCATTAGAATATAGCCAAGTTTTATCATTATTCACAATTTTTTGGAAAACACTGGGAAAAAGGGCTTGTTGCAACATGGCCCTGGTTGAGCGCTTATACTCTGCTGCCACCTGCTGGACGTTTTTTGTAATAATCACCATTGCTTTAAACGACCTCTTCAGGTCAGAAGCTGCATTAAAGCCTTCTGAGGGCTCTAGCATAAAAACAATTTTTTTAAACATATAAATACATTTTTAGGACCATGGCAATGGCTTAAAATAGATTTCATTAAGCGCAATTAATCAAATTCTGCCATGCATGGGATGAGTCCTGAATACTATCTAATTTGGGTTCTTAAGATGGTTTCACATTTACCTGTCTCAGCCAACGTGAATCTCTTCCTGCTGACCTTCTCACCCCTGAAGGCCCAGATGTCAATGGTGTAGACCACGCCAGGCTTCAGGCCGACCAGCCTGTACGAAGTCATGTCGCGGCCGATAGGGATCTCGCCGCTGGAGCCCGCATCCGATGTGTACGTCAACATATAGCCTTCGATCTGGGCCTGGACCGGGTCCCAAGAAACTGTTATAGTGTCGTCCGTTACCTGAGTGGTGATCAGGTTTGTTGGTGCGTCAATGTCTAAGGAGGAAGAGATTATGCAGATAACGTAAAAATGGAAATGCCTTCGGAAGAAACGAGCACACAAAGTGACCACTAACTCATTCACTCCTAACCATTTTCACTGAAGGCCCACAGAATATTGTGTTCTATTGCTAAAAAAAACATGGAACCTACCAAAAGAAAGATTAGTCTCTTCTTTTCAATTGGAGTCACTATTCGCAAACTTTTTTTAAAACACTGGGGAAAAGAGCTTTTGGCAACATGTCCCTGGTTGATCTCTTATACTCTGCTGCCACCTGCTGGCCGCTTTCATAATAACAACCTTTGCTTTAAGCGTTCTCTTCAGTTCAGAGGCTGCATCAAAGCCTTCTGTATGCTCTAGCATAAAAAAACACATTAAAAAACATAGAAATACATTTTTGGGACCCTGGCGATATTTAAAATGGAACGGTTGTATACGTTTTTGGGAGCAAATGAGTTAACAGAAATCAAGATCTGAGAAATTGCTGAGTGATTTATGGCCCCTAATTAATTTATGACAACCGCCAATAAAACCAGAACATGGTCAAAGAACAAAGGTGGTCAAATCGCGTAAAAAATCTGTAATTTCTCTAAAATTAATGAAATGATTAATTGCCCCCCAATTCAGTATTAGGCAGATGCATTTTGATTATTAAAACATATTCTTGTATTTATTAATTTCAACTATCCTTTGATCTTTTGTGGTAATAAAATTCTGAACTTTCCTTTCTGAGGGGTCATTAATCTTTCTACACTTTGACTTTTTGACAACAGGACTGAATAAAAGCATCATGTACAGTACATTCCTTTATCGTTTTATCAGATGTGCCATAAATCAATTAGTCCTTTGATCTTTGGCAGGGGTCATAAATTACATTTTGACAAGTGCAATCAAATGTACCGTAGAAGCAGGAAGTAGGACCTCAATAAATGTATTGCAGTCAGCAAGCAAGATAAAACTACACAGTGTTATCTCTTCAAACTAAATCCTTGGCAAATTTGCACGATGCTAAAACGGGTGAAGGTTAATCTCAGTAGACATCAATTCATCATTAAGATGAACTTTCAAGCTGAGTTGGTG